>NW_022900926.1:41372442-41398088 GCF_012274545.1 Fukomys damarensis
CCTCCCCTCCCCCCCTTCAAGCACTTTAATTCCATTTTTACATTTTCTCATATTTTTTTCCTTTTCCCTTATTCCCCATTCCCTAGAAGTTGTCAGTTTTTAATGGTGCTGTAGAAATGAAGTTTTCAGAACCTTTAGTATTTGTGAAGACCTGAAGTCTTGACTCAATTCAATTCTGTCTTCCCTTTCCCATTACATAATTCCTACTCTGTTTGAGAACTTTGACACCTTGGTGGACAGTGAAATCGACAGCCTTCTTCTCCACAGACTTGTTAAAGACTCTTAGTATGAAAAACAAAATTAACCTGCAGGAAAAATTTGATGCATGTATATCTGAATGTGCACATAACAGGTAACGAATACTTACACTATCTTTATACAGATATAACTTTGGCTTAGTTTATGATACTGTCTTTTATGCAATGTACTATTTCCTTAGTATTTTATAAATAGTGAAAATAATTCTGTCTTCTCACTCTAGAAAATGCCTGGTCCATGCGGATCATTTTACCATTAACACTTGATGATTTGTGATTGTCTTATCTTGAATGCAGTAGTCAAATCATGCATATTACCAAAGCAGTGTTTAAATATGGGAAATTTAAAAACCATTTATTATTCTTGGAAACTTTGAGGATTTTGTGTCTTAATTTTTTTTTAATTTTCCATATAATGATTCTAAAACCAGGTTTGTCAATGAGTGATGGTCCCGTTATGGCTTAGACAGGGTTCACACAACAAACAAAAGGCAAATGAATTTATCACGATTAATAAAGGGCATGCTTTTAGGTAAGGAAAGAATATACATTGATCCACCAGAAAAGACAGTAATAGGTAGAGATGATTTCAGAGTAGATTTATAAATGAAATTCTCAGATTTGGAGCAAACAGAGATTAAACATCAATGTAAACATCACCAAATGTTTCAATGGAATGGTAGATTAGACTTAGATAGAAAAGTATCAAGGATTAGGATCTGGAGTTCACTCTGAGATAGCTTCAGTGCAGATACACAAGAGACTAATGGAGTGAGAAGAATAGAAGGAAGATGTGAGAGTAATGGCGCAAGAGAATGAGGCCTGCCTCTTGGCAGGGAAATAGCCCTCTTGATCCTTCAAGCAGATGATGGATGGCTTCAGGAGACCTGCACTTCATCACACCTTGATGGTGGTCATTAAGGAGCCATCATCTCTCTTGCTCAGGCCAGGCTAGCTCTCAAAAAAGTTACCAAAGGCCATGATAAAATTTAGTTTTTAGATATATCTTGCAAAGAGTGAAAAGAAAAAAAAAAATCCCTTAATATCAGTTTACCAGACTTGAGATTCAGAATCAAAAGTATAAGAAAATGGAGGACCAAAATCAAAGTGGGATTGCATGTGCTATTGACCTCAGTGTGGTGAAACTCACATCTGCACTAATGTTTCTTGGAAAACAAACAAATTGTGCATCCTTCCCTCATCTAAACTTCCTAAGTAGCTAAGTGCCATTGGCCTCAATGTTCAGAGTTTAAGAAGTTAAATCCAGTGATAAGTAATTCTTATGTGAGTATTTTGGTGAAAATGTCTGATACTTAAAGATTTGAAAAGCAGAATATAATTTCAAAACTAGCACATTTCCACTGAAAGAAATACAGTTGATTCTCACAACACAGTGATGTATTGCATTAGTTACTATATGCAAAACACGGTGACCTTCAAGAATCAGGAATGCAGATGGAAAAAAAGACTGTACAGAAATCACTGCCATTTACATTCCACAGAGCAAAGTACAGAATCCACTGGGCATGTCTTCTGCACCATCACTAAGGATACACAAGTGATTATTTCATTCACTGTTATTACAATTTGGAAAAATTTAGTGTGGGGTCAGATATGTAGGCATAAAGATAGTTTTAATATGTCCTAAATATTTGTAAGGTTGGATATGAGTGATCTTCAAGGACTCCACTGTATGAATAAAGAAGAGGAAAAAACGCGGGGCGTGGTGGTGCACACCTCTAATCCCAGCACTCGGGAGGCTGAGGCAGGAAGATCGCTGTGCGTTCGAGACCAGCCTGAGCTACATAGTTCAGATCAGTCTCAATTACATAGTGAGAGCCTGTCTAAAAAAAAGAAGAGGAGGAAATAAGCCAATCATTTCATTATAAGTGGCATGAGAGTTGCACAAAAAGTGCTTTACAGGCTTCAGAGAAGGGAAGTTACCTCTGCAGAGGTGATCAAAAAAGGCTTCCTAGAAGAGGCTGGCCTGGGGAGAGGCAGTATATTTTGCAAAAGTAGTGTTGTTGGCAAGATTGGGAGTATTTTGTGAAGTAGTAAAATTGATGGTGATGAACATTTAGAAAATTTAGATTCATTCATTCTATGAGTACCAGTTGGCTACTTGTCTGTTGGCTAGTTGGCTTGGTTCCAGCCTGCCAAATCAACTTTCTACACTTTGAATGAGCTATACCCATTTCTGATTACCTGGGACTTGCTAAGAAGGAAAAAGAAAAAGAAATGTACAAGATGTTCAGAGACTGAAACAGGGCCTTTCTAGAACATCTCCTCAACTAGGGAGATGGGAACCTATACTAAGATGAAGGCCTAGCCAGCATGACCAGCAAGGAGCAGCTCGACAGAAAGCCTTTGGATCAGTGGGGACCTGGAAACAAAGGGGTTATGTATTTCCTCCTTGAGGGTTTGATTTTGTTTTGTTGGTGAGCTTATCTCTAAGGTTATTGTAATCATAGAACTAATTTCCCCATGTTGAAGCTTGAATATTTACAAGGCTGAGCTAGCTGAACTGATTGGCATCCTGTGAAATGAGGAACAAATAGAATAAAAGGAAATTTATGTTTTTTTTCCTCCCACCCTGAATTCCTGGCAAAGTGTGGATAAAGGTAAAGTGAACCTGCATTTTGCCTTCCCTAAAACCAGAAACATAACAAGCAAGTGAGGTTTTAGTTGAGAACTGATTAGAAACACCACACTTTTCTTGTATTTATTGGGTCATTAAGAACAGCCATATGCTTGTTTGCTGTCTTAACTGTTCATGTTTCTCCAGTATGTTCCTCAGTGGGAGTCTGTTTAGTGGTTGATTGAAATTCTGTGTTTATTGGCAACTCTGTTATCTGATATGGCCAGACATAGCTGATCTAAGAGGAAGGATTTTCTTTCCTCCTTCTTGCTACTTCCTTGTCAGCCTTCTTGCAAAATCCAGGATGTCTGTCTCTTGCCATCAACTTTTCAAAATAGTAGAGAGGAAAGAAAATGGGTTACTAGTTGAAGGAAACTTTGAGATGATCTTGTAATGTATCCCTTCTTCGGGATAATTGAGTTGCTGCTAAGTAAGTTGGATTGAGTTTGAAAGCATGCTACATACACTTTATATTAATTAACTTCTATTCCCATTCAGCTCTCCATTTATGAAGAAAAGATTCTGAATTACTTTTGAACTTTCATTGGACATTTATTGGGGCCTCCATGTTCCATAAAGCTTCCCTATCTTTCAAAAACAAAAGCAGTGTGTTGGGATTACATAATTGTCTATATCTGAATTTTCCTATCATATTCAGAAATGTCTGCAATTCTCTGTATCCCAGCATTGTCATTTTTCCTTAGAATTACCTAGTTTATCAAATTCTTATCTGCCTTATGAAAATGAAATATTTTAGTAATCAAAAGTGCTTCTCCATGTGCTTCTACTGGTTTGCTAAATATTAAATTAATGCTCAAAAGAATTATAAAAGCTATTAAGTGATTTGTTAGGCAATTAGAACTCAGCACAATGTCCAGTATATAAGACCTTCTGTAGAATCAGTTCTAATTTCATTGTTAACAGTGATTAATTTTAATTATTACAAGGTATGCATTTAAAATTGGACATTTTCTTGGTAAAACAATGAAAAATGATTGAAATACACTTAACTCTTAAGAAGGAATGTGGTTCATTCATCTAATTCAACAGTAAAATGTTTATTTCATTTGAATAACAGCAATACAGATAAGAATGTGTTGTAGGGTTCACTACAAATGAGTAATTATGGCATATGGTGGTAGAAGTATAAAGCCACAAAATTTGAAGTGCAAAGGCACATTTTTGAAGAGTGGCTTTGTAGGGATGAACTATGTTCTCTGGAGGGAACATGCAGATTCAACAGAACTGTTCTGGAGATGTGGTCACCATGAAGTAGGATGTCAGCCAGTGGTGGACTAAGTGAATTTCATGACTAACAGATCTTTAGAAAACAAGTAGAAAAGAAGTACCCAGACCAGAAAGCTAAAATATTACAAAATCACAAGTACTACAAGCAAGGATTTATAATCTACTAAACTGGTTATTAAACACTGTTCAAAGCATGACTTTTTAGAAATTATGGACTGATATCATATTGAAAAATTAGTTCTACTGAATTCGTCACATTTTCTTTCCAGCTATGGCAACAGGAACACTTCCTAACGAGTGTTACAGAGATTGCAGGTTATCTCCCCAAAACAAAAAGAAACAAAACTATACAACGATAATAAAAATCTTTCAGAGTGATGAGAGCCAATCTCTGTTTAGAAAGACAGGAGGGTAGCAGGACAGGCAGAGGTAATATTAAGAGTAGCTCAATAAATAGTCATTACTCTCAATCAAATGTTGTCTTGTGGCTAAAGATAAATCAGTGAGAAAGGCCACCAGATGGTAAGAATCACCATGGACTTAAGCAAAAAAATGTTTACAATTTCGGAATTAAACATTCACAAATTAATTCCTGACGAGACTAACTCAGAGCTAACCAAAACACAGAAATTATTTATGTACCATTATGCTAACTTATTAATTTATATTTTAAAGACATCTGTACTTCTATAATATTCATATCTCCCTTCTCAGAATTAGTTCTTTTCTTATTGCCATCTGCTCCCTTCTCTTTTCTCATTCTTGTTTGCTTTTCTTCCTCATTACCATTTCTCTTAGATAGCTCCCAGATAAGCTAGCCTTAACCAAAATTAACAAGGTATGCATTTTTGTATTTTTTTAATGTGCTTGCAAGTTCTTTAATATTTCTCTTATCAAAAATTGTGTTCTAATTGCCCTATCTTTGGAGTTGGACCAGTGGTGGTGACTTGTTTCTTAAAAATAAAAAGCAGTAGAAGTGAGGCTAAGTTATCTTTGAACTAGATGACAAAAGGCACAGTGATGTCTGTATGGATTCTTCTCTTATGAGACACACGCCTTACTAGCAGCGCTTCAGCAGTATATAATATGCCCCAGATTTTCTAGGCCACGTGGAGATAGAGAGATGACTATGGGACAGTGTTCCTGCTCTCTGATCTCGAGTTCTTCAATTGAAAACCACCACTTGTGTGAACAGGTGAGTTTTCAGCAATTCTGTGTCCCATCTGTTGAACTTCCTCAGCTACTGCCAAGTGGCGTCGAGATAAGTAATCCCCACTTAAATAAACAGTTTTAAGTAAACCTACTTAAATTGCAGAGATTTGCCCTTCGAATAATTAGAAAATTTAAGATACTAATATTTGGAGGGTTTGTTGTACAGGAAGGAATGTGAGAATAGGACACATACCATAATGACCAGCATTCCATGGCACAATACAAAGCACTGTACATACTGTGATATACATTGGGGTCTGTCTGTTAATCTGTCTGTCTGTCTATCTGTCATTGTTTCATAAAAGAAGCTACAAATTAGAAATCAGGCAATAATTTGGTGATGAAGGCATGACAGTGTATTCTTATTAAGTATACACTTAATAAGAGTTCATTCAAGCTGATCTAAAACTATTTAAAATGTAGCTTCGCCTTGGGTTGTATTGCATCAATAATAGCACTGTCAAATTACTCCCCCACTGATCAGGTACCAACTGCACCACTTGATTATGTCAAGGAATAAAAATTCAGAAATATATTTATTAGATGGAATTCTAGCTGGTCCTGATGACGCATTTTTGTCAGAACTCCTCCAGACTGAGGCAGGAGGATCACAAATTCAGCCTGGGCAATTCAGCAGCTACTGCGACTCTGTCTCAAATTTTAAAATAACAATAAAAGGCCTGGACTCAATACCCAGTACTGGAAAAGGAAAAAGAAAAAAGAAAAATATGTTATCCTGTTATGTCTAAGTGAGGTTACATTCTGGTCTGTTTGGTTGTATACTATGTAGCTGAGACTGACCTGGAACTCACTATTGTAGCTCAGGCTAGTCTCAAACTCAACAATCTTCCTTCCTCAGCCTCCCGTGTGCTGGGATTACAGGCATGCATCACCATGCCTGGCTGGCTATATACATATTTCTGAAGGCATCATCAATGATATACCTACAAATGATTTTATCTGATAATTTATTTTAGTCACTTATTTACAAGAGGACAAGCTTAGTATGTAGAAAAGTATGCAAGACTTTGCACAGTAAAGGAAGGGAAAGTTGAAATAGACTCTTGTTCTGGCCCTTTCAAGCTGATATACTGGGACAAAGTCTTTGCCCCCCTCAGTTTATTTGGGAGATGTCAATACCTTTTACACATAACTGTTATAAGGATTAAATCTGAAAAAGGGAGTAAAGTTCTTTCCTTTGGGTCTGTCATTGTAAAGGATAAATAAATTGTAATTATTATCACTGAAATTGGTACTATAGTGATTTGATTTTTGTTAGGCTGGTTTCAGAAGGTAGCTTTTCTTCAACCTTTTTCATAAGGACTAGAAATGATTTATTAAAATTTCTTTGCAATAGATTGCCATTTCTACAAATAAGACAAACTATTCAAATTCATAATGTTGCTCCGATAACAACTGAGTAGCAAACTAACAACTGTTGTACCATAAATATTGATGTACTAGATTTTTATTTTATATAATACTTAATTGTGACAAACAAAATTCTAAACCAGCAAATCTGGAGGAAAATATCGTAGTGATAATATAATGTTTAAGAAAAAAACATTATTGTTGGGTTTTTTTTGAGATCTGTTGTGCTACTACAATCATTGTCATAATTCCATATATTTAAATGTCATGCTAAAGTACAATTTGAAAACATAATATCTCATTTTCGTTGAAATGTTTTCATAATAAATGTTTCATTTTCTGATTATGAGAATATAACATTCACTGAAAAAAGAATAGACAGTATATTTTTGTCAAAAGGATAAAACTCTTCTTAATTGAACTACCTGGAAATAATCATTGTAGCATTAGATGAATATTCTTCCAGTCTGTTTTCAAATATCATGCTTGCATGTGTATACATGTGTTTGCACATATGCACAGGAACACACTCTTTTTAAAAACTAAGATTGTGTCTCATATTATTTTGTATCTTTTACTTCATATATTATGCTGTGTTTTCATATTAGGAGAAAAAGATTTATATAACCATTTTTAGTGAGAGATTCTATTTTATTGAAGAGAATTTAGGCTGCTCTATATTTTCCTGAAACAAACAAAACTTCAGTGATCATCTTTATGTACATCTCTAAAGTCATGTCTGATCACAACCGTACACTCTAACATTGGAAGCAGAGTTGAAGAGACAAATATACTTTATATTTAAACTGTTGTAGTGCTTAATTCCAAAAGATCATCTGGCATCCCTGTGCCACTTTTACTGGCCCTTAACCATAAGAGAATTCTATTTCTTGATATTCTGTGCTATCAGATGCTTTTATGCTTTTTAATCTTTGTCAATTCTTTAAGTAAAATGTGGAATCTCATGTTAAATTAAACCTCCCACAGAACTTATAGGAGTGTTTATTACTCATTATTTTAGTTTTTTTTCTTTTCTTGTAATAAATTGTACATTATAGATAAACATTTGTTATCATGATCTTTTGTGTCATATATGTTGCAAATTTTTTACCAGTAATATAGTCTACAAGTCATTTGTGATTCTTTATAATTATCTAAGTTACAAATTTTTATGTAGTTAAATCTTTTGTTTTCTGTGTAGGACTATGCCTTTTAAGTCAATAATTTTTAGCAGAACTTTCTCTATACTCAAGATAATTATATGTATTTGCTAGAAATCTTTTCTAATTATTTTGTTATTCACACATTAATTTTTCTATGTGATTTATAATATTTAATAACTGTAAAAGTGAATTAGATGAGCTTAGTTTTAGTATATGAGTTAAATATATCACCATAGAAAACTAGATAAGAGAGACTGCAATTTAATGATAAACTATATTGTACAAGGTACATCTTATGTTTTTAAATTTCTAACCTATATTCCAAAATTCTGAGTCCCCTTAAAATTGCTACTTTTTTCTCTTAAATTCTTTTATCGGTACATTAGGTATACAATGTATTTACAATCGTCATTGAAAACGTGTACCTTTACATGCTATATCTTGGCTGTTATTTTTCCCCATTCCCCTGCCCTCCCTTTACTCTCTCCATCTCTCCCTACCTGCAGAGGCTTTGTTTCCATTTATTTGTTATCTCATATTTTTTCCTTTCCTTTCCCTTGCCTCTCCCACTTCCCCTACCTCTTTGGATCTTTTCTTCCTATTTCACATTATCAATTATTAATTTTAATTCTTATTTAAACTTTCAGTTTCTCATACCAGAGAAACTATTCAGTATTTACAAATGTGTCCTATTTATTTCACTTAAGAGAATGGTCTCAATGTGTATTCATTTAGCTATACATGTCTCTAGTTTCTCATTCTTTATGTCTGAGTAGTACTCCGTTTTATTTATATTAAAAACAAAACATATTCTTTATGCAGTATCTAGTTGATGGGCACTTAGACTGTTTCCAAGCTTTAGGTATTATAAACTGTGCCACTATAAACATGGGTGTGCCTGTATTATTGTGGTACAATTCTTTTAATCATTTTGGAAATATACCCAGTAAAGGAACAGCTGGGTCAAATGGGAACGATAATTATAGTTTTATTGATTTCCACAGTTGTTGCACCAGTCTGCACTCCAGCCAACAATGCAGAAGGGTTTGTTTCTTCCCCCAATCCCACCAGCATTTGTTATTGGTTGATCCCTTGATAGCAGCCAATTTTTTTTTTTTTTGGTGTGAGATAGAATCTCAGTGTTGTTTACATCTGCATCTCTTGAACTAACAGTGATGTTGAACATTTCTTCATATGTTCATTTGCTGCTTTTACTTGTTTGTCTGAGAAATGTCTGTTCATTTTGTATGCCCATTTTTGAATTGGGTCTTTAAATTTAGGGATAGGCCTGAATTTTTTAAGTTCTTTATACTGTAGTAGCAGACCTTTATCTGAGGAATAGCTGATAAAAGTTTTTCCCGCATTTAGCTTGTCTCTTAGCTCTTTTGATGGTTTCTGTTACACATTTAATACTGCAGAAGCTTTTCAATAAGATGACATTCCAATTGTTGATTATTTGTGCTAATTCTCATGCTATAGAGGTTTTGTTCATAAAGTCTTTTCTTATGCCAATGTCTTCAAGAATTCTACCTAACTTATCTTTCAGCAAGTTTAGTGTTTCTGTTTTAATATTTGTTTAGATCTTTAATTCACTTGGATTTTAGTTTAGTGCATGGTGAAAGATAGTGGTCTAATTTTAATGTTTGGCAGGTTGAAATCCAGTTTTGCAAACACAATTATTGAAGAAATTATCTTTCCTCCAGTGAAGATGGTTGGTTCCTATGTCAAAGATGAGGTAGTTGAATATGTCTGCAGTTGTTTCTGCATCTTCTAATCTATTCCACTGATCCTTGGATCTGCTTCTTTGCCAGTACCATGCTGTTTTTATCACAGTGGCTTTGTAATATAGTTTCAAATTGGGGATTGTGATACTTCCTGCCATGTCTCCATTAACTAGAATGTCTCTTTCTATTCTAAGTCTCATTTGTTCCTAATGATTTTTTGGATTGCGTTCTCTAGTTCTGTGAAATATACTGTTGAGATTTTAATTGAGATTGTATTAAATCTATATAAAAGTTTTGGAAGTATGACCATTTTCATTATATTGATTGTTCCTAGCCAGGAACAAGGGATATCTTTCCATTTTCTTATATCCTCTTTGATCTCTTTTTTTCAGACTGTTGTAGTTCTTAATGTAGAGGTCTTTTGCTTCCTTCATTAGATTGTTTCCTAGATATTTTGGGGTTTTTTTTGCATGCTATTGTAAAAGGAATTGTTCCTCTAATTTATCTCTCAATGAGTCTCTTATTTGTGTAAAAGAAGGCTATTGATTTTTGAGTATTGACGTTGTATCCATTTACTCTACTGAATCTGTTAATTAAGTCTAGAAGTATTTTTGAAGAGTTTTTTTGGTTCTTCTATGTAGAGTATCATATCATCAGCAAATAATAACAGTTTCATTTCTTCCTTTCCTATCTTTATTTATTTATTTTTTTTACTTCTTGGTCTTGTCTAATTGCTGTAGCTAATGTTTCCAGAAGTATATTGAACAGGTGTGGTTATAGTGGACATCCTTGTCTTGCTCATTGTAGCATGAAAATTTTCAGTTTATTTACATATGATGAAGCATCCTTGAATCCCTGGGATAAATCCAACTTGGTCAAGATGTGTGATCTTGATGACCCTCTGTATCCTGTTGACTATTATCTTATTGGGGATTTTTGCATCTATTTTCATTAGGGAGATTGGCCTGTAGTTCTCTTTTTTGGTTGGGCCTTCCCCTGGTTTTGGAATCAAAATAATACTTGCTTCCGAGAATGAATTTGACAGTATTGCTTCCCATTCAGTTTCATTGAAAAGTTTAAAGAGTAGTGGCACTACTTCTTCTCTGAATGTCTTGTAGAATTCAGCAGTGAATCCATCAGGACCTAGGCTTTTCTTTGTTGATAAATTTTTAATAACATTTTTAATTTCACTGATTGTAATTGGGATGTTTAGAAGTTTCTTTTTCATTCTACTCTGGTAATTCATATGTATCTAAAAGTCTTTCCATTTGCTCTGTGTTCTCAATTTTGTTACAGTACAGATTCTCATAATAGGTGTTGATGATCCTCTGGATTTCTGCTGGATCTGTTGTGACTTTACCATTTTCATTCCTAATTACATGCGTTTGAGCTTTTTCTTTCCTTTTTTTGATAAGATTGGCTAAATGTTTATCCTTTTTATTTATTCTTTTGAAAAATAAACTCTGATTCATTGATATTTTTATATCATTCTCTTAGTCTGCATTGCATTGATTTCTTCTCTGATCTTTATAATTTCCTCCCTTGTGTGTGCTTTGGGTTTGTCTTGCTCTTCTTTTTCTAGGAGTTTAAGACTGACCATTAGTTTGTTTATTTGAGCTCACTTTTTTCCTACTGTAGGCATACACTGCTATGAAGTGCTGGGTGTGTCTTGCTCTTCTTTTTCTAGGAGTTTAAGACTGACCATTAGTTTGTTTATTTGAGCTCACTTTTTTCCTACTGTAGGCATACACTGCTATGAATTTCCCTCATGAGACTGCTTTCATTGTGTCCCATAGATTCCTGTATGTTGTTTTGACATTATCATTTAATTATAGAAGCTAATTTTTAATTTAATTTCCTCTGTGACCCATTGGTTATTCAGGAGAGTGTTATTCAATTTCCATGTGTTTGTAGGGTTGTTGTGATTTCTTATGCTATTGATCTCCAATTTTATTGCACTAGGGTCTGATAATCTACTTGGGATAACCTCAATTCCTTTGTATTTATTTAAAGTAGCATGTGATCTATTTTGGAGAAGGAACCATGCATAGCCAAAAAGAATGTATAATCTGATTTTGTGGGGTTGAACACTCTGTAGACATCTATCAAGCCCATTTTTTTCAAGTTTGGTTCAGTTCTTATTGATTTTTTGTCTAGGTGATCTGTCTATTTGTGTCAGTAGAATATTAAGTTCTCCCACGACAATTGTATTAGTGCTTATTTGGTTTGTCATGTCCATTAATATTTGTTTTGTATAATAATAGGGAGCACTATTATTTGGTGCATATAAATTTATGATTGTCACTTCTTGGATTGTTCCCTTTACAAGCATGTAGTGATTTCCTTCTTCTCTCAGTTAGTTTTGGTTTGAAATCAACCTTGCCTACAAATAAAACAGCTAACCTAACTTTTTCTGGATTTCTGTCACAGGAAGAGTTGTTTTTAATCTTTTTACTTTCAGTATATATTTCTTTTTTAATTAAGTTTGTATCTTATATGCAGTATATTGTTAGATTTTGCTTTTTAATCCATTCTGCCAGTCTATTTCTTTTGATTGTTGAGTTGAGGACATTAACATTGATGGTTATAGTTGATACATCCTAACTCATCCTTGTCATGATATTTTACTGTTGTTGGCTCTTTTATTTTTTATTTTCCCCCTTTCCCTGCAATTTCTCACCTTGCCTGATGGCTTCGCTTTGTTGGTCCTCATGGAGTTGTGACCCTCATTGTCTTTTTCTAGGACATTGTTTAGAATTTTGTGCAGTGCTGGTTTGTTATTTTTGTAGTTTCTCAGGTTTTCTTTGTTGTGGAAGTATCTAATTTACCCATTGATTTTGCAAGTTAATTTTTCAGGATACAACAGTCCAGATTGGAAGTTATTTTCTTTTAAGGCTTGAAATATTCCATTCCAGGCTCTCTTTGACTTGAGGGTTTGTGTTGAAAAATCTACTGTGATTCTGATGGGCTTTCCTTTGTATGTGATTTGTTTCTTTTCTGTAACTGCTTGTAGGATTTTAAATTCTTTTTTACCTCATATGTCCATTTTTGTTTTCTATAGAAGAAAAGAAATGCATCAATTATAAGATAACCAAAGCTCAATATAAAATAAAGTATTATTTATCATAATTTATATTATTTTACTGTGTTATGCATCCCTTGATTATGCAAATGTAGAACATTTACTGTTTAATACGTTTAAGTAAATATACAAAATATAAAACTTCCTCTTACAATTTCCTCTTCTATGCAAAATTCTTAAGATTGAAATCATCAATAAATTTCTGACATGGAAAGGGATGTTGTAGACAGAAAAATAAATGGGTCAGATTTTAAAATGTAAACATATGTCTTACACCCTGTTGCCTCATATGTGACCCCTGGTCAGCACTTGTCAAGGGCTGTGAATGGTGATAGGACAGATGATCCAAGTGTCTGGAATAAAAAATGCAAAAATATGGAGCAAGACACAGGAGCTCAGAGAAATTTGATGGTATCTTGTATATTATATGTACTAAAGCATCACAGAGTGGTCTTCAGGCTCATGGCTCTTCTTATTTTGTCACATTTTCCTCTTGGCAGATTCTGTGTGGCAATCTAGTATTGTTGTTGTTTTTTTGTTTGTTTTCTTGTTTTGTTTTTAGCGGAATAGTGACCAGGGTGACATGTAAAAATGCCTTCTCATTCAGCTATGTATCAGAGAGGGGAAAATCCCAAGAGACATTGACTCACTGCACTCTTTGGGCTGTGTGAGACTTTCTAGGCACACCTCCTCAGAAGAGGAAGCATAGGCAATAATCATTTTCTGTATTGTATGATCTTGACATTGTACTTGAACATCTCTCAACTTTGGTTTCTTCATTTATGAAATGGACAATTGTGCAGTATCTTTCTGAGGAATTAATGAGGATATCTGGCACTTAGCTAATAAATGTTAATTAATTTCATTCTTCCCACAGGTGATTGATACCAAACTGCTCTGGGTTCCCAGTGTCCCAATTTATACAAGTTTAAGGAGATTTATATCAATATTTGGTTATGTTTTCTGTTTTCTCTTGAGTTCTTGTTACCCTATAAGAAAACTTTTTTAATGAAAATATGCATGACTGAGTAATCTTAAAATTTATAGTCATTTGCACCGTTTCACTCAATATATTATTGTTTTTATTATTAGAAATCAAATTTTCACAATAGTGAGATGACAGTATAGAAATTAAAATTGAGCACATCATTTAAGATTACTGATGGGTGTAGTAATGGGAGATGAATATACTTTTCAAAAATGAACATTTACATTAGTCCCTGAGGAACTGAGCTGATAATCCTATAAGCTATAACTGTTTACAAAACTTACAGCATTAGTAGCAAGCTGTCATTAGCCAGGTAATATCTATAACACAGTTTTATTCACAGGTAGGGAGGAAATCAGAGAGTGAAAATAATTTTAATTGGGACTATGAGGTGAAGTAACTACAATATCCTTCTACATGTCTTCAGCAGGATAAGCTTTGAGCTTATCAGTTTGACTTATCCTGGCATGTTATTTATTTACTTTGTTTTCTATTGCCTGACTTCATATTTCATGCAGCAGTCAACAACAGAAGTGGCTGTCCTTAGCCATCTAATGAATATAATCTTATTTTCTGCATCAATGTTTTTGTGAACAAACCTTGACATTAAATGCTGTCCTTCCCTTGAAAGACAAAGAAGCATTAGAAGATGAGAAGGTTGTGGAAGAAAAAAATCATGTTAGAACCCCTCAAGAAATACTGATTGAGTACTTTCCATGCCAAAACAACAGATTGACGCTATTTGAGTGATTTTGAACATGCAGTCCAGTTGGAATGATACGGAAAAACATGTTTCTTGACTGCTGTCTTCATTTTATTGAAAATATAAGAACACAGAATAGTGCATGAATAAAGAAACTAAATTCCTTCACAGCACTATCAGATTACTCTAGAGCCATTCCTGTCAGGAAGTAGAGGACAGCTCAGTAGATTCTTTAGCTTGTTTTGGTGATTTTTAGGTGTCAAAATTTCTAGAGTTATCTTTTATAATGATGCCACTTATCTAAATTAAACATAGCCTCTTCGCGACTTCAGTCGTAACTCAGGCAGGAAGCTTTTTACCCATACATATTTTTTCCTCCCCAGAATCTTGCATATCTATCTGCATTTTCACTATTTCCAGCACCTGTAATTCTCTACTCACAGTCCTCCTTGAGTAAGGATGTGAGACAAGGCTTCAGGTCTCTTCTGAGTTCTGTAACTTTGCCTGGGACACAGGCATGGAGCTTCTGGCTAGATTCTAGGACAGCAGAAGCAGGCACACTAACCTTCCTCAGAGGCCAGTATGTGGAAATATGTGTCATCACACTTCTGAATCAACAGGAATTGTGTGACTGTGCAAGCTAGCAGAAGTTGTACTGGCAGTAAATAGAGGAAGGAGCACGTTCGCTAGACATTAGCTTTTACTGGGATTTTGAATGGAGTAGATGTGGGAGAGGAGAGTTGGGGTGAAATTAAAATCCACATAGAAACTTGAAGGTGAAGGCAGAAAAAACAGTTATTTGTAAGGGGTAGAAGGAATTGGGAGGAGAACAGAGGAAATGCCCTTGGTGTCAGAGTGCCAGCCAATAGGTAGGAGGCCTGCTGATATGTGCAGACATTCAGGTGACACAGAAGTAGACAAGCACATTAATAAGTGCCACAAAGTTCAGACAACCTCCCCTTCACACCTGTAACTTAGTGGAGGGTATACCCAGTGCCCTGAAGAATTGAGGGTCTGCAAGCAAATTTTCTAAGTGAAGAATCTGGGCATGAACAGGGAATGTGCCTGGAGGGCCTTTTGCAAATGTGGAATACACCTTGGATCAGGAAGTGTGGAGGAGGGCTTGTAAAGGCATGAGGATGAAACAAGTTTGAGTTGGAAGGAAAGGAAGGGATTGTGTGCTAAAGTGCTAAGATGTGACACTTTACCATGATGGTATGAGACCAATAAGAGGCAGATATGACCAATGACAATTTCTGAGCAATTCTCAATAACTAGGACTACCATACACAGAGAGCACATCAAGTTCTCATCACTGATCTCTTCCTCAGAGTTTTTCATATAACTAACAGAGTTTCAGTAGAGTAGAAGGGGAAGTCACTTGCCAAAGGGTGAAGGAAAAGAGGCACTGTTGTTTTTGTAGGCACATAGAAAAGAAGTGTTTGATACATTCCAGGTCTTTAGGAGGAGTATCCAATAGAAAGGATGTAGAAAGTTTTGAGCAGCTGTAACCTTTTCTATACCCTTAAATATAGACTGGCACCTGCCTCCATTTATAACATTTGCCAAGCATACTCAATAATTGGATAATTGGGTTAGAAAAAGTACAGAATGTGAACATCATGAGCTGGGCATAGTGATCATATGCCTATAATCCCAGCATTCTGGGAGCTGAGGCAAGAGGATCATAAATTATAATCCAACCTGGGCAACTTTATTGACTTATCAAGGTTGTGTCTCAAAGTAAATTGTAAAGGGCTGGGCTGTAATTCAGTTTGAAACCCCTGGATTTAGTTCTACATTCTTGTGGGTGGGGAGAGAAAAGAAAAAGGGGAAGGAGTAGGAAGAGGTGAGAGAGGGAATATTCTGGGGTTGACACCAGGCAAAGATACCAGGAAATCTTGATATTAAGTCTTGGCTATTGGTCCTGTGGACCAGGAAAATAGTTTGGCCTGAATGTGTAAGGAGATCACAAGGATTTTGTCCATTTAGGTTTCATTTCTATTGGATTTCTCATTTTCTTTTACATTCAAAATGTACTTGAGTTTAATGGTCACAGCAGTAAGCCCAGTCAGTGTAAGTACTCATCTGGTTCCACACACAGAAACAATGAGACTAGTATTTGCATCTTTTTTTGTACATTTCTGAGATGATATGATAGTAGATACTAGTAAGGACAACAACAATGAAAGAAATGATATCCAGAACACTCAAGACAATTTTAAAAACAAAGCACAAAGCTAGTGGGCATTTAGTGGGGACAAATTCAGCAAAATCAAGATTGAGAATAAAGGCAAAGCTCAACCAGAGTAGTCAGTCCTCAGAAGCATCTTCATTGTGCATAGTAAAAACCACTGACACAGAATAACAAAGACATGGGCACAAAATAGTCACACTGAGACGGGTGGAGAATGCATAAACAGGACATTGCAAACACCAAACATGTTCGTTTGGTTTCTTCACACTTAAGTATCAAGTAGGAAATGCCAGCCATTCCACTCATCTTCTCTGCTTCCCTCATCTCATCAGCGAGTTAAGAGACATAAGACACAACCTTGAAGAAAAGTCCTTCATTGGAAATGTTTGACACTACTTTTTCTCACTTGCTTTCTGCAGAATTTAACCCAGTTTTCCACAAGTGTTTATAAGACAGAATCACCTTGAAAGTGATTTTTTTGTTTGTTTGTCTCAATAGGAATGTTGGACCCTGTGACTCCCTTTCTTTGTATCACTAGTTGGAGTGGGGGAAAGTGGGCTTGTTTTTATTGAACTCTCTATGCCTCATGCAGAATTGAAAGCTACTAGGCAAGGCAGGTAACTGACCACAGGTTTTCATTATCTTTGGACCCAAATTAAGTCACTTTAATGGTTGGTACCAATGTTGCTACGATATAACTAACTGTACCAGCTGAATTTATGGTACATTATATCCTATTATTCTTAAAAAATCATTTTAAACGCCATCATTATTTTGAGGACTCTCCAAAGAGCTGATACGTTGTGCTTTCAAGCAATCTTGTTTCGTCAATCTCCACAATGACTCAGATGTCCACTAGATGCTGACTCCGTGAAGCCAGTACCAGCCCCACATCCTGCCCTTGGGTAATTGAGGCCCCTGTGAAATACCATTGCCTACTTCAGGCCCTGCAGCTTCCAATTTCCCTATTCTCATGCTCCCAGGGACCAAGAGGAGCTGCACTCTTTGATTCATGGGGGTGATCTCCCTCGTTGAGATCATGCCCCCATTTTGCCTCCTAAAGCAACAATGCATGTGCACATCTTTCCTTGGAGTCAGGAAAGCTGCTTCTACCACTTCTCATCTACTGCTTATTTCCTAAAGGAAGCTTTCTAAGCACATCTCACAGGAGCACACAGCATCTAAGGCCCAGGGCTTTCTTCCAGAGAGAGATATCATCTGCCTAATGCGCTCTGCAGCATCCTTCCTCCTCTTTTCCCCAAACCTCTGTGGTTCAGCATGAGGATTTGCTTTCATTTAATGTTAACCAAAATGTCTAGTTAATTTGACTTAAGGGCTGGGGATTTAGCTCACCGGTGCTGTGCCTTACTCTCAAGTACAAGGTCCTGAGTTTAATCCCTGGTACAGAGAGGGGAAGAAAGATAATTTGACTCAAAACTTTGGAACAGTTGTTGCAAAGGGATCTGTAAGAACCCACATTGTGGGAGACAGAAAACTGATTGCCATTTATTCCAGCTTCTATTTATCAGGTTAAAAACATCAAAACACTATACTGACAGGTTTTAGATTAAAAACATCAATATATAACTACATTTTTATAACACTAGGCTCTTCTGAACGTTGAATCCTTACAAAATTCTCCTGGGAAGCCCATATTACATGATAGTTCTAATGCTTCTGAAAATTTTTCTTTTCATTCTTTAGAATCTGGGTCAGAGGTATTATTCAGAGTACATTTCTTATGGGATAGTAGATTTCTCCTTATACCCTAGAAATATGGAAAATTATTAAAAAAACATTTAAAATATGTATACAGATAACACATCAAATTAATAAAAATACACGAGAAAAAAATGGAAACAAAGTTTTTGTAAATAGGGAAGAGTGGAGGGGTTGAAGGGAGGCCAGGGAAATGGGGGAAAAACTAAGAACCAAGATACATCGTGTAAAGGTACAAGATGAATGTAACTGTACCATATACCTAAAATGTACCAATTAACAATGCAAAAAAAAAAAAAGGAAAAAAAAACATGGTGCATTACCCATCCAACCGCCAGTAAGTTGCTGTTTTATGAGAAAGGATTTATAAAAATTTTATTGAGCATAATAACATACAGTGTTACATGGAATATTATTGAAACACAATGTGGCAAGTATTTAACTTTACCTGAAATAGACAGGAGCTTATTGTTGAAGAAATTAATGAAATTTCTTTAGTGTTCCCACAAGGCAAAGGTACTCCTTACTTATTCTATGTATAACCATGCACAGCTTTCTACAGAAGAATATGCTGCGGTTTATAATACCAGTAGGAAATAATTGAAAATAAATGGGAAGAAAAAGAATTATCTGGCAGGAAAAAAGGACCAGAGCATCTTTAAAACTGATTACTTTCTGGAATTGTAAGTCATCAACTTAGGATATCCTGTGATCATTACTTTGAAAAACCCAGAAATCAATATAACAGTTAAATTATATACAATTAGAATATAAAAAGACATGAGAATCTTAAAAAGTACTCACATAAATTATGGGCACTAAATCTATCTTTAACTTTTTGATGTATAAAATATAATGCTTAGACAGTTGAATTGAGGGTAGGTCGGGAGAATGTAATATTTACAGTAGTTATAAGTAATGGTTCTGAAGTTTAAGCCCAGATATGAATCTCACCACTAGAATGTCATGTGCCAAATGACAATAGTGAAAAGTCTCTCTTTGCTTTGATTTCCTCATCCATAAATCAGTAATTCAAGATGGCACAGTATTAGGTTTAAAGTTCTGTTATCATAACTAGATAAGAAAATGCTTTAGTGCAGTCTGTAACATATACAACAAACCCAATGTATATTAACTTATTGTCATCATTAGTATTATATGAAAAGCAAGCTATGAAAATAAGACTCTGACACCTTAATCTTAATTCCCAACAACATGTAAATAACTTTTTCTTCATGTGATCTGAAATTTCCAAGATTTCTTGAATATACCGAGTTGGAGAATATATAACCGAACAAGGAAATTTTTTTCAGCGTATCCTTCTTTCTTCTCTTTATTATTTTTATCTTCGTTAGTACATGTTTGCAATATATAATGTTTGCATTTCTTGTGTGAAGTTGGTATCTGTTCATAGTACATCTTAATTCCCTTCTTATTCCCCTTTTGCTCCTTTCCCTCTCCCTTATTTCCACCTTTTGATCCCTTTTTCATCTGAGAAATGCCTATTTCCCTATTTCTTATTAAGCCATTACTATTTAATATAGCTTTATATTCATTCTCAAAAAATGGAAAAATCATATTTGTACAATTAATATGATTTTTGTGAAACGTTAATTCCTTTACTAAAAGTAATTTTCTAAGTACTATAGCTTCAGGACATTTGGCCAAAACAGCTTTAGGATATTTATAGCAAATACATCCCTTTTGGGAAAGTTATTGTGTCTTAAGGCATGAAAGCCTTTCAGGCATCTGTTCACAAGACCACAGGATGAATGTTTTCACAAAGCCTGGAGGAAGTTCAGGGATTAGAGAGCTGAAATTCTGGTTCTTTCCAGGAAAGTTCAAGCTGAGTCAGGTGGTTTCACTTCCTCAATTTACAAATAAGAACGATAATCTCAGTGGCCTAGAAACACTTCCTGCACATTTTAAGAAAAGACAGACTTTTTTTCTCATTTGTGATTTGTGTGCACAGATATTTACGGACTGTAGCTGAATCTATGCATAGTTGAGGAAGCGATATACCAGAAGTTCAGTTAGGCTTAAGGTACTTCACAGCCATTTATTGGAAGAACTAAGAAATGAGGGAGCTCAATTAGGCTTCTCAACCTATTGAAATATCATTCTATGTATTGTTATTTGGATAGGTAAATTTTACAAGACAGAACCTATGAGACCCCTCTGACTCACTAAAAAAGTTGGTTTAGTATTTCTTTAACACAGTAGTAGTTTGCATATCCTCAACCCCACAACCCAGTGCTACTCAGCCTGTTTGCGCCAGTATTTAGAAAGCAAGTTAAATATACAACAGGAATGCAGGCTTCAGGGGCAAAATAGGATTCACTGATAAGATTTCATTGAAAAGTTCATCGCAAGCCAGGCATAGTGATATTCCAGTGATCTAGCACTCTGGGAGGCTGAGGCAGGTAGGTCATAAATTGCAACTCAGACTGGGCAACATAGCAATTTTTTAATGGGCTGAGGATGTAGCTTAGTGTGTAGGTTCGGGGTTCAGTTCCCAGTATGAGCACTTACATACGTGCATACATATAGACATGCATACAAACATAAATATTTTAAAAAACTTGACAGTAAAGGATAAGCAAAAGTATGACCTCACTGAAAAGACAGTATAGATTAAACACAATAGAAAGAGAAAAGCCATACAGTGAAAGAGCTCACTTCCTACACTATGTGGGAAGAAGAAAATAAAAAGAATTTTGGAGATTTGATGGAGAAAGAATATTCTTATATTTTGAAGTTATTTATAAATATTATGCAATGAGTAAATACATGATCTATACTTGTACATAGTATAGAGGTGTGGGCTGGGGATTTAGCTCAGTGGTGACGTGTCTGCCTTGCAAATGCAAGTTTGATAGTTGAGTTCTATCAGTGGTACTGCAAAAAAAAAAGTGTATAGAGATGATATGGATACATATATACATAATTAATAAAATATAGAATAAGTCTATTTTACAACTTGAAATAAGACTTAAATGGTACATATACCAAGGATAGAAACAAAGGGCACAACTTATGTTTGAGATGGCCACAGTTTAGTCACTCATTTATAATAATGTGGCTTTTGGTGCAGATACTTAAAGTTTTTGAAGGGCTTAAAATGTTTTAGGGCCAGGGGTTTAGTTCAGTGGTGACATAACCTGCCTTACAAGCACAAGGTCCTGAGTTTGATCCCTGGTGCAAAGAAAAAAAAAAACAAAACTGTTTCTGAAACTTCCTGATAGCAAACAAAATGTTCCCACTACTACCAGGGCCTCAAAAGAATATGAGAGGGAAAGACTCTGCCTCCTGAAGCGTCTATTGTAAATGGTAACTGGACAACCTTGAACTTAAAACTCACAAATCATTCTAAAGTCACAGATCATTCTAAAATCTTTGCTAAAAGATATAAGATTCTTAAAATGTATTTAAGTGTAGTTTGATATGATCTTCTAATTATCTGCTTTTTATCAATTAAAATAGGTACAATATACATTTTAAAATAATTGAAAGATTACAAATTAGCCATGGAACTTTTTAAATTTTTAAGTGTAGATAAATAGGGAGTCTGTACCAGTCTCGTATATGAGAAAAATACTGTCTTTAAATTTTACTGCATATAAAACAGACTAACTGCCAAATTTCAAAATTTAAGGTGTTTTTTTTTTTTTTAACTTTTCTCGAGTAATTAGATTTTTGGTAAGATTAGGTTTCTTTGCTTACTTATATCTTTTCCTTATGAGATACTTGGAAATTGTAACATATATATATATATACATATATATATATATGTATATATATATATATATATAGAGAGAGAGAGAGAGAGAGAGAGAGAGACAGAGAGAGACAGAGAGAGAGAGAGAGAGAATAGTAGCAACTTCCAACCTCATCAACCACTCTGTGATGTTCAAGGGAAAACATTTTTAATATAATCTATATGGGTTGGGGATTTAACCCTGGTTCTGCAGGCTGCCTCACAAGCACAAGGTTCTGAATTCGATACCTGGTACCAAAAAATAAAAATAAATAAAATAATGTATACAAGAAAGAAAAACACCCATCTTTTAAAGCTGGATTTTGTTCATTCAAGATTTCATTTATATTTTCCTTTATTTTTATCTATTTTTTCTCTTTTGAATTAATCAGTCACTTAATTAACGTGCTGTCACTATGGAGTCTGGTCCCATCTATCCTGTACCTGTATTTTTTCCACGTTAAATGCTGCAGCTGAAAGACAACTACACTTGCAGGCTCGTAGGACACTTCTCAGGCCCAAAACTGAATGAGCTGTCATGCTGAAGAGCTTGGAGAACAACAGCTTTTCTGTAGAGCAGAATGTGCTGCCTCAATCAGCCTCTCAACCTGAGGGAAAGTTGCAAGTGCACATGTACTTTCAGGGACTGCTACTGTTGGACTATAACAGCCAGACCACTTTGTGGCTTTTAATGTCAAGTTATTTAGCATATGTAGAATCACTGATGAAAGGCTTGCTGTATTCTGTTGTGCTAACAAAGCATGCACTCCCTAAGCATTTATCAGCATGCCAGATCTTTAAAGCTTCGAACGCACTCTTCAGCTAGGTTCTGTCACTGCTCAACAGATTAATTACAAATCAGGACAATAAGCCATCAGTGTTCTGAGGGAGTTGTTGCAGTATATCATTCCAATGATCTGTGGCTAGCAGACTACTGGGAGACTTGTTTAGAACTACACTTTTCAATCTATCTCATGTGCTTTGAAGATGCAGTGAGGCATGTTAGAGCTGGAAACACTTGGATTCCCCTCAAAGTACTCTTTAAGCACCTGAGCCTATGTATTACATGGTTCTGAAGATTCTAATGACACTTTAACAGCTATAGAACTTATTATTTACTTATTGAACACACAGCTGTCCAGGGCCTAATGAAAGGTGACTAAAGGAAGACATTTTGACCAAGACTTAGCACTTGTACCTTTATATTTAACAGAATCTATGGTAACATAAAGTCATTGTGAGGTAACTCACTATTGCAGAGTCAGCTCATTTAGGACTTATTTAATAGAAATGTTTCAAAATATTTTCTTGGATTTTTTTTTTTTTTTTTTTTTTTTTGGTACCGGGGATTGAACTCGGGTCCTTGCGCTTTCAAGGCAGGCCACCGAACCGCTGAGCTAAATCCCTGGCCCTGTTTCAAAATATTTTCATTCTCTCTGAAAAGTATCCTAATACTTAAGGAATAATACAGTTATGAAAATTTGAGCAAACATATATCATTGAAATGACCAATTTACATGTTACAGTTTTCCATACTAATTGTAAATCATCATTTATGATTCTTTTTCAAAGCAGCTCCTCAAATTCACCTATCAAGATTATGGGTGCTTAGTTATCAATAGTGACTGAAAATAATAAAAATGCTTTTTTTTTAAAGAAAAGTTTTATAATTTTGATTCAAGGATTTTAAAATGGCTTTCCTTTTCCTTAATTCTCTTTTAACCACATTTCCACAGAATAAAATATTAGCATTTGTCGTTTGTTTTCTACTTGTTACTGAGCCTCTGTAGGCTGGTTGCCTCCCTCTGAAAGTCAGTGGAGCCCCCGCTCCTCAGTAACATCGCAGAGCTTTCCCATTGGGTTTTGTGCTTGTTGCACAGACAACCAGCTTGCTCCGGGGGCAACAGTGCTCTCCCTGGGGGATTCTTTTTCCATGCTGGGTATTGGTTTATTTTAAGATGAATGCAACTTGTCTTGTAGAAAGCAAAAATAAAAAGAAAGCTAAGTGACTGAAAAGGTTAACTATGAAATCTGAAAGCCTACAGTCTCTTGCTGTGACAAAGTTTCAGAGTGATGGATTTGATTTTCTCAAAGGGATTTTTTACTGTGGTTAAAAAAAAACTCAATTAATTAGACATAAAAGCTAGCTCCATTAAGTCTCTGCTGAGCAAAACTGTGTTTCTAGTGAAAAATTAGCACATCAGATGTTACAACAAACGGTTTTACCAACATTCTTGCAATATATAATTATCATTTTAATTGTTGCAGTGTTGGGTGTTGTGTTGAAGGTATTGATTTTCTAGCATTTGGCTAGATTAGGCATTTTTTTCATAATATTATGACATAACAATGATGGATATGATGGATTGGCCACTTAATATTTTCAGGCACCACACTTTGAACTTTACCCCATATAACATTTAACCATATCAGAATCCCTATGTGGCAAGTATTATTTCCCTTATTTTACACATATAGAAACTAAGCTCAAATTAGCAACCAAATAATGCTACATGACTATTATTTCCTAGAGCAGAATTTTAAGCATCCTTCCGTAAACCAAAGTACAAAGTAACTGTGTAGTGCTGACTCCATAAAATCTACAGCATGTCAAAATTTCTGTATATAACTCTTTAAAAATGACATTTTATTTTTTTTTATAAAACTGGACATAATAATGAATAGGTTTCAAAAGTATAAACAACAAAACTTAATGTGTGTGGTGCAGTCTTAGATATATAAGAAACACTGTTTAGTATTACTAGGACATTTGAGCTGTCTGGTAACGGGGGCAAAGTTGAGCCAGATATTCAGTCTACTGAGTAGAAGTGTGTGGTGTGACCGCTTGCTTCATGGAGTTGGTATATTTGGCACATATCCTGCCTATCCCTCTTGTCATCACATGTTCCTGAGGGATTTATAAACAGAAGGAACTCCTTTGGATGAGCAGCAAGGACACTTTACTGTTAACAGGTCCTGTCCCCAAAGTTCACACATGTCTCTCTGGGAAAGGCTAAATCGGACCACATGGTCTTCAGAGTCTTGGTACCAAAGGCAGCCTTCAGTATTTCCCAGTTATAAATTTGATCTGAAGACAGTTTTGGATAGTTTGGGCTGTCCAAAAGGAGATTGCTCTAGAAAACCCATGTGATGTTGTACTGCCTCACTTCTAATTTCTCTTGCTAACAATAAACCAAACATTGCCCATTAAATCAGTCCTCCATCTTTTTCGTGACAGGGTACAAAGGATGTTGGCCAGGGGCAAGCCAAGGAATTCAGTAGTCCACTGAACTTCACATTTACCAGGCCAGAAGGAAAGGATGAGAATTTTATCTTATTATAAATAGTGTGTTTTCCAAGAGGCAGGCTGGGAGCTGCAAGGGGATTCATGTTTTGCGTGGTAAGGGGATGATGGGAAATATGATCAGTGATCCTCTGCTCTTTCTGAATTGGGAAGAATCTGATATTAACTTGAACCAGATTCATGCACATGGTACATGTGCTCACAGAAAAAAATATTGAAAAGAAACAGATGTGTTTCTTTTGCTGTATATTCTTTTTTTTTTTTTTTTTTTTTTTTTTTTTTT
>NW_022900926.1:41398153-41442565 GCF_012274545.1 Fukomys damarensis
TTTTCTGAGACAGGGTCTCACTGTAATTAGACTGACCTGGAGCTCACTATGTAGCCCTGGCTGGTCTCGAACTCACAGCGATCCTCCTGTCTCAGCCTCCCGAGTGGTGGGATTACAGGTGTGCGCCACCACGCCCGGCTTATTCATTTTTTTGAAAACAAGAATTAAACTCACCTTTTATTTCTTTGGGAGAAAATTGCCCTATAACATACAACCGACTTTCCTAATATATCAGTAAATTTGAAATGCCAGATGGAGACCTTCATTTTGGTAGTTTTGAGCTGTTCTTTTCCATTTTAGAGGCTTCGAATGAATATTTATCTTGTCAGTTTATGCTCTGTTGTACGAAGGTTCTACTCTGTGTAAACGAATGTCAATCAATTTAGAACAAATTGATTTCCATCTCTAAGAATGAAATAGCCTACCCTACAAATAGATGCTTTCCATGAATGTGTCATTTACACTCGATTTCTGACCTCAGCCTTCTTTCTTGATTGCAACATGTAAGTATCATATTTTCAGTCTTGTGATATGAGAGTTGTCTGCTTACTATTTTCTCACCCAAGATTATGTATGTTATGTCTGAATAACTCCCCTATTCTGGTAGTTTGAATCTTATAGAATACATTGCAATTTGCTCCCATTCCAGAGAGTAGCAGGGTGAGCAGTTAAAGGTGATATGGGAGAATGAAAGGGAAGAGGAAGGTACCGAAAGCAAGCTTCAGAAATAAGAATGTAGCTGATAGCCTATAGCTTACAAATGCCGTTTCTTGGAAATTAGACGAAAGCTGAAACCAGACCTGTGAGAGGAAATGATTACAGGCTGGTTTTGCACTTCCACCTGGTAGCTGGAACTATTGTACTGCTTTTTCCCATTTGCAATTACTTTTGATTTATTTCCTTTTTTCTTGAGCTGTTGATCATCATCCTTAGCCCATATATTTGTTATTGCAACTGTGGGAAAAAGAAAAATCTATAGTCTCAAAGAAGCATTTTCTCCCTAAAAAATGTAAATTTCAGTAGTGTACATGTTGTGTGAGTTCCTTTTCTCCACTGACATAATTGCAATTTGTTATGTGAAAAGTTTAGAACTCATAGTCAGCAAAACCTTACTCATGATTCACCGGTAGAAATGTTTAGCAATACATCTGAACAGTTGTCTTCTGCTTTTTGAAAGGACTGATTACAGAGACTCCTCTTTTAGAAATCAAGCTACAAACCTGCTCAAGAAAACATTTTCTACAATATGAATGTGTTTCCATCCAACAATATATTTAGTAGACACAAGATAATTATAGCAGAAAAATAGTGGAAATATCCTAGAATTGCCTAACCCTAAGGATCTACAAACATTTGATAGTTTATACATTAATACAACTGAGAAAAATAAAAAAAATCCCTCTATATACTCACTGATATTTGGCAATTCACAGAACTTGCTGGGTAAAGAAGAAAGCAAAATTCAAATATTATCTGTATTGTACTATTTGGTACGAATGAAGATTATTGGGAAATCAATTCATCTGGAAAAGAGAGCTGATCTGCTAGCTATCTAACTAGCCAATTAAAGCAGCCACCAATAAAGGAAAAACACCTTTAATTTTTCACTGAAACGATATGAGGGATTTTTAAGGAGGAAGTATGTACTCCCTGTTTCATATTCCTCCGTGGAGCAACACTCAGCTAGGTTCTCAGTTTTGAGTATATCCCTCTAAAAAGGCAGTTCTGTGGACTTGGGGCCGGTGGAGAGGGCTCAGAGTCGACTAAGTCAAAGTGGAGTATGTTCTCTGGGTTCAGAGGGCCCTGAAGAGGAAGTACTTCAGTCCAAGGCCTCAGCAAGGAAGAGACCTAGGAATGAAGATATGAGGCCAGAACGGAAATATGGATGAGAATTTGACTGGCTAGGTGCTCTAAATCCTTGACTCAGCTCCCTAAAGAGCTTGCGATGCACTGCTGTGCACCAAGTCTGTTGAGGGAAAGGCAGCTCCTTCTCCAGACCTTTCAGGCAGTGCCTTTGCAAAGGCATATGATTGGATTGGTGACCTCACACATAGTTTTTTACTCAGAAGCTGGAATCCTCTGAAATAAGAAAATATGCATATTTCTGCATATTTTATTAACAAAAATAAATGGAAAGGATAAACTCTAAACAAATGAAATTGATGCCCTATGGAGAATGAATTGGAACTCGGCAGTTTACAAACAATATAATTCTCATCAACTTATGCCTAAGTAAAAATATGTTAAAGGAAGTATACAAAAAAAATCATTATAGATTATTGTGTTATACAGCAGCCTGGAAATTTTTAGAAACAGAGAGTTGAATGTATTTTTTTGGAATCATGTTAAATTTTTATGTTCATTTAAAAAAAATCAACAAAGATGGAGAGAAAAAAGCTAAGGCAGACTATAAAAATAAACAAACTTAATGGCATTTCAAATGAATGATGTAGCACAAGGGAAGAGGAAATTACCAAATACTTTTTAACATAGAATTCTTTATTTTATGCCTTTGGTATAAAGTCAAAATAACTATGAAAAATACAATTAGCAGTTTTGTTTTTACCCTAGGTACGGTATAAGTTAACTCCTCTTTGCATATGCTAAATATATGATTATCTTTTAAAAATTGAGGATAATTGGAGTCAGGTTTCTAATTATCACAAAACGTTGCTACAAATTAAAAGGGAGAAATTGATAATAAACACTTTTGTGCTTGACTGGAATCATAGTTATCACTATGAAATTGGGGTTATCATGGCTGTGGATATCTTTGTGTGTAATACACAGACTTCTGAAGGGATTTAGAAACAGCAATATGGCAGTGAGGAATGACCCTCAGACTTTAGTTTCTTGCTTCTTTCACCTCTAAAAGCACTAAGGTTTCTCGGAGAAATGGTTGATTCTGGAGTTGAATCAGGGCAAGTGCTGTATATGATAGAAGTTTCGAATATTGTCTTGTATATGGTAGAAAATAAGGTTGCTTACACCAATGGAGACATGCCCAAAGACACAAAATTTAGCTTATGTGGGCAACCACTGGCTAGATCTAGAGAATGTTTGCATTAATACAAATAATGGAATTTATAATTAATATATGTTAATCCATGGAAAAATAGGAATCAGTGTATCCATATTGATATAGCTTTTAAGTATGAATAAATAAATAGAATTCATCTTCCAATTTATAAAACTCCAAATGCAGTAGTAATGATGCATACAGAAAATTATACTAATAGTTAGTTACTCGAGGTAGAGGTCATCAGTTGATACTAAAATAGCAGGAATAAATTTGATTAACAACAGGATGTTTGCATAGCCTTAATCGTCCCCCCAGAAAAGACTTATTCGTAATAAAAGAAAAAATGATCACAATATAGTGGAGCCATGTGTCAGAGTCCACTTTAATCAAATGAGCAAAGGGATAAATCAATCCCATGCCATTCCTCATGTAAAGAAGCATCAGACAAACCCAAATTGAGGGACATACTTTATAGAAACGGGCCTGTACCCAACACAAAATGTCAAGGTCATGAAATAAAAAGGCACACTCTAAGGGACTGGTTCAGATCAGAGGACACTAAAAGAACATGATAACTGAATGCAATATGAGATCCCAGCGGAACTTTGCACTAAGCTGGAGTACTGTTTGGTACATAGTACACATATTGATGTGATTGGCACCATTTACAAAAAAAAAATCAGATTTTTAGACCTAGATAAAAATATCCTGTTGATACTTCCTGATTTTGATAAGAGAACTGTGTTTTAAGTAGATTTTTATGATTAACATTCAGAAATTATCTTACAAACAACATTTAATAAGTACACTTGATTTTATTTCATTGCACAGATACTACTGTGCCATTGAAAAGAGATTTTTATTTTCAATGTGTTAAGCAAAGTTTAAAAAGAAATCCTCTGAGTGAGTTTTTGTTCCACTGTAGCTTTTCTTCTTGTGGAAACTGACGTTTTTTCCTCCTCTTCTTTTTTTGCCTTAAATTATTGTGGAGTAGTGGTGCTGATAGTAATGGGTTTGTTTTCGTTTGGCTGAAGCTGCTAGAAAGAAGGGTATTTCCCTAACTTATGAAATACAATCATTTCCATACAATATTCTACTGGGTGCAAGTGACTCTGATTTCCATTTTTTCCAATTTTTATTACCAAATTTCCATTGCCTTCCAGGTTTGAGTTGAGGCATATAGAATTTCACCTATTTATAATCTTTCTTATATAGTTTAGTTCTTGAATCCATAGAAATGTCTTAAGATTATTGAGATTTTTTTTTGATTTCTCAAAGATTTTTTCTTTTAGCCGGGAATTTAGCTCAGTGGTTCCACCGCCTGCCTCACAAGCACAAGGACCTGAGTTAGATCCCTGGTACAAAAACAAAAGAAAGATTTTTTAAAGATTTTTTAAACCTTTCTCTACTGTAGTGATATTCCTTTATATTTATGGATAAAATTCTCAAGCACTGTAGGGTTAAGTAAATAAAACTCCTGTTGTAACTCAAACACCTTTATTCCCATAATATTTTTTTCTCACAACCTGTGCTCTTAAGATTTATTTATTTATTTATTCATTCACTTATTTATTTATTGTATTCCCATTGTCTATTTCTCTTATTTGAAAGTGGGTAGTATTCCATGCTGAATTTTATTTGAAATCCAAGGAAGACTGAGGGAAGTAACTGGGTCATGACAGCTGAGCTTTTCCAGCTCTTATATGAGGCATATTACTTATCAGACTTTGTTCAAATTCTTGTAGCAACTTTTGTGTGGTAGGAGAGGATGGTATAAAATCATCACTAATAATACGCACTTTGATGCATTGTTCAATTCTTAGCCATGGCTAGCATGTTCAGTGAGGCCTAAGAAGTAAACACCTTTGATCCTTTCTTATTTTCTTCTGTAGCTCTCAACTGACCAAAGCAATCAGTGGCTACTAAGTATCAAGGAGCAGAAACTAGGAGAAGGGTAGGAGGTAGGTCTGAGGGTCAAAGAGAGCTGCAGTAGCACATTTCTCTTTGTTGAAAATTGTGCCTAATTTCCAAACAGACATATTTACCTTCTTTCTCCTTTCTGAACTACCCCAATCTCTTAAGAATTTACAAGAATTAATTTGGTATAGCTTGTAGTAAAACCTTCCTATTTTCCTTCAAAAGAAATTCAATTTTGGGGTCTTACACAGTCCAGCTATGCCTCATTTCCTTTTGTAGCTTTTTTTTTTCCAGTTGAACTTCATTTTTCAGTTTAGTATCTTGCTAAGGTATGAGGCACTTAAACTCCCCTGGTGACATCTGAAAATACAGCTACAGCTATAATATTCAAACTTGGGTCATATATGAAAGTCTCTCATTTGGCTATTGCAGAATACCATGGAAATAGAGCACCTGGTTGTTTGGGATGTATATTGAGTCTGATTTTTAAAAGGTATTCAGAATTTAGTGTTTGTGGAATGAGATTATTATGGAGAACTCAGGATAGCTGTAAATTCAAATTGATTTGGAACCATATTGCATGCCTTTGGGAGATGCTGAGCCATTTTCCCTACTGTTTTTTCCCTTCCCAATATCATATCATTAAGGTAATAATGTTGTCTGCCAGAATTTGTTGTGATGAGCAGATGGGTTACTAATATTTTGTTGATTGATTTCTTACTTAGTTCTGCTATAAAATTTAAATGATGATTTTGTACCTATTAAATTTAAACTTGGAGACCCTGAAAAACTCTTGCCCATGAAGCTTAGTTTTTCATTATCTGTTTCCACTTTCATTTCACATTACCTGTTTTCATTTCACTTATATTTTAAAAATATATGTCATTTTAAAAAAATGTATTCTCAAAATTTCCCTTTTGAACTTATGCTATATAAATTTATTCTCTAGGATAGTGAGTTTTGTTTTCAATAGTTTTTTATTCTCTCTGAATGGTATACCATTTTGTTTGTGAGTATCATTACCTGTATTATTGTTATTGAATATTTTTCATTAAATTCTAAGAATGAAATAATCTGTGGCCTTCAGTATGATATACTTGATTTTCCATCAGACACCTTTTCCTTCATGCTATTTCAACATGACCAGTCATTTACTGAGATCAATAAGTTTCTTTAGTTAAACATTGTCCTTCATTAAATGTAGAGAATTGAATAATAGCAACCTTGCTTTCCAAGCAATGTTAAAATCATGCTTTTAAAAATGCTCATTTTCTTCTGTCTGAAATATGTACGATGTTGGAATATTTACATTCATGTATTTATTCATTTACAATTCATTTATATATCTACATATCACATAAATATTATATATGTGTGTGTGTGTATATATGCCACACAATGCACTTATTACAGTCCTAAGTTCTAAAAAGTACAATGATGAGCAAAAGAGGGTCATTTCTATTATATAGACATTGTGGTGGAAGGGAGAAGCAATGAAGAGGCAGGTCAAGAGAAATAACTATTTATGAGTTATTATGGGTTGTGACGGGTGCTGTGATAGAGATCAATAAAAGATGCCGTCATCACAAAGACTAAGGTGTGTGTGTGGGAAGCTACTTTAGCTTGAGCCTCAGGGATCTGAACTAGGACTTGAATGGCGAGAGGAAGCCAAGTGTGAGAAGATCCAGCATGTAGACCATGGGAGGCAAGGGAACAGTGAGAACAGAGATTTCTGTACTGGCTCAGTACTTGGCCTGCATAGGACCTAAAGGAGGAAGGCAGGTATGGGAAAGCATCCAGCTCAGAGCATGCCCAGTATGGCCTGTCTCACAGAGGGCTTAAAGACCGTGTTAACTAGTTTGTGTTGTTTTCCAAATGGGATTGAAAACCAAAGAATAAGTAGGGGAGGAATACGCAGTTTATATTTATGAGTGTTGAATCTGCTTTATACAGCTAAAAGATACATATTTGTGAGAACATAGCATAATAAAAAGTAATTTCTTATATGTGATTTTGTTCCATTCAATTAGTTTTTAAAGCTAGAAAATTGTTTATGGTGCATGCAATTTAGTCAACAAATATCTATTGAGTAACTGTTGGGTGTCAGAAGTATTATGTAGGAGGAAACAAAACAGGAGAAATAGATATTATACAGGAGAAATAGATACTATTCATGATAAAATTACAAAAATAGATACATAATAATATTTTAAATATTTGAAGAAGTCCTGATGCATTTGATAGTGATTCTAGAATGAACATACTCACCTAATTTTGTTCGAATAGGATACTTATGTTTTATTTTTCTTTTAAAAATTTTAATTAAATTCAACATTATATAAATAGATAACTACTATGCTTTCATATTAACTTCATAAAAGGCTTTAAAACTCTACAGTTAGAGAGTCGCATCATGGGATGAGATAAATTTAAGTAATAGAAATAATATACAATCGTTCTCTTTACTATATTCTTAACCTTATATCTAGCACCAGATTTTAATTTTTTTCCTTTTTTCTGAAAAAAGGTCATGTTTGATATATTAACAAACGTCATGAAGTTCTACCTTGCCTGCTTTAAAGCTAACTAAGAAAAGTAAACTGAGCCTAAGGAGATTTTATCTGAGTGCACTCTTTCTTCTTCCTAGCCAGAGACACTCCTGGCAGACCAGGAGGTTCAGGCTGTTGGCACTCAAGCAAATAAAACCTCAAGAGTTTCATCTCTTACCTCTCCTTTTTTATTTTGAAGCAATTTAATACGAGAGAGAGAGAGAGAGAGAGAGAGAGAGAGGGAGAGAGAGAGAGAGGGAGAAAGAAGTGATTTCATATTTTTACTGAATCTATTCTGCTTAGGGAAAGTAATAGGTCTTCAATTTATTTTTTAGTGATATGATAAAGTTCCTTAGTATATTATAGCACACCTTATGAGTTAAAAGTTTTGTCTTTATTTTTTGAAAACATGAGTTACAAAATTATAAATTTGAGCACCTTTTATGATATTATATATTGTCCTATACTTTATTGCTTTAAAGGTCAAATGCAGACCAAATTAAAAACCTCCCTAATTAGCGACATCATCTTGAAAAATTCACCTCTTCTCTCTAATTTAATTGTATTGATTTACTTAATATTAAGCATTAACTTGATATTTTTATTATATTTTAGGTATTCAGATTTACCTTATGATTTGAAAAACTATTACCCTGAGATTTTTTCATTTTAAGTGTTCATCTAGGTTGATATTGTTCTTTGTTCCTATAAATAATATGTTCCTACTGAGAGCAAAATGAATGTTTTTAACCCTTCTCAAAATAATCATACCAATCCAAATTGGGCAATATATTCAATGTTTATTTAAAAATTGACTTATCCTATTGACCCAAACATCAAAAGTATTTCTATAGAAGTTACTGTCTATTCATACCAGGTCAGTGAAATCACTCATGAAGTGAACCTGATTAACAAGCCATTTTAAAAATCCATTGTTCATCACAGGGCAGAGCACCTATGGCATGTTCATGAGTTGTTGTGTGGATCCTAATGCTCTTGGAATAGCAGCTCAGTCATTGAAGTATTGTATGGTTTATACTGTGTGTAAAAATGTATAGCAACAATGGTATAAACCTGGATGTGGAAAATTAAATAGGTATTCTTAAAAGTAATACTGTGTGAGAAAGGGTATAGCACCACTCTACACAGAATCTGACAAATTAAAGTAAAGATATATGCTATAATGTATATTATAACCCTAGGCAACCACTAAAATCTAAAGGGCAGTCGGAAGATAACATGGAGTCACAAAATTAATTCATATAAAAAATCAAAAGCATAAAAGAAAATAAGTAATATGTGGAATAAATAGAAGAAAGTAACAAGTTAATAGACAAATAAATCTATAAAAATGAGTACATTCATTGTAAATGTTCTAGACAGCCTAAATGAAGGCAAAGATTTTTTGATTTAATAAAAGGCAAGTTTCAACTTAATTTAAATGCCAAGACATACATATATTAAAAGTGAAAGGTTATAAAAGGATATATTGTGCCACATTAACATTAGTTTAAAAAAGCAGACTAGCTATATTAATACGAATAAATAGATTTTAGAGCAAATAGCATTATAAAGATAGTAATAGAATAATGATAAAGGCTCCATTCCTTGAAAAAACCTAACAATCTTAAATGTTTATACACAAAAATAGTTCAACCTAAAGTGAAAACTTACCAATTTTCAAGGATGAGAAGACAAATCTATAAAGTTTAAGATTTCAATACATCTTCTCATAGAATACATGCACAGAAAACCAATAAGAATATAGAAGCTTTAAACATTATCAACTTCAACTAACTAATATTTTTAGAATTTTGTACATAAAAACAGCAGAGTACTCATTCTTTTCACTTGCACATGTGGAATCTACCATGATGGACTATATTGCCTAATTGTTCATCAATGTAAGTAGATAACAAATTATAGTATATTCATACAATGAAACAGTAATCTGCAATTAAAATATGATTGCATTCTTTCAGAAATGAATATATTCATCATGCAGAAAATCACTAAGGATAAAGTTGAGTCCAATAACATTATCAGTCAAGTAGGTATAAGTGATATCTGTACATTGTTTCAACTGACAACAGCAGAAACTACTTTGTTTTTAAACTAATATGGAATATTCACCAAAAATAAATCTTATTTCAACCAATAAAATCATTTAAAAGGTTGTAAATCAGACAATGCTTGATTTCAGACCACAGTGGAATTGAATTAGATTTCAGTAATAGAAAGATAGGAGAAAAATCCCCCAAATACTTGGAAGTCAAATAAAAATTCTACCAAAAAATACATGGATCAAAGAAGGAACTCGAGTCATATTTAACTCTATGACAATGAGAACACAATTTATCAATATTTTCTGGATACACTGAAAGAAGTACTTAGAAGGAAATTCTTTGTCTTTAGTGAATACATTAGAAAACCAATGAGATAAATTTCAAACTTAGGAAACTAAAAAGGAGGGATGAAATTAAACCCAAAAGCAAAAGGAGATAAATAAAATTTAGAATATAAATCAATGAGATTGAATACAGGAAATTATTAGAAAAATAATGAAAATTTATTTGTTAAAAATATAATGAAACAGCCTCTAACTAGACTAAAGTAAAAAACACAGAAAATATAAATCACTGATATCATGAATGAAAGAAGTTACATCACTACAGATATCGATATTTCAGCGATAACAAAGGAATGCTCTAAACATGTTTACATCTATAAATTTGATAACCTAGATAAAATGGACACAGAGACATATGCCAGCATTTTCAACTACATGAGAAACTGAGGCAAGAGTATCACCTGAGCTGTCAAGATCAAGACCAGATTGGGGAACAGAGTAGATCCTGTCTCAAAAAGAAATGTTTATGGGTGCTTGAGTTGGACGGTGAAAAGTTATGGTGGTGATTATTATCTTTTCATCTTTTTGTCTCCCTGAAGATCTGGTGGGTCTGGGACTTTGAAAGTATTATGAAAGAAAAATGAATTCTTCTCTTATGTCTCTTCTTCCTATCTAGACATTGCCGCTCATCATAAAATATTTAAAAGTAAGATAAAAAATTTTGAATATTTCAAATAAACCTCTCTTTTCTCTGTGAAGGCTTCTCTGTCTTCCATTTGTTTATGATCAACATACTGAGTCAGTGAACATACATTTAGTGTCATCAGGCACTTGCATATTTCAGAACTCATAAAACAAAAACGAACAGGAAAAAAAAGAGAAAAACTGGCAGCTAAAGCTCTCAACCATGAGATCATCAAATGTGTAAGAATTCCTACTCCCATATCCCACCATTTCCTCCTTCTCCTTCCCTCCTCCTCCTCCTCTTCCTCCTCTCCTTGGAAAGGGTGTCACCATGTAGCTTAGGTTAGCCTGATGATTTGGTGATTCTCATATCATCATCCTCAGTCCTGAGATTATGGATTTACTTCACCACACCTGGCTAATAATGCTTATAAATTCTTTATCAATTCCTGGTTCTCAAGTCTCTCAGATTGTCTAAAACAATAGGAAATAAAATCCATGAAAATTCAAAGAAACTGTTTGCTTATACATTAAGGATTAATCATTCTTTCCATAACATGACACAGTTGTTATATAGTATACATGAGGTGTGATTTACAATACAGTAAATGTTTAAATAAGAAAATTATTGCAGCAAAAGGTACATTGCCATTACTTTTAATACACTTACCACTTCTTTCTTCCCACTTTCTGAAGCAGTTCAAGAAGCCCTCTTCTGTGAGTACCTGTTTTATTTTATTTTTATTGTTTTATGAAAAATATAAGAAAATTACATAATACAATATTAAGAGAACAATAATAGTTACTACACTGTATTAACAACTCAAAATAGTTACTCAGAGTATAAGACATAGACAAAAAGTTTCTCTTTTACATAGAAGAAACACATAAAGGCACAAAACTTTTCAATGAACTAAAAAAAATTAGTAGTAAAAGTAAACCAAATTAGCATATATATTAAAATATTTTTGAAATGAACAGGTAATCTGGGAAATTATTTAACTTCTCTCTGCTTCCTATTTATCTGTCCTCTTTTTTCTCTCTCTTTGTATATGTGTGTATGTATATGTGTGCATTCTCATATAAGCGAAGCCATGTGATATTTATCTTGTGTTTTTGACTAATCTCACTTAATATTATGTACTCAAGTTTAATCTTTTTACCTGCAAATGCCTCAAGTATGTCTTTTTAATGGCAAAGTAGTACTCTATTGTGTATAAAAAGACATTTTCCTCATCTGTTCATCTATTGATGGATATATGCTGTTTCCAAGATCTAGCTATTATAAATTGATCTGCTATATACATCAGTATGCATGGATCTCTGTAATATGATGATTTTAACTCCGTTAGGAAGATAACTAGAAGAGGTTTGACTGTATCAAATGGAATTTATATTTTTAGTTTTTTTGAAAAATCCACACCAATTTCAATAGTTGTTATACTAGTTAATATACTCACCAACAAGGTAGAAGACTGTCTTTTTCTTTTTCTCTACATCCTCATTAGCATTCATTGTTGCTAGGCTTCTAGATGATAGCCATTCTTTCTGGGTTAAAATAATATTTCAGTGCAGTTTACATTTCCATTTACCTAATAAGCAGTGATATTAAACATTTTTTCATGTATTTATTGGCCATGTATACATCTGAGAAGTTATCTGTTCATTTCAGTATCCCAATTATTAATTGAAACTTTTTGGGTGTAGTCTAATTTTTTAAAGTTCAGTTTATATTCTAGATGTTAGTCCTCTGTCCAGGGAATACCTGGAAAAATTATTTTGCCACTCTGTAGCCTATCTCTTCACTCTATTGACTGTGTTTTTCTGCTGTGCTGTGCAGAAGGGTTTTATGATCTTATTTGTTTCTTCTCAGTATTAATAATTGTGCCATTGGAGTTTTATTCAAGAAATCTTTCCCTACACCTATTTCTTCAAGAGTTGTACCTTTCTTTTTTATCTTCCAGAATATTGTTTCTGTTTTAATATATCTTTGACACATTTTTATTTTAGTTTAATTTATGTTGATATATATATATAGCTCTAGATTCAATCTTCTGCATGTGGATATCCAATTTTCTCTGATTTTATTAAAGAGATTATCTTTCCAGAAGGTATGGTTTTCACCCATTTGTGAAAGTTTAAATGGCTATATGTGCCTGGGGTCATTTCTGTTTCTTCTATTCTGTCCCATTGATACACATACTTGTTTTTGCCCTGGTTTTATGCTGTTTTAATCACCATAGCTTTTTTTTTTTTTTTTTTTTTTTTTTTTTTGGTACCGGGGATTGAACTCGGGTCCTTGCACATGCAAGGCAGGCCACCGAACCACTAAGCTAAATCTCCGGCCCAATCATAGCTTTATAGTAAAACTTCTAGTTTGAAATTGTGATCCCTCTTGCTTTGCTTTTGTTACCCAGGACAGTATTTGCTATTCTGGGTCTCTACTTGTACTATATAAATTTTAGGATTGTTTTCTCTAGAACTGTGAGAAATGCCATTGGTGTTTTAGTTGGGATGTCATTAAATATGTATATATCAGTTTCAGAAGTATAGCCATTTTGATTACATTGGTTCTACCTATCTAGGAGCAGGGGATATCTTTATATTTTCTGATGTCCTACTCAATTTCATTTTTCACAGTGTTATAATTTTCATTATAGTGTCTTTCACCTCCTTGGTTAGGTCATAGATCAATTCCTGCGTATTTTTTATTCAGTGTGAATTGTATCATGTTCCTAATTTCTTTTTCAGTTAATGTATTATTAGTGTATAGTAATGCCATAGATTTCTATGTGTGTATTTTGTATCTTGCTACATTGCTGATTTTCATTAGTAATTGTAGGAACTTTTGGTGGAGTTTTGGGGGCTTGTACTTAAAGGATCATGTCATCTGCAAATAATGATTTTATATCATCATTTTTTTTTCTTGCCTGATTGTTCTGGCTAACATTTTGAGGACTGTGTTGAACATGAGTGATGATAGTGGAAATCCTTGACTTGTTTCTGATTTTAGAGGAAAGCTTTTAGTTTTCCACCATTTTATATGACGTTGGCAGTACCTTGGTCATAGATGGTTTCTATCAGATTAAGATAAGATCCTTCTGTAAGTATTTTCTTCTAGGTTTATATCATGAATAAATGTTGTATTTTGTCTAAGGCTTTTTATGCATCTATTGAGCTAATCCTATAATTTTTGTGATTCTGTTTATTGAAGAACTACACGTATGATTTGCATATGTTGAACCATCCTTACATTCCTGGGATAAAGTCTTCTTGATCATGGTGCATGATCCTTTTGATGACTTTTTGCACTCTGTTTGCCAGTGTCTTTTTTTTATTAATTCATTTTATTGGTACATTTAAGGTATACAGTACAATTACTTTCATTATTGGGATCTTGTACCTTTATATGACAGGTCTTGGTTCTCCTTTTTTTCCCCTTGTCTGTGCCCTCCCTTCACCCCCTCCTCACCTCCCCATTAACAAACATTTTATTTCCATTTTTTCATTTTGTCATATTTTTTTTCTTTCCCATTATTACCTTTCCCTTACACTTCCGATTTTCCCTACACCATTAGCCCTTTTCTTCCTATTTCACATGGTCAATTATATCATTAGAATCTTATGTACTATTATAGTTTTTCAAACCAGAGAAACTATTCAGTATTTACACATGTGTGACTTATTTATTTCACTTAGTAGTATATCTTCAATATGTATCCATTTTCCTATGAATGAATCTAATTTCTCATTCTTTTTGGCTGAGTAGTATTCCATTTTAGAGAAAAACCACATCTTCTTTATCCAGTCTCCAACTATTGGTAAAAAGGGCTGTTTCCAAGTTTTAGCTATTACAAACTGCCACTGTGAACATGGTGTGCATATAATCATGGTGGTGTGATTCTTTTAATTCTTTTGGAAAGATACCCAGCAGAGGGATGGCTGGGTCAAATGGAACCTCTAATCCTAGTTCTTTGAGGTATCTCCATATTGATTTCCATAGTGGTTGCACCAGTCTGCACTCCCACCAACAATGGAGAAAGGTTCCTTTCTCCCCACAACCAAATATTTGCTATTAATTGATTTCTTGATAGCAGCCATTCTTTGTGGGGTGAAGTGGAATCTCATTGTTGTTTTCATCTGCATCTCTCAAATGACCAGTGATGTGGAACATTTTTTCGTATATTTATTTATTGTTTTTACTTCTTTTTCTGAGAAATGTCTGTTCATTTCAGATGCCCATTTTTGAATTGGGTCTTTATATTTGGGGGTGACTGATTGTTTTGAGTTCTTTTTATATTCTTGATAGTAGTCCTTTGTATGAGGAGCAGCTGGTCTATATCTCAACTTAATAAAGGCTATCTAAGAAAAACCAACAGCCAACATCATATTAAAAGGCCAAAAATTGAAAACCTTCACATTAAAATCAGATAGTGGACAAGGATGCCCACTATCACCACTCCTCTTCGATATAGTTCTGGAAACATTAGCCAGAGCAATTAGCCAAGAGAACGAAATTAAAGCTATAAAGATAGGAAAGGGAGAAGTTAAATTGTCGTTATTTGCTGATGATATGATATTCTGCATTGAAGACCCAAAAAGCTCCACCAAAAGACTTCTTGACTTAATTGACACTTTTAGCAGAGTAGCAGGATACAAGGTCAACACACAAAAATTAATAGCCTTCTTGAACACAAGTAACAGACTCACTGAGCAATAAATTAGGGAAACAATTCATTTCATAATAGCACCCCAAAAAATGAAGTATCTGGGAATTAATCTAACAAAAGAAGAAAAAGAACTCTACACTGAAAACTACAGCACTCTGAAAAAAGAGATCAAAGAGGATATAAGAAAATGGAAAGATATCCTCTGGTCCTGGGTAGGAAGAATCAACATAGTGAAAATGGCCATACTACCAAAACCTCTTTACAGATTCAATGCAATGCCAACCGAGATTCCCACACTATATTTCACAGAACTAGAAAGAAGAATCCAAAAATTCATTTGGAACCATATAAGACCTAGAATAGCAAAAGCCATCCTAGGCAACAGAGACATGGCAGCGGGTATAACAATTCCCAATTTGAAACTATACTCCAAAGCCACTGTGATAAAAACAGCATGGTACTGGCAAAGAAACAGATCTGAGGATCAATGGAACAGATTGGAAGACAGAAAAACAAATCCAGATGTACTCAGCTACATCATTTTAGACAAAGAAGCTGACCATCCTCACTGGAGGAAAGATAGCCTCTTTAATAAATGGTGTTGGAAAAACGGGATTTCAACCTGCCAAAGATCAAAACTGGACCCTTATCTTTCACCATGCACTAAATTAAAATCCAAGTGGATTAAGGATCTAAACATTAAAACAGAACCACTAAACTTGCTGGAAGATAAGTTAGGCAGAACTCTTGAAGACATTGGCATAGGAAAAGACTTTTGATCAAATCCTCAGTAGCATGGGAACTAGCACTTTGAATCAACAAGTGGGATCTCATCTTATTAAAAAGCTTCTGTACTGCAAAAGAAACCATCAACAGAACTAAGAGACAACCTACAATGTGGGAAAAAGTTTTTCCCAGTGTTTTATTAAGGATATTTGCATCTATGTTCGTTAGTGACATTGACCCACAGTTCTCTTTTTTGGGTGAATCTTTGTCAGGTGTCGGGATCAGGATAATGTTAGCTTCTGAAAAGGTTTTTGAACCACTTTTTCTGTCTTGATTTTAGTAAACATTTTGAGAAGTATTGGTGTTAGATCTTCCCTGAGATTTTCAAAGAATAATTTAGCTATGAATCAAATTCCTTGGTTTTGGGGCTTTTTTTCATTGCCTGTTATTGGATTGTTTGATTTTTAAGTTTTCTTGATTCATTTTTGATATTTCATATATATATATATATCTAGAAACCTCTCCATTTCTTCTGAGTTCTCTAGTTTTTTGGCAAATATATTTGTGAAGTAGTTGCTAATAATTTTTTTGGATTTTGGTGGTATTTGTTGCAATTTCACCTTTTTCTTTTCTAATCACATTGATTAGTGTCTTTTTATTTTGTTAATATTGGCTAAATATTGGTCTATTTTGCTTATTCTTTGAAAAACCAGCTTTTTGACTCATTGTTCTTCGTATGGTTTCTTTTAGTCTCCATCTAATTGATTTCTGTTTTGTATTTTATAATTTCCTTTTTGTACAAGATCTGGATTTGGATTGTTCTTGTTCTTTTTTTGTTTGTTTGTTTGATTTTTATGATCTTGAGATGCATTATTAGGTTATTTATTTGAGTTCATTCTGTTTTCCTGATGTGAGCAATCACAGCTATAAACTTCCCTTGTAGGACTGCTTCTATTATGTCTGAGAAGTTCTGGTATACTGTATTGACATTATCACTTAATTCTAGGAGGTGTTTTATTTGTTCTTCAACTTCTTCTGTGACCCATTGATTATTTATTTAATAGTGTGTCATTTTATTTCCATACATTTGCATAGTTTCTTTTGCTTTTTCTTTCCTTTAATTTTACTGTATTCTGATAATATGCATGCTGAAGTTTTGATTTTTTTTAGGGGTTGCTCTACTTAGGCATGCTTTATTAGCTAGTATGTGATCTGTTTTGGAGAGGTACCAGGTGCTGATGAAAAGAATGTGCATTCTGTTATTGGGTGGAACACTCTGTAGATATATATTAAGTTAATTGTTATCACATTTCTGCTGGCCTAAACCACCAGTGGTACATGCATGGCTGTTCTATGGGGTAACTTATACCACTGGTGATACAAGTGATCTAATTAATTTTATTAGTCTCTTACCAATAAAATTATTAAAAAGTCTATAGACTGAATCTAGTAAGTTGTTTTATTTTGAATAATTATTGTCTAAATTCAAATATTCATGTCAGTTTTTTAAAAAATCATTAAAGTAATCAACAAGCTTATTTATTTTATTTAATTCAAATGTATTAATATTTGTGAATGTCTTTAAAACATTGTATGCCTAAATGTCACTGATTTGTGCACAGTGCACAAAATATCATAACACATTTGGCCTTTGTTTTGTGGCCACAATAGCACCCATTTTTCAGGTAATGTTTACAACATTCTCTACACTGTTTGCAGGCATTTCTTGCTAATCTTATGTGGACTTCCATAAAGTGAATATAATGAGAAGTTTGCACCCATGACATTTCTTAATAGGTTAATAGTTTATGAATAGTGAATGTTCTAAATTTAACATCAAAATCTATGAGTACCCCAGTGCTGATGTTTATAGTAGGCATTTACAACTGCTATACCACAAAATAGGAATATTACAATTTTTAAACCACTTAAATGTTTTCCAATTACATCTGTTCTGCTAAATCAGTGCCTTTCTTCATATTATTGCAGTCAAATACAAGATGAGGATTTTTCTTTCCAGGTTTTCCTTTGATCAATGTACATGTATGATTTTTACAAGTCATTAACATACAAACAATTCTTTTATCCATCCACTTAAATTTTATACCAGAATGATTTCCAAGTTTATTTTGCCACATTTTTTGTTTTGTCCTTGTACTAGTAAAAATTTTCTATTTGACTGTGTCACAAAAATATATTTCTTTTTGTCAAAGTTTTCATGCTTGAGGTGTACTCACAGAATAGCTTTCTGTGTAGTGTTCAAATACTAAGCCATTCATTAATTTCAAAATAATATCATACAAATGCCCATACATTGAAGGGTTTGAACTTTTTCTGGCATAGACATGTAAATCACAGGTGTAACCATTCAGCAAACATAATTTGTATAATTTCTTTCTGTATTAGGGCCATTTTCTTTTGATGTATTGGTGAAAATGCAGACACTCTTCCACCATAAAATCATACTTTCATCTATTACTACATTTTCCCGCAAGTTTACTACTTTTTTTTCCATTTTGTATTGGTACTTTTTAGATATACAGTACAATTACATTCATCATTGTGATCTTGTACCTTTACATGATGTATCTTGGTGCTGTATTTTTTACTGTACTAATAATTTTTATGTGTTTTTTCTAAATTTATTCAAGAGATCCTTAGCTCTGCATGTGGTATTGTCAGAGAAATCTAAGTATTTCAAAACAGCCAAGAAATGTTTCTTTTACATGGCATTTTTAAATATGTCTATTGGTATACATATTATTTTCAAACCAATTGTAGTAGATTAACTAATGGTCATTTTAAATAGGAATACTCAGATCAATTTAGCATTCATAGAAAACCCACCTGAGCATTGTTATCAACAACATACAAGGAAAACAGAAGAGGAAGACACATGCTGGAGATTTTCCAGAGAAACTTGCCATGCCTGGTTTTCCAGTTACGAACTTGACCATTCTCATCTTCCAAGGAGCTTGGGTACTCACTGCCAGTACAGATGGCTGCTATTCTCTTCAGGGAAACTCTTGTCTTCACCTTGAGTATCACCTCCAAGCTCCAATGCAGATCTCTGTGAATTCTGGCACAGATCCTTCATCCTGCCAGCACAGACTTTATAATTTCACCACTGGCCTTTGGACCTTCCTGGTGCAGATCCTTGATACATACTGGCATGAGACATTGCCACAGGCTCTTGGCCCCCAGCTGAATTCATGGAGGACACTGCTGTGGGATCTAAGCCCTCAGTTGGATTTTTTGGGTCTCTAGAAAAGAGAAATATTTCTGTCACTCTTCTGCATTTGACTTTTTTCATAAATATTATAAAAATAATCCTACAAAACTATGTGTCCTATACTAAATCTGTTCCCTTGCAAACTTTGACTACAACACCGATGCAATCTAATATTTGGTAATGGTATGATCTCCACAATTAAAACTGTATCTATGAAAGTTTCACTCTGGTAATTGTAAAATACTCCCAGTGTTCCTGGTTTTTGTTTTTGGCAATAAAGCTACATTGCATGTTAGATCTATTTATGTCTTCAACTATAATTTCCAGTAAAAGATATGAATAATTTATGTAATGCAAAAGAATTACTGAAAATAATATTTCTTTGCAGAGAATCTATGTTTCACAGTTCTGTGCACTCATGTTATCTCATGTTTCTTTCTAATACTGGCTACATTCTTCCTGTTGTTCTCTTATATTCATATCCAACATTATGTTCACTGAATGTATTGGCTGCAAGATTAGATTCATCTAACTCTAATGCATCTTCATTTGAAGAGTAATAGATAGGTTGTAACCTTTTCCTCTAATGATATATAATTACAAATTTATCTGGATCACCCATTTTATGCATTTTGACATTCAATATAAAAATATTTTAGAAAATTGAAATACTCCTAGAATTTCAAAATGAATAAGGTATCATGTACACACGCACACACACACACACACACACACACATCTGTATAATTTACAAATGCAAATTCCACACAAAAATAGGAACAAAAAGGAATAATACAGGAAAAATTTACGACTAAACTTAATAATAATCTAGCTGTGAAATAACAAATTACTGTTTTTGTTTTAGTGCCTTATATTAACAAAAACGTATACACAGGTTACCTATGAAATATGAGATGACTGAGTTCAAATCAGAGCTGCTTAGCGGTGACACATACAAATAAAATCAAAGCAACTTGGCAGTAAAACATTTGAATTATGGTACTGAAACCACTCAAAATGTTTACTTTTCCTGTTCATTCTGACTTTGGGGTAAAGCCAGGAATTTCACTGTGCCAGATCCAGTGAAGAAGGTGAATGAGAACACATCTCTCATTGCTACTTAGACTGATAGTACTGTAAAGGTTTTGAATTAATTCAGTATATCAAGGCAGCCACAAAATATCCTGATAAAGGATGACTTCTGTAAACACTTCAGAAAGTGGAAAGAATAATAAATGTGTTCAAAGCAAAGGGGAGTATTTAGAGGGATATTGATTATATGATATCTTTTCTTGTAGTTATTTTTTAAACATTTACTGTATGATTTGACCACAGCTTGTATACACATATGCAGATACACAGGTTTAACAATTATTAAATTTACAAATAAAAGCTTTGTAAGTCCAAAGGAAAAGAAGAGAAAAATCAATGAATGCGTAACCTTCATATTAATAGGGTAACAAAGACAAAGCACTTGACTATAACCATTGATGAGCAAAACAACAAAAAAAACCAAAATTTTCAGCAATAGAAGACTTAGTGATAGAGAACTTCCTCAATGTGATCAAGAATATCTACAAAAAACAAAAACTTTGACTAATATTCTCAATGGTGAGAAATTAGTTTTCTAATAAGATGAGGAACAAAACAAGAATGACTCCTTTCCTTATTTTTTTCCTTTCAACATTGTACTTGAAATCTTACTAATGCTTGAAGAAAACAGGAAGGAATAAAAAGTATAGGATTGAGAAAGAAAAATGTAACCAATCAAAATAAATAGACTGGCAGAATGGATTAAGAAGCAAAATACAACTATATGTTGTATACAAGAAACACACCTAGTTCGAAAAGAAACTCATAGACTGAAAGTGAAAGGATGGGAAACAATTCTCCATGTGACAGGAGCCCAGAAAAATGCAAGAATAGCTATATTATTCACAGACAAAGAAAATTTCAAACCAAAACTTATTAAGAGAGACGAAGAAGGCCACTACAGCCTTGTAAAGGGAAAAATCCAAGAGGAAGAGATGACAATCATAAATATAAATGCACCAAATATTAATGATCATGAAAAACCAAATAAGGACTAAAGTAATTGTAGTGGGGAACCCATATACCCCATTATCACAATTAGGCAGATCATCTAGACAAAAAAATCAGCAATGAAATACTAGACCTGAACCAAGTTTTTGAACAAATGGACTTAATAAACATCTACAGTGTTCCACACCCCCCCAAAAAAATCAGAATATACATTCTTTTCACCTGAACATGGGTCATTCTGAAAAACAGACTCCATGCTAGCTCATAGAAGAGTTTTAAATAAATGCAGAGGAATCACATTTATCCCATGTATATTATCAGACAATAGTGCAAGTAATCTGGAGATCAATGGCATATGATACCATAATAACTTCACAAAATCATGGAAATTGAACAATACTCTCCTGCACAATCAATGGACCACAGAGGAAATTAAAGAAGAAATTAGTCACTTTTTACAAATAAATGATAATGCTAGTACAACATACAGGAATCTGTGGTACACAATGAAAGCAGTTTTATGTGGAAAAGTCATAGCAGTGAATGCCCACACTAGGAAAACAGAGCTAGCTCAAATAAACAACCTAATGATGAATCTTCGGCTCCTAGAAAAAAGGAGAGCAAGAAAAACCAAAAGCTCATACAAGGGAGGAAATTGTAAAGATTAGGGCAAAAAATCAATGCAATGGAAACTAACAAAACAATACAAAAAAATAAATGAATCAAAGAGTTGGTTTTTTCAAAGTATAAATAAAACTGATAAACCTTTAGCCAAGCTGGTCAAAAAAGGAAAGAAAAGGCTCATATCCATGCAATTAGGAATGAAAAAGGTGAAGTCACAGCAGATCCACCAGAAATCTAGAAGATCATCAGTAACTACTTGGAGAACCTGTACTCTAACAAAATGGAAAACACAGAAGAAATGTACAGATCTCTTGAGACTTATGAATTACCAAAGTTGTACAAGGAAAATAAAAAATTCTAAACCAACAGCCTACATCATATTAAATAGCCAAAAACTGAAAACCTTCACATTAAAATCAGATAGTGGACAAGGATGCCCACTATCACCACTCCTCTTCCATATAGTTCTGGAAACATTAGCCAGAGCAATTAGACAAGAGAAAGAAATTAAAGCAATAAAAATAGGAAAGGAAGAAGTTAAATTGTCACTATTTACTGACAATATGATACTCTACATTGAAGATCCAAAAAAACACCAAAAGACTTCTAGACTTAATTGACACTTTCAGCAGAATAGCAGGATACAAGGTTAACAGTCAGAAATCAATAGCCTTTTTATACACAAATAACAGACGCACTGAGACAGAAATTAGGGAAGCAATTCCTTTCACAATAGCATCCTAAAATGAAGTATCTAGGAATCGCACTAATGAAGGAAGCCAAAGATCTCTACACTGAAAATTACAGCACTCTGAAAAAAGAAATCAAAGAGGATAAAAGGAAAGTTATCCCTTGCTCCTGGGTAGAAGAATCAACATAGTGAAAATGGCCATACTACCAAAACTGCTATACATATTCAAGGTGATCCAAATTGAAATTCCAATTCTGTTAGAAAATAATCCAAAAATTCATTTGGAGCCAGAAGACAATTCATTTGACAACAGAGACATGGCAGGGAGTATCACAACCCTCAACTTGAAACTATATTAGAAAGCCACTATGATTAAAACAGTGTGGTACTGGCAAAGGAAAAGACCTGGGAATCAGTGAAGTAGATTGGAAGATACAAAAACAACTCCAGATGTACTCAGCTACTTCATCTTTGACAGAGGAGCCAACGATCCTCACTGGAGGAAAGATAGCACCATTAATAAATGGTGTTTGAAAAACTGGATTTCAACTTACCAAAGAGTAAAACTATACCCTTATCTTTCACCATACACTAAACTACGTTATGAATAAATCCTCAGTAGCCCAGGAATGAGCACAAAGAATCAACAACTGGGATCTCATCTTATTAAAAAGCTTCTGCACTTCAAAAATAACCTCCAACAGAGCTAACAGACAACCTACAATGTAGGAAAAAATTTGTACTAGCTGCTCCTCAGTCAAAGAACTATTATCTAGAATATATAAAGAAGTCAAAAATATCAGGCCCCCAAATATAAAGACTGGATTGTAAAATGAACCTCTGAAATGAACAGACATTTCTCAGACAAACAAGTAAAAGTGGCAAATAAATATATGAAAAAATGTTCAGCATCACTGGTCATGTGAGAGATGCAGATGAAAACAACACTGAAATTTGACTTCACTCTGAAAAGAATGGCTGCTATCAAGAAATCAAGTAATAACAAATGTTGGGCTGTGTAAGAGAGGAACCCTTCTCCACTGTTGGTTGGAGTGCTGACTGGGGCAACCACTATGGAAATGAATATGGAGATACCTCAAAGAACTAGGACTAGAGGTTCCATTTGACCCAGCTGTCCCTCTGCTGGGTATCTTTCCAAAAGAATTAAAAGAATCATACAACAGTGATATATGCACACCTGCACTTACAGTGGCACAGTTTGTAATAGCTAAAACTTGGAAACAGCCTAATTTCCCATCAGTTGGAGACTGGATAAAGAAGATGTGGTTTTTCTATAAAGTGGAATATTACTCAGCCTTAAAGAATGCAAACTTAGAGCCATTCATAGGAAAATGGATGCATAATGAGGTCATATTCTTAACTGCAAAAAGTAAGACACACATGTGTAAATACCGCATAGCTCCTCTGCTGTGAAAAAATAAAAGTGTAAATAAAATCCAAATTGTATAACTGAAAATGTGAAATAGGAAGAAAAGGTCTAAAGGTGTAGGGGAAGTGCAAAGGGTAGGGGAAAGGAAATAAGCGAAAAGAAAAAGTATGAGAAAAGGAAAAAATGGAAACAAAGTCTTTTTTTTCAGCTTTAGAGTTTATTGGTACATGTTAGGGATATAATACAGTTACATTCATTGTTAGGATCTAGTACCTCTACATGACAGGTCTCTCATTCTTTCCCCTTGTCCCTGCCCTCCCTTCACTCCTCCTCCCCTCCCCACCTACAAACACTTTATTTCCATCTTTTCATTATCTCACATTTTTCTCTTTTCTCTTATTACCCTTCCCCTATGCATCCCACCTTCCCTACACCTTTAGCCCCTTTCTTCCCATTTCAAAATATCAGTAATCTTATTAGGATCTTATGTATTATTACAGTTTATTAATACCAGAAAAACTATTAAGTATTTACATATGTGTGACTTATTTATTTCACTTAGGAGTATATCTTCAATATGTATTCATTTTCCTATGAATGAATCTATTTTCTTGTTCTTTGTGGCTGAGTAATATTCCATTTTATAGAAAACCACATCTTGTTTATCCAGTTTCCAACTGAGGGGCAAATGGGCTGTTTCCAAGTTTTAGCTATTACAAACTGTGCCGCTATAAACATGGGTGCACATACATCACTGTGATATGATTCTTCTAGTTGTTTTGGAAAGATACCCAGTAGAGGGATGGCTGGGTCAAGTGGAACCTCCAGTCCAAGCTCTTTGAGGTATCTCCATATTGGTTTCCACAATGGTTGCACTAGTCTGCACTCCCACCAACAATGGAGAAGGGTTCCTTTCTCCCCACAACCCCGCCAACATTTGTTATTGATTGATTCTTGATAGCAGCCATTCTTTGTGGGGGGAGGTGGAATCTCAGTGCTGTTTTCATCTGCATCTCTCGAATGAGCAGTGATGTGGAGCATTTTTTTGTATATTTACTTTTGTATATTTACTTTGTATATTTGCTTTTACTTTGTCTGAGAAATGTCTGTTCATTTCAGATGCCCATTTTTGAATCAGGTCTTTATATTTGGGGGGCTGATTCCTTTGAGTTCTTTATATATTCTAGATAACAGTCCTTTGTCTGAGAAGCAGCTGGTAAACATTTCTTCCCACATTGTAGGTTGTCTCTCAGTTCTGTTGATTGCTTCTTTTGCAATGCACAAACTTTTTAATAAGATGAGATTCCCAGTTGTTGATTCTTTCTCCTAGTTCCCGTGCTACTGAGGATTTGTTCATAAAGTCTTTTGCTATGCCAATGTCTTCCAGAGTTCTGCCTAACTTACATTCCTGCAAGTTAAGTGTTTCTGGTTTGTTGTTGTTGTTGTTGTTGTTGTTTTTTGTGGTACTGGGGATTGAACTCGGGTCTTTGCACTTGCAAGGCAGGCCACCAAACTGCTGAACTAAATCCCTAGTAGTGTTTCTGTTTTAATATTTACATCTTTAATCCACTTGGATTTTAATTTAGTGCATGTTGAAAGATAACGGTCCAGTTTTAATCTGTGGCAGGTTGAAATCCAGTTTTTCCAACACCATTTATTAAAGACGCTATTTTTCCTCCACTGAGAATGGTCAGCTCCTTTGTCAAAGATGAGGTAGCTGAGCACATCTGGATTTGTTTTTGTGTATTCCAATCTGTGAAACAAAGTCTTTGTAGATAGGGGAGGAGAGAGGGAGTGAAAGGAGGGCAGGGGTATGGGAAAAAATTGAGAACCAATACCTGTCATGTAAAGGTACAAGATCTGAGTGATGAATGTAACTGTACTGTATACTTAAAAAGAATTAAGAAACTAAATGAGAAAAATAAATAATAAAAATACTAGCAAGATAACATATGAATATCAACAATTTGATTCTCAAGTGAAGAGAGGGAAAAAAAACAGAATAGCCAACACAATATAAAAAACAAATAAGGGCAGAGTGTTTACACTCTCCAGTTTCAAGACTTGAAAACTGCAGTAATCAAAACATGATAATGTTAAATAGATAAATAAGTCAGGTTAATAAAGTAGAGAACCCAGAAACAGACCCTCAGAAATATAACCAAAGGTTCTTTGACAAAGGGAAAATCAAAACAAATACAATTAATAAGATAACATTAGTTTTCACAAAAAATAACTCAGCATGGATCATACCCCTAAATGTGAAATGCAAAAGTATAAAACTGAAAAATTGACATTAAACAAAATGTAAATTACATAAAATATGAATAATAACTTTTTAGATCTAACAGCAAAGGCCTGATCTATGAAATAATTGGTAAGCTAGATTTAACATTACAAATGTATCCTCCATGAAGGATAATGACTAGAGAATAAAAAGACAGTCCATAGACTAAGAAAATATTTGAGAAATACCTATTTGATAATTACAATATATAAACAATTTTAAAAATTCAACAATAAAAATATCCTGATTAAATGTAGGCAAAGGCCCCAAGATACACCCCACAGAGAAATAAATGGCAAGTAAATGTATGTAAAGATGCCCAACATTTTACCTTGTTAGGGAATTGCATATTACAATAACAATGAGATGACCACTAGGCATTTATTAAAATGGCCTATATCCAAAACATTGATACCACCAAATGTTGGAGAAGATGTGGAGCAGTGGGAACTCTCACTAATTGCTGAGGGAAATGCAAAATGTTCTAGCTACTATGAAGAATATCTGGCTGTTTTTTTATACAACTATACATGATCCATCAACTTAACTCCTTATTTTTTTTCAGCTTTAATTGAGTTTATTGGTACATTTTAGGAATACAGTACAGTTACATTCATTGTTGGGATCTTGTACCTCTACATGACAAGTCTTGATTCTCATTTTTTCCCCTTACCTCTGCCCTCCCTTTACCCCCTCCTCCCCTCCATCTACAAACACTTTATTTTCATCTTTTCATTCTCTAACATTTTTTCTTTTCCCTTTTTTACTCTTCCCCTACCCATCCCACCTTCCCTACACCTTTAGCTCCTTTCTTCCCATTTCTAAATGTCAGTAATCTTATTAGAATCTTATGCATTGTTGCAGATTATTCACACCAGGGAAACTATTCGGTGTTTACACATGTGTGACTTATTTATTTCACTTAGGAGTATATCTTCAATATGTATCCATTTTCCTATGAATGAATCTATTTTCTCATTCTTTATGACTGAGTAATATTCCATTTTATAGAAAAACCACATCTTTTTCCAGTTTCCAATCCAGTTTCCACTTAACTCCTTATTGTATGTCCACACAAAAACCTGCAAATGAATGTTTGTAGCAGTTTTTTTCATAGTTTCCAAATCTTGGAAGCAACCAATCTACCTTGCACTAAGTACATGAATACATTTTTGTTCATTGAATCAATGCACTATGACTCAGTGCTTAAAAGAAATGAGCTGTCAACCTATGAAAAGAGATGGAGTGCTTGTAAACTCATATTATTGAGTAAAAGAAGATTACCTGCTGTATGGTCCCAATTATATGACTTTCTGAAAAAGGAGAAACTGTGAAGACAGTAAAAAATGTTAGTAGCATCTAGGCAATGGGTAGTCAGTGAGGAATAAGTACAACATAGAGGAGTTTTAGGGCAATACAATCCTTATGTGATATTTTAGTTGTCATTATACATTTGTCAAAATGCATAGAATATATAACACCATCAGTAAACTCAAGTAAACACTGGATTGTGTGTGATAGTATGTCAATGTAGGTTCATTAATTGTGAAAAATGTACCTCTCTGGTACAGGAGGTTGATGGAGTTGTGCACATGGGTGAGGGGGGAGTGCCTATTGAAAAACTTCTGTACTTTCCACTCAATTTTGCTAGAATTTTTCTAAAACTAGAGTGTTAAAAAATTAAAAACAGTTTTGAAGGTACCCTGCAGAGACATACTGGACAAATAGTGATAATTGGTACATTCAATGGTACAGATAGATTTCAAAAAATTATCCTAAGTTTAAAAACCTGGAAAAAAAATCCAATGATACATGATTTCTATATAAAATTCTAGAAAATTAAAACTAACCTATAGTTACAGAAAGAAAGTGAGTGGATACCTGGGGATGGGGATTGAGTAGGAATGGAAGAGCACGATGAAGGGACTCTAAAGGTACCTCTGGAAACTTCGGGGATGCTGAGTGATGTGTTCACTTTCTGGATTTTGTATGGCTAGGTATAGGTATGTTACTGTCACAGGAGCAGGGAACATTAAAGTCCAGTATCTCTTTGGGTACCTATGACATTAGCTTTACAGTGTCAAGTGCAACCGCATGCCCTCCTCAGGTTATTTGTCCATTTGCTTTTTCTGTTTAGCTCTAGACAGTTGATACTGATTTTTTTATTATTATTATTGGTCCACCTGGGATATGACAGCCCACTGCAGCAGTGAATCTGAAAGTTGTGGAGAGGGGCTTACAGGAAAATCTGATGTGGTGTGGGTGAGCTAAGTATGATTTTGTGTCGAGTGTTAAGAATCTCTCTTTATCTTTTTCTATATGTATTGAGAATCAACATATCTTTCTATCAGAAGCTTATGTATATTAATAGCATAAAATAAAACAATGGTTTTCATTCTCTAAGGAATGAAAGATGGTTATGATATTGTAAAAAATTGCATGAGCACACATACTCAATTTACACTACTCTTCTTTACAAACATCAACTGACACTACAAGTATTTTTTATAAAGTAAATCTGTCTTGCACTATCTCTTGTTTTTTTGAGACTTTACCAAAGTCCAGAAAATTCATTAAACTTTCTCACTGGAAATGTGAATAAATGTTTTTTTTTATCATTCCACAATTGATTCTACAGTCAGCGCAATTGGCAAATTACAGCTAATGTAACAGTAACCCCTGGTACCAGAATAGGAAGCTATAACTAGTCTGACCTTGCAGTAAACTCTGGCAAAATACACATTGCTCTGGCATTACACTTATAACTTGATTCACCTATGCCCATCAAACAAACATAGAAATTTAATACATCATACAAACATCTATTTGTATAGTAATATATGGAAGTTTTTTATATAAGTACCTAACATTATTCCTAATTTTATAAAATGTTATATAACATCAAGAAAATAGAATCACATCAATTATAAATTACAATTACATTAAGAATTACTGGGCTGGGGATTTAGCTCAGTGTTTCCACTGTCTGCCTCGCAGGGGCAAGGACCCCAGTACATACCCTGGTACCACAAAAACAAAACAAAACATAAAAGAATTACTTATCAGCAAGCATGGTACAAATAAAAATTTATGACAGTATCTCTAACATATGTACATTGAGCTGAGGTGGGAAATAGACTGAAAAGAGTCCGCTCATGATTTTCATATCTATATGTTCTCCCAAGTATTATTACTATTTTCTCATTAAGTTCTTGCTGGTAAAATTTGTATCTCCCAAAACTCCTCATAAAGACAAGACAAACAATATATTTATAGGCCTTTAAAATTACCATATAAATGTAATATTGTGCTATGTTAATGTGATATAGATATTTCTATAGTTCCTAGATTGCTACATAAGAAAATAATTTTAACAACTCTATTGCTTTCACAGGGTTCTGAAGGTCATCAAAGCTTATCATTCCCCGGCATTCATGTGTTTTAGGACACAGGTCTGGCCAACTACAAACAGGCATTGGGCCATTTTTGCACAGATGGGCTTATATATAGCCAGCCAAGTAATGATACAGTCACTGAGCACCAGGTGTTAGTGATGAAAGGAATGTTCCAGCCAGTGCTGTCCATCTTGACCTTACTCACATACATTTTGGTTTGGGACTAGTGTTTCAATCAGTAATATCAGACTAAATAGTATCCTGCTTTTTGAAAAGAAACTAGATTTGTGCAGTAGGGTAAGGAGAAACATTCCACATTAGTAGAGGAATTGCGGATGACTAATATTTTATGTAGGTGGATTGACACAACTGAGGAAAGCATAATGGAATAACATCGATCATTCTTCTACTACAGTGCTTTCCAGGACTTCATCTAGCTGGCTGATAATGCATTAGATGACTGGGTAAAAGAAATTATTTCCTCATGTTATTGGGTTCCCAATGCAGAAAGGCACAGGAACACTGCACGAAAACCACCAGTTAAAATTATGGACGGTTAGATTGAATGGATTAGATAAAGTTCCTAGTGATCCAGAATAATTAGCAACAGAAGCCCAAAGATTTGGTTTTCATGCCTCCTGTTTTAAGTAGAAGGATGTAGAATATGCCCTTGAATAACATAAAATTTATACTTTCCTAGACTTCTACTGCAATTTAGAAATTTTTGCAGAAGTCATTATAATTAGTGAGTACATAAGTCCACACATGTAAGGAAAATAACTTCATCTAATATAATGCACTAACAAATAGAATAAGATATGTCTCTGAAATAGACCCATCATATTGAATGGGCTGGTCCTGTAGCTCTTGAGTTCTTATGTATATTGTTATATGTACTTGCTGTTGTAACAAAAATTAAATTGAAGATTACTCTTATATGTATAAAGGTAAGACTAGGTTGTCAAGATTTGTAGGTCATTGCAGTTGTTAGCTACCTTCTGATTTGAGTCTAATGTCAGGAGACAGATATGGTGGTTGGGTTATTTTCAGTGTGACTTCCATTTGATTTAGGTACTTACTTCATGTTTATTATAAACAACACTTCCCCAGTAAAATTTACAACCTAGCCATAAACAGCTCCTCCAGGCTAATGTTTGATATATGAGATCCTGAGCAAAGATGTTTTGAGGGGAGAATTTTTTTGTACTTCTAATTTTTCTTTCAAACCTACTATCTAATGCAGAATAGTATTAACTGGGTAAACATAAAATTATTGAAATAGTTCTATATTGATGAATCTCTCTTAAATTTATAACAAATTGAAAATTTTACTAATTACCTGGTTCCTTTCATATAATTAACTGAAAATTACTTATACCAGGAACATATAAATTTGATTTATTACAAGAGCTGTACATTGGATAAAAGAAATAAAAGAAAGGCATAAATATTATTTACTAAGTTTGAGCCTCCATTAAAAGTTAAAGTATTGTTTTCAGTTGACCAAATTTTGGCATTTCATCTAAAAGAGAAAGCAAATATGATCTAACATAAAGCATGTATGTGATGCTTGGTTGAAGCACATGAGAAACTTTTATTTGGCTTACTATAGTAAGACTCTTGTAACCAGGCTGGGTTGATGTTTAACAGAGACATGGGTAGCTCAAGCCAGCAGTGCTATAGTCCAGCAATAAGAGATCTCTTGTTCCCAAGGGAGGGTCCGTGGGACTCGTTTTTTTGTTATACTTTCTCTAACTAGATAGTCTAGACACTCGTCTATCCTGATCCCCTCACTTGCTTACTTAGAATACTCACAGGAGACCTGTTCCCTTTAGAATGTAGCCCACCATCCTCCAAGAGGGGCAGCATCCTTCCTGATCTAACCCCTGGCTACTGCTGCTGGTTGATCTTTTGCCATTTTCCCATAACTTTCTACCTTTCGTGTACAGTGGAAGACAGGTGATGCCTTAAGCATCCTTGACAATCCCTATTCCCCTCTTCTTGCAAAACCCAATGCATGTTTAAGGTTTAATGCAGGCCTTGATCTCCATGACCTCAGCAGAGACCCATCCTCATGGTCCCCCAGATGCCTTCCTCTGGTCCAATGTTTTTATGACTGCATAGAGACAGTCGCCTTTTTGTTGTTGTTGTTGCTGCTGATAGTTATGGTCAACTGTATCTCTTTTGAATATTTAAAAAGAAAGCATGCCTATTGTAACGATTCAAGCAAAAACAAATATATGAAGAAAATAAATTCATAGTATTTTTCTTTTCCTTCAGTTTCATTCCCCCAAGATAATTGATGTGAATTTTTCTATAAATTTTTACATAGGCTTTTAAAATATCAATACCTTATGATTGCTTTAATTCTATTTCTTTAAAGAGTAAAAATACTCATTATTGACAATAACTTTTTATATAATAGTGGCTCTTACAAATCTCTCAAGATCAATACAAGCACAGACATCAAAACTGTAGTAGTGCCATAAGTGTTAGGCAAAGTCTTCTCATTTTTTTTCTTATGAACTGTTATGCTGAAGTAAAGACCTTATATATAAATTATACACAGGTAGTGTTGTTTTTGTTAACATGAATAATGATAAAACAACAATTACCTTTAAAATTTTTATCTGTATTGCCTGATTATTTTTCAAGGAGGTGTTGCTCCTCTCACAGAGTGTCCTCTTTAGCATACTCTCATTAGCCTGGTATCCTAATTTAGATAAAATCATGTGGGGAAAAAGCTATAGCATCTTTGCTTTTGATTAGTATTTCTCTGACTACCAATAAAGTTAAGCACCTTTTCATGTTATCAGTCTTGCGCAGTTTTTATTTTAACACTTGCCTTCTTGTAATATTTAGTATTGATTTGCAATGTTGGCCATTTGATAAAAGTAATTAATTAAATACATTTTAAAAGTAATTGTATTAACCCCTTTTCAACTATATATTCTGTAAATAGATTGGTCTTTTTCCATAGCAGAAATTTTGGAAATACAGAACATTTTACTTTATTTGGAGAGAGACTTACTCAGTTTACATCTTTCTAAAGTTCTCCCTCCATTCCCATCCCAAGTTTATATGAATTGCCACCTATATATTCCTTCTCACATTTTGTTAGATCTTTTGTTGTTGGTTTTCATGTTAGTTGATTTAATCAACCTGGAATTTTTCCTGAAATGACCATTTCTTCACTCCAAATTTAAGCTGTTCTTTCATACCACTTGCTGACATCCCATCAGTGTCCCACTGAGTGAAAATGTCCACTTTGTCATATCTTAAGTCATATAAATACAGACATTTCTATAGTCTATTCTATTCCATATATATACACACACACACATATATATATATGTGTGTGTGTATATATATTATGATTGCTGTGAATACTGTCTTTATTTACCTTATAAAACCTTAACTGCTTCACTGCTTCTCAGTTAGAATGCCTGTTAGGGCTTGTTACTTTAAAAATGTCTTACAAATTCTTACACATTTATTTTAAATATGATTTAAAAATATTATTTGTGTCTAATCTCTCTTACCTTATCCCCAAAATAATTCTACCTGGACCTCCAATGTGCCTTGGATCATATATATACATTTTTGAGTGCTGGTCTTGAAAGGTACTAACTCCTTATGTTTAGACTACTTTTTGTCTTTGTGCACTCATCTTTTTATTTATTTACTTTATTTTATTTATTTGTTTACTTATTTATTTGATACCAGGGATCGAACTCAGATCTTTGCACTTGTGAGACAGGCAGCAGTACTACTGAGCTAAATCCCTCGCTTTCATCTTCTTTTAATACTTATTAAAGATTTTTTTTTTTTTTTTTTTTTTTTTTTTTGTGCTGGGGATTGAACTCGGGTCCTTGCACTTGCAAGGCAGGCCACCAAACCGCTGAGCTAAATCCCCGGCCCCCTTTCATTTTTTGTTGAATAAATATATTCACACTTTCTAGCTTTTGTGAATATTAGGGATGATATTTTTTTCCACTTCATTTCTAACTGTATTTTGCTATTCTGATAAAAATCATTTTTTAACTAGTTTGCTTCCAGCCACTTAAATTATTTTCTTTAATTATTACAACTTTTCAGACTTAGTTTTGTTTTTTTTTTAGGTAGATCATGTAATCTAGCAATAAAGATAAATTCATCACTTTTAACGTGATATATGTTCTGTTTTCTTATTCAATAATGGATAATACCATTATTAATTAACACTTTAATTTAGTGCCTGATTAGTATAAATTTTTTGCAAAGTGATATAATCAAATTTATGAGAGCTTTTGTTTGTCATATTTACTGTAGCAAGTATTTACATTTTTTCATGGTGTTTTTAAGGGAATTGATTCCAGGTTTGAATGAATGATTTGGGCTTGACAGTGCATAACCACATCTATCTCCTCTACATTTTTATTAGTATGAATTAAGTTGATGAATAAAGCATGAAGACTTTCTTCACCTAAGCTCTGGCTCCTACTCACTTTCTTAGTGCAATCATTACTACTTAGACATATATCACATTTTCATTTTGTCTGTCTGTTTATTCCCTATCTTTCCATCTTAGAATGTGTATACTATGACTTTTTTTTCTTATCAGCTAGATTGTCTGCCACAGAGATTATGCTCAGTAAATAAGTTATCAAATGTTCAGATTATATGCAGAGCATGTTCACATTTTAATACAACACTGAGTGAACATGTCAATAAGGAATTTTGAATTTTTTTATCCATTTTCATGACTAAATTGTTATATAATTTTCCTTTTGATACTTTATTGACTTCTTAAATGAAATGTATACAAATTCATGTGAATTAGGAAGAATTTTCTTTGTCTTATTCTATGATTTATATTTTTATGGGTAGTTTAGAAATACCCATGCTTTTGCTTGTAGATATTTTCCTTATTTCTTTGATTCTTCTTCTCTGTTTAATTACATATTTATGTCCTCAGTCTTTTATTCATGACTGAGTTTTTCACTCATATTTCCAGTCTACGCATAGTTTTGCTGAACTTTGATATTGTTACTGTTTGTTTGTTTTTCTGGATTTCAAAATACTTAAATTGTATTTTCAAATTACATTTAAAACTGATTGACACAACAGCTTAAATCTTTGTTATTATTATTTTTTTATTTTTATTTTTTTGGTACCATGGATCGAACTTGGGTCCTTGTGCTTGCAAGGCAGGCAGTGTAACCACTGAACTAAATCCCCAGCCTTTGTTATTTTCCTTACGAACTTTCTACCAAGGAAAAAGTAGGCCTTCTTCCAGGAAAGTTTGACTTCTCTAGTCACCTGCAGCTGGAGTCCCTCAGTCCCCCTCCCACCGGTCCCTCCTCTCATGAACACATGTCTGACTGAGAAAGGGTCCTCGCACACAACCTGGTCACTTAGATAGCATCTGTGAGAATTGTTTAATCTTCATAATGTTAAAACTTGTTAAAAAGGAGAGACATTAATCTCCTTTCTTAGCCATCCCTTATTTTGTTTGCTTTTATATTTTTTCTCCTTGAGCCAGTACTCTCTCTGACCTGAAACTCATCATCTTTATCTCTCCACCAGAGTACACATTTCTCAAATAACATAGGGAAAATAAATTATTTTAATGGTGCCCTCATGACCAAAGTTTCAGTGTTTCTCTCATTTGTTTTATACTGAGGGTTTTTTATTTTGGAGGGTACTGGAAAGAACTCGGGACTTTATGCTTGCGATGCAGGAAGCGGCACCACTGAGCTAAATCCCCGGCCCCTCCTATTTATTTTATTACAAAGGCTAGATGCAATATTAGTTAATTTGACTCTGAAATTGGCATTTCCATCCAAATGGAAAGCAAGATGATATATATATAATAAATAGAATGGTTGGTTGTTTATTTTTATTTATAATCGATTATACCAATATTATCTTTTTTAAAAGCTACTCTTTGCAACGTTTTTTATCCATCTTAATTTTCCTGAACATGTATAGTTCATAGGTAAATTTTACTATCTTTTCTAATGAAGAAATAAAGTGAAAATAAAGAATGTAAGAAGCACACTATATAAAGCTCTTGCTTTTCCCCAGTTTTGCCTTGAGTGGAATGTTTATAGTAGCATGTACTGCCTGCAATAAAGAAAACAAAAATAAAAAGAAGCTTTAAATTCTACTTGCCAAAGAAACAAGGACTTTTGCAGGAAAAAAGTTTAGATTCCAAGTCTAAAGTCATTTAAAATGTTTTAAAGCTAGAGTTTTGTTTTTTTTTTTTTTATTGCTCGGTATTTCTTTTTGCTTGTAGCTAAAAATAAGTTATATTATCATTTTTATGAATTATTGCTACCAAAAGGCACGTTTCTCTTGCACTTTCTTGCCCAGACTGGACACTCTAAAGTGGCAGTTGCTGTGTTGCTCAGCTTCTGGCTGGGAGAGAAAAGTGACAGCATCTTTCTGCCACCCCTGCATCTAGGTAACAAGGCCTGTTTTCCAAATGAGCAGCACAGTAGATACAACATCATTACAAAAACATCAATAAAAACTGGGAGGATGGAGCAGGCCAAGGATAAAACAGAACCTCTGAATTCCCAGGGATGCATGTCTATGCCCAAGGCTTTTCTGGTACCAATCTCCTCAGTGCCCCATCCCATGACTCAAATAGCTCTTCAGAGTCTTTCTTTCTTACTCTTCACACCAGCTGGGCAGAGCTCCCTTCTCCTCCTCTTGGATACCTATAGACTACATGCCAGCTCTGGGAGGAGATGCCCTCAAATCCTTTGCTCCTGTAAGACCCATCCATGTTAGTAGTACTTACAGCGAGGGCTTCAGGCACTGACATGGAAAGGTCTGTACTGAGCAGATCAGAACCGGGGAAGGTCTCCAGGGCAAGGGACACTGAAGGGCTTTTGAAGGAGAAGCCTGAACAGTACTGGGTAGTTGGAAAGGCTGTAAACGGAGAAGGTGGAGGAACAAGGTGGATATAGTTAAGGGAAAACCACAGGACAAAGTCCCAGAGCAAAAGAGTACAACATTTTTAAGAACCTGTAGGAGAGTCTTCATGGTGGTCCTGGGCAGGGAGTGGTGAAACCAAGAAGGAAAGAAATCTTCAAGGTCCATGCTTAGGAATATAGTTAACCAAGAATAAGATTCGATAAAATAGCTCTAGCGTTATTTGCTAGTGTTGATTAAAATGTTTTTTTCACATTCAGAAATAAATATGAAATAACTGCCAACTTCTAGACATTGTCTGGAAAATGCTAGGAATGTAATAATTCATCTAGGGATGGTGAATCATAGTAGATTTTCAAAATTATGACCTGTCTCCTCAGTTTTTGCAAATTATTACCATCTCAGAGATATTTGTTTATATAGCCTCTCCTGGGGGTCAAATTCTGTTATGAAATAAAATCAGCTGCAACAGAAGGAAATACAAAAGGAAATCCTCTGCTTTAACAAGAAAATATTTTAACAACTTATTTTATTTATTTGAAGCAAAAGCTGGAAAGTATTGCCTGAACATGAAAACAGCAAATGTTATGGAGGCAATTGTGTTCTTTCAAGCCATCACATTATGACAGCACAGGAAACCTTTAGTTTCTAAATAAAATAAAGAACAGTAGGAATAATGGATATTATCTTTTATAGTCCGGCTAGGCTGCAAAATTGAAAGAGGAGAGAAAGATATATACAATTTATATACTAAGCATGCAGCATCACTTAAGTAACTGCTGTTGTATTGAGGTTAGACAGAAGTAAATTCCTAAACATTTTTGGAATAAGGATAGAAATCCAGGAAACTGGGGCCATTCCAGAGTAAATAACAAGTCAACTGAAGGTCAGAAGTTGGATAAGAAAAATGATAATTGAAGTATGTGTTTTGTTGATCCAGATTGTCCTGGAATAACCAGTAATCTCTAGTGTAAAGTCAACTCTCCATCACTAAGACAAAATTTCTGTTTAATAAACTTAAACAAGAGAAAAGATTATTTTGACTTATGATTGTAGATGTTTCATTCTATGGTGTGATGAACCCATTGCTTTTGTAGGTGCAACTGTGGGGTCACGTAGGTGCAACTGTGGGGTCATATGGCAGAACCTGCATACGTCAGGACCAAAAAGTATAAGAGGAAGCAGAAAGGGCTAGGGTCCCACAGTTCCCTTCAAGGGTATGCCATCAATAACCTAAAGACCTCCCACCAGGCTCCACCTTCTGAAGGCTCTACTGCCTTCCAGTAGTATCCTATCTTTAACACATAGGCCTCTGGTGAACTTTCAGTATCCAAACTTTAGAAACTTATATAAGATAAACATCAGGAGTCCCTGCCAGATGAAGAAAACAGCTTTGACAATGTACCTGAGTTTCAGAAAGTTTAGAGTCAAGGAGTTTTTATGACATCTATGAGAGAGATAATTATGAACAAGTGAATAAATATGAACAACTCTAGTCAAAGCCTTTGCTCTGAAAATTCCCCAGTGGAGTATTATCTAGGGGACAACTGATAGAATGAGGGCTTTCTCTAAAGTCATAAAGAAACAGTAAAAGCCTTGTTTTTCAGGCTGAAATATTACCTGAAAAAATAGTCCCAGAAGTGGCTCTAGGCATTACTAAGTTACACAATCAAAAATCTGTTTTGAAAAGATGATCTGCCAAAATTAGTGACAAAGAAATAGTAATGAAACCTATTCTTTGCATTCTTCCTCCTCCTCCTCCTCCTCCTCTTCTTCTTCAAAAAAAGATTGACAATGAAGGCTCACATTAAAGAATACATGTCCAGGGCTTGGGGTTTGACTCAGTGGTTCTGCAGCCTGCCTCACAAGCACAAGGGCCTGAATTCAATCCCTGGTACTCCCCCCACCCAAAAAAAAGGATTACATGTCCAAGCTATCAATGCCCTGGCAGGAGGATAATGAGGTGGGATCCATAGCAATTAGGAATTTCAGGTGACCACCACTTGCTCTCCCCATGGCTCCCAGTCAGGGAGTTTCTGAACCCCCAGTTCTTTGTCTTTGTCTTTTTATTTTTTTGGTCTGAATTAGAAGTAGCATTTAGTGATTAATACAGATAACTGTATTTAGTATCCTGAGGATCATCCTACTGGATTAGTGATAATTTTAGACAATTTATATTTCAGAATCATACTTATTACTCTGGAGGCTGAGAAATATTTTGAGTTTTGAAATTTTTAGATTTTAGGAAAGTTATGTAATTATTTTCTTAAACCCTGAAATATCCTCAGATGTGTCTATATTCTATCACTTTCTAAACATAATTAATTTGCAATTAAAAATATGAAAATTCACAATAAGTTAAATATAGACTTAAAATAATATCATGCCACTTTTTTCACCAAACATGAAATTTAGTGCCAATTTTTTGGGTTAAAACAGTTAAACTTTGGATCCAAATGTGATGGTGCAGGTCTGCAGTCCCTAGCTCGCTGGGAAGGAATTTCGAACCCTGCCTGGAAAACTTAGAAACCTAGTGAGACCTTGTCTCGGGCATCTGGGGATGAAGCTCTCTATGAAGGCCATGGGTTCGATCCCAAATATCATGAAACAAGCTTTGGATTTTCAGAGTTTCTTGAAATATAGAATTTCATTTTTATTACTTACTAAACATTATCTGAAGGAATAGGTCTGTCTTATACTTTTAAGTTTGTTGATAAGGATAAAATTTAAAAGTTCATTTGAAATTTAACAGTAACTTTATTGATGTAAATATGCTCATGCTATTAGGCCTGAAATTAGTGAAATTCTAGAGTCCAGTGATGGATGTACATGTATAAGACTTTTTCCCACTTTGAGTTTAGAATGGCCTGACTTGGAGTGTGTATGCAGGTATTCAGGTTTGTCGATGTGTGTGAGTATGCATGTGCCCAAGCATAGCATGTGTGTATTTATTGTAAACATACAGAGAGAGGTGCTCGATAGTTCTCCTGATGGCCTTGGTACTGGATGTGGTACAGACAGGCAGTACCTGACAGCCCTTATCAGAAAGGTCTGACACGGTTTTGTTTTTTCGTAGGAGTAGATTGATTTTCTTTCTACCAGTACATTCAGCACATCAACTAGATGCTTCATTCACACCTTATTAAGAGAAAACAAACTTAGTATTGGACATGATAACAATCTCATTAACTTTTTAGATTTGATTCGTTAAACTAGGTGTAACCTAGTTTTAAAACTGACATTGCTAAATTAGCAAAATCTTCAAGTATTCTACAATCTAATGAGGTTCGAGGCTACATGAAAACTGATGTGATGACTGACAGTTTGTGTACTGTCAGGCAAATGTAATACCTGTGAGGGCTGAGATAGGACTGCAGCCAGGAGATGAACAAATCGAGCTGTGATACAATTCTTAAAGGCTCCTTTATACAGGTGTAAGGTGATTATTACTACTTTATTCCATAAGCAGTGCCGTGGCTTTGCCCCTTCATTTGATCCTCCCAAATTTGAGTATATAATCTGGGTGTACATATAGAGTGTGCATATAGAGACCAATTTAAAATTAATGCACAAACAATGTGTATTTATGTATCACTAACAATTTATGTAACACAGGCAATTTATTTATTTTTTTCCAGCTTTCATTGAGTTTATTGGTACATTTTAGGGATACAGTACAGTTACATTCATTGTTAGGACCTGGTGCCTCTACATGACAGGTCTTGGTTCTCATTTTTTCCCCTTGTCCCTGCCCTCCCTTCACTCCTCCTCCCCTCCCCACCTACAAACACTTTATTTCCATCTTTTCATTATCTCACTTTTTTTTTCATTTCCCTTATTACCCTTCCCCTATGCATCCCACCTTCCCTCCACCTTTAGCCCCTTTCTTCCCATTTCACAACGTCAGTAATCCTATTAGGATCATATGTACTACTGCAGTTTATTCACACCAGAGAAACTATTCAGTATTTACATGTGTGACTTATTTATTTCACTTAGGAGTATATCATCAATATGTATCCATTTTCCTATGAATAAATTTATTTTCTCATTCTTTATGGCTGAGTAATATTCCATTTTATCCAGTTTCCAACTGATGGGCAAATAGGCTGTTTCCATGTTTTAGCTATTACAAACTGTGCTGCTATAAAAATAGGTGCGCATATGTCATTGTGATATGATTCTTTTAATTCTTTTGGAAAGATACCCAGCAGAGAGATGGCTGGGTCAAATGGAACCTCTAGTCCCAGCTCTTTGCAGTATCTCCATATTGATTTCCACAGTGGTTGCACCTTTCTGCACTCCCACCAACAAAGGAGAAGGGCTCCTTTCTCCCCACAACCCCGCCAACATTTGTTGTTGTTTGATTTCTTGATAGCAGCCATTCTTTGTGGGATGAGGTAGAATCTTAGTGTTGTTTTCATCTGCATCTCTCGAATGACCAGTGATGTGGAGCGTTTTTTCATATATTTCCTTGCTGCTTTTGCTTCTTTGTCTGAGAAATGTCTGTTCATTTTGGATGCCCATTTTTTAATCAGGTCCTTATATTTGGGGGGCTGATTATTTTGAGTTCTTTATATATTCTAGATAATAGTCTTTTGTCTGAGGAGCAGCTGGTAAAAATTTTTTCCCACATTGTAGGTTGTCTCTTAGTTCTGCTGATGGTTTCTTTTGCAGTACAGAAGCTTTTTAATAAGATGAGATCCCAGTTGTTGATTCTTTCTTCTAGTTCCCGTGCTACTGAGGATTTGTTCAAAAAGTCTTTTCCTATGCCAGTGTCTTCCAGAGTTCTGCCTAATTTACCTTCCAGCAAGTTTAGTGTTTCTGTTTTAATATTTAGATCTTTAATCCGCTTGGATTTTAATTTAGTGCATCAATAGCCTTCTTGTACACAAATAACTGACTCACTGAGAGAGAAATTAGGGAAACAATTCCCTTCAAAATAGCATCCAAAAAAAAATGAAATATCTAGGAATCAACCTAACAAAAGAAGCAAAATATCTCTACACTGAAAACTATAGCACTCTGAAAAAAGAAATTGAAGAGAATATAAAAAAATGGAAAGGTATCCCCTGCTCCTGGGTAGGAAGAATCAACATAGTGAAAATGGCCATATTACCAATACTGGTATACAGATTCAATGCAATGCCAATTGAAAGTCCAACACTGTATTTCACAGAACTAGAAAAAAGAATCCAAAAATTCATTTGGAGTCATAAGAGACCTAAAATAGCAAAAGCCATCCTAGGCAACAGACAGATGGCACCAGGTGTAGCAATTCCCAATTTGAAACTATACTACAAAGCCACTGTGATAAAAACAGCATGGTACTGGCAAAGAAACAGGCCTGAGGATCAGTGGAACAAATTGGAAGACACAAAAACAAATCCAGATGTACTCAGCTACCTCATCTTTGACAAAGGAGCTGACCATCCTGAGTTGAGGAAGGATAGCCTCTTTAATAAATGGTATTGGAAAAACTGGATTTCAACCTGCCACAGATAAAAACTGGACCCCTATATTTCACCATGCACAGGCAATTTATTTATCACTAACATTTTACAGAGCCATATCCGAATATAACCTTTTTCCTTTCTTGAGGCTAATTAGAATGCTACCACTAACAGTGAGAGAGAGAGGAGTTTCTCTCACAGATGGAGTTGTCCTGGAGAAGTGCAGCAGTCACCTAAACATGGCTTTCAGGTCCACACTGCCCTCACCATCTCCTCTGTGTGCCTCGTTGACCATGGCAGATATCTGTTCTCAAACTTCTTTCCTTGGTTACACTACCCACAGGAAACAGATAAAGGGCATCTGTGTCTCTAGCTGCATCTCATTCATTATTCCAGTTTCCACCAGACTGCCCAGCGCAGCGCTGTGAGAACTCAGCCACCTTTTCTCACTGTCCTCCAGCCGTAAATGGCAGCTGCTGCCCCTAGTGAGGCTAATCTCAAGGTGGCTTCCTTTCTCTGTTTATCTCTTCTGCACCTTTGTTTTTTGGTAAGTAGATTTCAGTCAGTGTCCTAACTAGTCCCTGCGACATGCAAATGGCACCCAGTTACAGGTGAAACACAGATGATACTCCATTGCAATCATCTTAGTGAAAATTGAGTGACTCTGTTATTTGAAAGAAGATGTTTGTACTTTTGTGGATATTTCCTATAAATGATTTGGAGTCTGAAATATTTAACTATTTGTAAAGGCAGATGCAACATTTTATGTGGAAAACAGTTGTTAAACACTATATATGAAATTATTTTACTTCATAGTGTTCAGTGAAATCTATTAGACATTGCATCCCCACGTGGGGGTGGGGTGACTAGACTAGACTGTACTGGGACAAGCAGGTAGTCCAGCCATTATTGGCTAGTGTTAGAGTCAAGTGAAATTTGGTATTTGGTTGTGACTGGTTAGCTTCCAATCTTGTAAGATTTACACAGTTGAGATCCTGGTACTGATCTAACTTTCACACATTCAGACTGCTTCCTGTGTTCAGTCACATTCTATGGCTGCATTTCTTTGTAGAGGGGGACACTACTCAGGTGCTGCAAGGGAAGGGAGGGAGAGCAGCTGCTGCAGACAGTGAAGTGCAGTGCATCCAGCTCTCTCTGCTTTGGTTTGTGTGGCTATGACTTAAGCAGAGGACCAGGCCTCTGTGAGCCGGAATGAAAGGTCAGGCAAGTGATGATAAAAACAAAACTCAGGGAGAGTGGGTCCTCACGCAAGGAAGTGTTAAATGTGTGAGCATGTATTTAATGATTTGGGGAATATAGCTTTGTTGAATTTTAGATTTTTGTATTTAATACTACCAAAGTGGACAACACATAGCATTTAACAGTGTTACAAAAAGTGGTATGGTTTTTTAAGTTCTTGATTTTTTCAGGTTTTTAAAATTAGGAAATCATTTTAAAACAAAACCAGCCACAATCGTAGATTGTTATCTCTTTGACTAATCGAATGTTTCCAGAAATGAGAAAATGGATCAACATGGAATAAGCCAGCCAGTGGAAAATAAAGGTCCTACTTAGATAGAATCCTTCATTTAAATTAACAGGATTTTTTTTTTTTTTTAGCTGATTTATCTGTAAGCTGGTGTCTTTAAATTTAAGAGGTGGGCTGAGTATCTTTGAGACTATTTACTGAGACTATTTACCCACAGCCAGAGATTCTGTATGAGCCTCCTGGAATTGACAGCTGTCCTCTCTAATGAGCCAAGACATTCTCCTACTATACTCATAGGGCACTGTTTCTCTAGTGACTTGGAAGCATTGTTGTTGGCTAAACTCTGACACCCACTGGAACCAGAAACAATGCCACTTTAGACAATCAGACCTTGGAGTTTCCTTGCAGTCCCTCAGCTCAGCTAGAGATTTTCCTGGGCCACTTGCTGGGGTCCCAAATGCCAGGACCTCACAGTGGTGTCAGCTTGCTCACAACTCCATCTGTGAGTCAAAGTCCTCTCGCTGTCACTGTTAGTGGTAGCATTCTATTAGCCTCAAGAAAGGAAAAGGTTATATTCAGATATGGCTCTGTAAAATATGTTACTGATAAATAAATTGCCTGTGTTACATAAATTGTTATAAATACACATTGTCTGTGTATTTTAAACTGATCTCTGAATGTATACTCCTTATGCTCTAGCTGAAGATTTTCCTTTGGTTTTCTTGACATTTTCAAAACAGAAGAATCAAGAGAAGAAAACAAATAAAAATTAAATTCACAGTCCCAAAAGATCGTGCAGTTTTCTTGGAGATGACACTCTTCTGTTAGCAAAGTCTCTGAGATGCCCAAGGTTGAATAAAGTCTTTAAAGTCTCTTTCAACTTCTGAGTTTTGGGGGGTTTGGTTTTCTTTATTTCTTTCTTGGTTTCTTTCTTTCTTTCTTTCTTTCTTTTTTTTTTTTTTTTTT
>NW_022900926.1:41442699-41446153 GCF_012274545.1 Fukomys damarensis
TTTTTTTTTTTTTTTTGGCAGGGTCTTACACATGCTAGGCAAATGCTCTGCCACTGAAATGCATTGCCAATCCTGGCAGAGTTTTGTTTTGAATATATTTCAGCAAAGTCAGAAGAAGCTTGAAAATCTTAGCCCACTGATTGTATAGGTGAGAAAATGACTAGATTGCTCTAAATATCCTCTTTAAGAGGACATTTTCTTAATACAGAAAAACAGTTCTCCACAAGTCTCTTGTGTTTCTGCTCATCTCATGATGGAGACACTAACTACTTTTTATTCTGGATCCATCTTTTTAAGGAAATGCTAAAGAGCACGGAGTAGAAAGAGTCTGTCCAAAAAAGGCGCATTTGCTGATTATCTTATAATCTCTAGATTATAGAGCCTATACCTCACCCCCCTGCACCCCAAGTGATTCTGGCATGCCTGACATTAAGAGACACACAGCTTTTGCCACCAGCATGGTATATTAGAGGAGAATGGGGCTGGCTGGGGAGACAGCAAATTCAGCAGTGCTCCCCATTCTCATTTAAAAAATATATCTAATGTGTATCTTATGCCAGGTACTTGTGGAATGCAAATATCAATAAATCATTCTGCCAATTTCTGAGGATGGCTTAGCTAAGTCTTAGGAAAATCCAATTTACCACACATTTGAGAAAAAGCCATACCTGCTAATTTGCATATCTTTTATGGCTGTTTTGGGCTCCCATGCTCAGTTGATAAGAGGAACAAAGCCCATATAGTGCACAAAAGCAAAAACATTTAATATTCACATCTCTTTAAATCTTTATTAAATTTATTGGTACATTTTAGGTATACAATACAGTTACATTCATATTTGGGATCTTACATGACTCATCAGGTTCTTATTTTTCCCCATTCTCCAATCCTCCCCTCAGCCTCTCCACCCTTTCCTGTTTAAAAAGACATTAAGACATTGTTTCTGTTTTTCCTTTTCACATATTTTTTCATGTCGCTTTTTTTCCTTTCCCCTACCCATCCTACTTCCTCTACTCTTTTAGGCTTTTCTTCCTATTACACAATATCAATTATACATTTTAATACTTGTTTACACTTTTATATTTTCACACCAGAGAGACTATTCAGTATTTACACATGTATAACTTATTATTTTCACTCAAGAGTATGGCCTCAATGTGCATCCACTTATCTATAAATCTCTCTAGTTTCTCTTTCTTTATGGCTGAGTAGTATTCCATTTTATATTAAAAAAAATCTTTATCCTTCTCCAGTTGACAGGCAATTGGGCTGTTTACAAGTTTTATCTATTACGACCTGTGCTGCTATAAACATGGGTGAACATATATCGCTGTGGTATGATTTTTTAAATTCTTTTGCAAAGATACCCAGGAGAGAGATAGCTGGGTCAAATGGGATTTCTAATCCTAGTTTTTTGAGGTATCTCTATATTTATTTCTGCAGTGGTTGCACCAGTCTGCACTCCCACCAACAATGAAGAACGGTTCCTTTCTCCCCATAAATCCCCCAGCATTTATTATTGGTTGATTTCTTGATAGCAGCCATTCTTACTGGGATGAGATGAAATCTCAATGCTGTTTTCATTTGCTACTCTTCAATGACCAGTGATATTGAACATTTTTTCATATGATTATTTGTTGCTTTTACTTCTTGGAGAAATGTCTTTTCATTTGAAATGCCCATTTATTAATTGGATCTTTATATTGGGGGGTCTGATTGTTTTTAGTTCTTTCTATAATCTAGATAGTAGATCTTTGTCTGAGGAAAAGCTGGTAAAATTTTTTCCCTGAATGTGGGTTGTCTCTTAGCTCTGCTTGTGATTTCTCTGGCATTGAAGAAGCTTGGATAAAGAAGATGTGTTTTTTCTATAAAATGGAATACTACTCAGCCATAAAGAATGACAAATTAGATTCATTCATAGGAAAATGGATACATATTAAGAATATACTCCTAAGTGAAATAAATAAGTCACATATGTGTAAATACCAAATAGTTTCTCTGGTGTGAAATAGTATATAAGATCCTAATGAGATAATTGACCATGTGAAATAGGAAGAAAAGGGCTAGAGGTGAAGGGAAAATGGGAAGGGTAGGGGAAAGGTAATAAGGGAAAAGAAAAAAATATGACAAAATGAAAAAGAAATGGAAATAAAGTGTTTCTAAATGTGGAGGGGAGGAGGGGTTGAAGGGACGGCATGGACAAGGACAAAAATAAGAACCAAGACCTGTCATGTAGAGGCACAAGATCCCAATGAATGTAATTGTACTGTATACCTAAAATGTACCAATAAACTCAATAAAAGAAAAAAAAGAGATGAGATCCCAATTGTTGATTCTTTGTGTTAGTTCCTGTGCTACTGAGGATTTGTTCATAAAGTTTTTTCCTATGGTGGTATCTTCAAGAATTCTACCTAACCTGTCTTCCAGAAATTTTAGTGCTTCTGTTTTATTTCTTTCTTTTTTTTTTTCTTTTTATTGAGTTTATTGGTACAATCTAGGTATACAATACAGTTACATTCATTGTTGGGATCCTGTACCTTTACATAATAGGACTTGATTCTCATTTTTTCCCCTTGTCCTTGCCCTTCTGTTTTAATATTTTGATCTTCAATCCAGTTGGATTTTAATTTAGTCCATGATGAAAGATTAGGGTCTAGTTTTAATCTTTGATAAGTTGAAATCCGCTTTTCAAACACCGTTTATTAAAGGGGTTATTTTCCTCCAGAGAGGGTGTTTGGCTCCTTTATCAAAGTTGAGGTAGATGAGTACATCTGGAGTTGTTTCTTCATCTTCTAATCTATTCCACTAATCCATGGGTCTGTTTCTTTGCAAGTACCATGCTGTTTTTATAACAGTGGCTTTGTTGTATAGTATCAAGCTGGGGATTGTGACACACCCTGTCATGTCTCTGTTGCCTAGGATTGCTTTTGCTATTCTTCTTTTTTTTAAGCTTTAATTGAGTTTATTGGTACATTTTAGGGATACAGTACAGTTACATTATTCCACTAATCCATGGGTCTGTTTCTTTGCAAGTACCATGCTGTTTTTATAACAGTGGCTTTGTTGTATAGTATCAAGCTGGGGATTGTGACACACCCTGTCATGTCTCTGTTGCCTAGGATTGCTTTTGCTATTCTTCTTTTTTTTAAGCTTTAATTGAGTTTATTGGTACATTTTAGGGATACAGTACAGTTACATTCATTGTTGGGATCTTGTACCTACCTCTACATGACAAGTCTTGATTCTCATTTTTTCCCCTTACCTCTGCCCTCCCTTCACCCCTCCCCTCCCCATCTACAAACACTTTATTTTCATCTTTTCATTCTCTCACATTTTTTTCTTTTCCCTTTTTACTCTTCCCCTACCCATTCCTCCTTCCCTACACCTTTAGCTCCTTTCTTCCCATTTCTAAATGTCAGTAATCTTATTAGAATCTTATGCATTGTTGCAGAAT
>NW_022900926.1:41446776-41447242 GCF_012274545.1 Fukomys damarensis
TTCCAGCAAGTTTAATGTTTCTGTTTTAATATTTAGATCTTTAATCCATTTGGATTTTAATTTAGTGCATGGCGGAAGATAAGGATCTAATTTTAATCTGTGGCAGGTTGACATCCAGTTTTTCCAATACCATTTATTAAAGAGGCTATCTTTCCTCCACTGAGGATGGTCAGCTCCTTTGTCAAAGATGAAGTAGCTGAGTACATCTGCATTTGTTTTTGTGTCTTCCAGTCTGTTCCATTGATCCTCAGGCCTATTTCTTTGCCAGTACCATATATTGGTGGGGTTGTGGGGAGAAAGGAACCCTCCTCCATTGTTGGTGGGAGTGCAGACTAGTGCAACCACTATGGAAATCAATATGGAGATACCTCAAAGAGCTTGGACTGGAGGTGCCATTTGACCCAGCCATCCCTCTGTTGGGTATCTTTCCAAGAGAACTAAAAGAATCATATCACAGAGAAGTATG
>NW_022900926.1:41447278-41465190 GCF_012274545.1 Fukomys damarensis
ATGTTGATTCTTCCTACCCAGGAGCAGGGGATATCTTTCCATTTTTTTATATCCTCTTCGATTTCTATTTTCAGAGTTCTGTAGTTTTCAGTGTAGAGATCTTTTGCTTCTTTTATTAGATTGTTTCCTAGATACTTCATTTTTTTGGATGCTATTGTAAAAGGAATTTTTTCCCTTATTTCTCTTTCCATATGTCTGTTATTTGTGTATAAGAAGACTATTGATTTTTGGGTATTCACCTTGTATCCAGATACTCTACTGAATCTGTCAATTAAGTCTAGAAGTTTTTTGGTGGAGTTTTTTGGATCTTCAATGTAGAATATCATATCATCAGCAAATGATGATAGTGTAACTTCTTCCTTTCCTATCTTTATTGCTTTAATTTCTTTCTCTTGTCTAATTGCTGTGGCTAATGTTTCCAGAACTATATTGAAGAGAAGTGGCGATAGTGGGCATCCTTGTCTTGTTCCTGATTTTAACATGAAGGTTTTCAGTTTTTGGCCATTCAATATGATGTTGGCTGATGGTTTTTCATAAATAGCCTTTATTAAATTGAGGTATAGACCATCTATTCCAATTTTTTGCAGGGTTTTTATCATGAATGGGTGTTGAATTTTATCAAATGCTTTTTCTGCATCTATTGAGAGGATCATATGGTTTTTGTCCTTGACTTTGTTAATATAATGTATTACATTCACTGACTTTCGTATGTTGAACCACCCTTGCATCTCTGGAATAAATTCGACTTGGTCAGAACGGATGATCTTCTTAATAATCCTCTGTATTCTGTTTGCTAGTATCTTATTAAGGGTTTTTGCATCTATATTCATTAAGGAGACTGGTCTGTAGTTCTCCTTTTTAGTTGTATCTTTCCCTGGTTTGGGAATCAAAGTGATACTTGCTTCCAGGAATGAATTTGGAAGTATAGCTTCCCTTTTGATTTCATTGAAAAGTTTGAAGAGTAATGGTAGTAGTTCTTCTCTCTAAATGTCTGGTAAAATTCAGCAGTGAATCCATCAGGGCCTGAGCTTTTCTTTGTTGGTAAATTTTTAATTACATTTTCAATTTCACTGATTGTGATTGGAGTGTTTAAAATGTTTTTATCTTCTTCGTTCAACTTTGGTAATTCATAAGTATCTAGAAGTCTGTCCATTTCTTCTGTGTTTTCCATTTTATTAGAGTACAGGTTCTCAAAGTAGGTGTTCATGATCCTCTGGATTTCTTTTGGATCTGTTGTGACTTCGCCTTTTTCATTCCTGATTGCATGGATCTGAGCCTTTTCTTTCCTTTTTTTTGATAAGATTAGCTAAGGGTTTGTCGATTTTATTTATTCTTTCAAAAAACCAGCTCTTTGTTTCATTTATTTTTTGTATCGTTTTCTTAGTTTCAATTGCATTGATTTCTGCTCGGATCTTTATAATTTCCTCTCTTGTTCGAGCTTTGTGTTTTTCTTGCTCTTGTTTTTCTAGGAGTCTAAGTTTTATCGTTAAGTTGTGTATTTGAGCCTGCTCTGTTTTCCTAGTGTGGGCATTCATTGTTATGAATTTTCCACATAGCACTGCTTTCATTGTGTCCCAAAGATTCCTTTATGTTGTATTGGCATTCTCATTTATTTGTAAAAACTGTCTAATTTCTTCTTTAATTTCCTCTGTAATCCATTGATTGTTTAGGAGAGTGTTGTTCAGTTTCCATGTGCTTGTGAAGTTTCTATAGTTTCTTGTGCTATTGATGTCTAGTTTGATTGCACTATGATCTGATAATAAACAGGGGAGATGACTTCATTTTTTGCATTTATTTAGACCTGTTTTGTGAGCCAGTATGTGGTCTATTTTGGAGAATGATCCATGTGCAGCCGAAAAGAATGTATATTCTGATTTTGGGGGGTGGAATACTCTATAAACATCTATTAAGAGCATGTGTTCCAAAGCTTGGTTCAGTTCTATTATTTCATTGTTGATTTTCTGCCTAGTAGATCTGTCAATTTGTGATAGTGGGGTATTTAAATCCCCCACTACAATTGTATTAGTGCTTATTTGGTTTTTCATGTTACTTAATATTTGTTTTATATAGTTGGGGGCATTTATATTTGGTGCATATATGTTTATGATTGTCAGCTCTTCCTCTTGAATTGTTCCCTTTACAAGGATGTAGTGTCCTTCTTTGTCTCTCTTAATGAGTTTTGGTTTGAAATTTACTTTATCTGAGAATAAGATTGCTACCCCTGCTTTTTTCTGGACTCCTGACGCATGGAGAATTGTTTTCCATCCTTTCACTTTCAGTCTATGGACTTCCTTTTGCACTAGGTGTGTTTCTTGTATACAACATATTGTTGGATTTTGCTTCTTAATCCATTCTGCCAATCTGTTTCTCTTGATTGGTGAATTGAGGCCATTAACATTGATGGTTACAACTGATATATTTTGACTTATTCTTGTCATGTTTTTGTCCATTTGTTGACTCTTTTTACTTTTTCTCCCATCTCCTTTTAGTTTCTTGCCTTGCCTATTTGATTTGGTCTGTTGGGCCTCATGTTATTGTGAATTTCGTTGTCCTTTTCTAGGATATTGTTTAGAATTCCTTGCAGTGCTGGTTTGGTGTTCATGAAATTTCTCAGGTGCTCTTTGTCGTGGAAGTATTTTATTTCCCCATCTATTTTGAAAGAGAGTTTTGCAGGATACAAAAGTCTAGGTTGGAGATTCTTTTCTTTTAGGACTTGGAATACCTCACTCCAGGCTCTCCTTGACCTAAGGGTTTGTGTTGAAAAGTCTGCTGTGATTCTAATGGGCTTCCCTTTGCATGTGATTTGTTTCTTTTCTCTTACTGCTTGTAGTATTTTGTTTTTCTGTTGGATTTCTGGAATCTTGATTATTATATGTCTAGGTGTAGATTTTTTTTGATCGTGGCTAGTTGGGGTTCTATATGCCTCACTTATCTGTATGTCTAATTCTTCCCTTCTGTTTGGGAAGTTTTCTGTCATTAATTCTGTGAAGAGCTTTTTTATATCATTTGTGTTTTCTCCTGTTTTTTCATGAATTCCTATCAGTCTTATGTTATTTTTCTTTGTATCATCTAGGAGTTGTTGGATTGATTTCTCATGATCCCTTACTGTTTTTAAGAGACCTCTTTTTTCACGGTCACTGACTGCTATCCTATCTTCTATATCTGAAATTCTATCTTCGCAATCTTTTATTCTGTTGCGTACACTTTCAATAGAGTTTTTAATCTCCTGGATATCTGTTTGAATCTGTTTTATGGATTCCATTTCTTTCCTCTGTTGGGCATTCATTGTTTCCATGTCTTTCTTATGCTGAGTCTTCATGGCTTCTATCATGGTCTTGACCTCATCTATTTTTTTGTCATTTTCTGCTCTAGACTCTCGAATCATGACTTCCATTTTGCCCATCATCTCTCTGGTTAACTGGGAAATTATTTCTGATTTGAATTTTTTTAGAGCCTGATTGATCTGTTTTGTTACCTCCTGTGCTATGGGTCCAGGGTGTCCTATTGGTTCACTATCAGACTTTTCATCCTCATTTCTCCTACTATTTGCCATTGGTGAACTGGGAATCCTTTTTTGTGTCTTGCTTAAGTGTTTTCTCATTTTTATTTTTATTGTTGGGTTGTCTTTCTTTAATTTCTGGGTACTACTTAAATCTTCCTAAGATAGTTACGTTTTAGCTTTTGAGTTTCTAATGACTCATAGACATCCTCATTTTCATAATATCAGAGAAAACAACTCTTTAAATCAATCACAACCTTGTATCCCAATTGATACATTAAGCAGCCCAATAGGATCAGGCACAGCTTGCAAACTGACCACTTGTGGTAGTCATTAATGTATCACCTTTAACTCATGTGAATTAGATTAATTTCAAGAAGCAGCTCATAGTATGTTTGCAGTGAATATTCTTTTCAATATGGCATCTTTACCATTTAGGATGGGTGGTTCGACTTAGAACAAGAGGATTAGATAAGTGAAAGAATTAGAGCAGGTTTGAAGTGAATCCAGAGGTTGTAGAATTACCTTACTATCTTTACAAAGCTATTAACTTCAGGGGGTATAGAGAGAGTGCAGCAATAAGGACAAGAATATATTCCCTTAACAATAACATGCGCTTGCCTTCCCTTGAAGGTACAGAGCCATGAGTGAGGTAAAATAACTGGAGAAAAGAACATAAAGAGAAACCCCTCCCAAAAACAAAAAATAATAAAAGAAGAAGTCTGAGTTAGGGCAGAAGCCAGAATAAAAAGGGAGATGAGAGACAATATGGTGGAGCAAGAGACTGAGTGGAGAGAGAGGACAGAAAAACGAAAGAAATTTTAGGGTGGAATGAGGAAAAGAAAAAAGAGAGAGAGAAAAAAAAAGAATTTGAAGGGCCTCTTTCCAACTGTCTCTGTTCTCATATTATACCACATGTATAGCCATATGCAGAACTGAATCCCCTGGTCTCAGCTAGCCAATGGCAGTTCCCCACTACCGAGACTGAACACAGTCTACAAGGCCTAACTTGAGTTTCCCTACCCTCAGGGTTGAACTCCACTCAGTTCTATTACAGGTTTCCCCTGCCTTTTCTTTAAAGATGTTCAAAGTTGGGAGGTCAGAAAACTACCCTTCATGAGAACCTATGCCTCTGCACTGTTGGTCTAGAACTGGCCCAATAAGGAGGTTTGAGAATGGGGGGGAAGGTCGTGGGGGTGTTTCAAGGGCGCCCGCGCTGCTACCTTCCTTACTGGGTCAGATGTTACGCAGTCCAGGAGGTCGTGCACCTGCCAGATGATCTCAGGCAGGCAGGCAGGCAGGCAGGCAGGCAGGCAGGCAGGCAGGCAGGCAGGCAGGCAGGCAGGCAGGCAGGCAGGCAGGCAGGCACCTGAAGAGACACCCTCCGGGGTCTTTGGGTCCTTGCTGGGTCTGTTGTCACACAGTCCGGGAAGTCGCGCACCCGCCGGGTGATCTCAGGCTGCTTTTGCTATTCTAAGTCTCTTCAGTTCCTAATGATTTTTTGTATTGTTTTCTCATGTTCTGTGAAATATACTGTTGAGATTTCAATCTTGATTGCATTGAATCTGCATAGCAGTTTTGGATGTATGGCCACTTTCACTATATTGATTCTTCCTACCAAGGAGTAAAGGATGTCTTTCCATTTTCTTATATCCTCTTCAAGCTTTTTTTTCAGAGTCTTGTAGTTTTTCAGTGTAGAGGTCTTTTGTCTCCTTCATTAGATTGAACTTTCCACAGAAGTTTGCCAACATCTCATTTGCACTATAAAGGGAAAATACTCTGTATTCCAGGTAGTTATACTCAAGCCAAGTGAGGAAATAATGTGATATGTAGGGTTCTTCTGCTGCTCAGAAACATAGTTACATAGATATTTTGAAGTAGCAGAAAATTTGGCTTCCTGGATATTAGTGTCATGAAAAGTATCTATTACTTGAGAAGTCCAGTGATGACTGGCCAAACACCCTGTTGTATGAATGAAAAGAAGAGATGTGAGAAAAGACATAAAAATTAGAAAAGGAAGAAATGAAAAAGTTTAAAAAAATTTTTTTTGATGTTGCTTTAGGCTTTCTCTTTCATCTACCTTCTTTCTTCCTTCCAGACTCTCTTATTCTTAAGACGTGTGATAGAAAGATGGGCACAGAGTGTTTCCAGTGCTCCCAACTCAAAGCAGTGAAGAAAGCTCAGTTAGTGCCTTCCCTATAAGAGGGAATTGTTGACTAGTTTGGCACCAGGCAAGGGCTTTCTTTTCCTGTAAAGATATGAGGCTGATTTATTCCTAATTCAGAAGAAATGGCAAATTTCTTCTCTTGTACAGAGATCATTTTCTATCAATATATCTAGATAAGGGAAATTAGCCTGCTGGGATCCATTGGTCTGATTATGTTTCTCATTCTTTCAGGAATTTTTCTTCAAGTGTGGAGCACACCCAACCTCCAACCAGGACAAATCAGTGGCTTTGAATCTAATAACAACCAACAGCCGGGACATCACTTGCATAGTGTGCACAGACATCAGGTAAGGCTCCCAGAGAGTGTCCCCTCAGCGTCCTGCCTGCCCAGCACCAGCCCCTTTATGACTTCTTCCTGACCTATTTCAATGCTCTCTTATCTGGTATGGGTATGTTTTAAGGTGATGAAACTATTGAAAATTCCAATTAATTTGTTCAGTCTTTAGTCAAGGAGGGACCCCAAATAAGTGAGATGACATAAGTAGTGTAATATTCATTAATCTTCAGATATATACTTGTGTTTTAGAACATAAAATGTAAACTTAATCTCATCAATAAGTTCTAAAATAATTTTAAAATATTCTAATTCTAATGTTAGGAATAGAATAACAATTTATAGATATCTATTCCTAGGTTATGTAGCCCATATAGTGCATTCTTCAAATATCTTTTCCATATAATTCAGTTCTTTCATGTATCTGTCTGCTTTAACATTGAGGGACCATATACATTCATTTATACACCCAAAGTGAATCATGTAGCTAATTTTGCATTCTTTTATTTCTAATTCTATTGGATGCTAGCAAAGAAAGAAAATATGGAGATGTTGCATTAGAAAAAAGGGAAAAAATGACTAGACTTGAATTATAGCTTAGAGGCCAAGGGCACAGTTGAAGAATCTGTGTCTGTTTAATCTGCAGAGTAAACAGTTGAGATGGTCAGAATAAAATAATTTTGCTTCAGTACATATTCTCTGAGATTTGCAAATAAGTTCATATGGCAATAGTGGGGAATTAGCTGTGATAATAGGAGGAACTTTAATTTTTTGTTTTTTCAGTACCAGGGATCAAACTCAGGATGTTGCACTTGTGATACAGACAGAATGCCAAAATGAATTATTGAATAAAGTCAGAGAAACTTTTTCATATATTTGTGCAAAAATAGGTGTATACCCTAGTTGGCTTTTGGGTCTGTACTCGGTGACATTTGAAAGGTACTTTGTACTCTATGATTTCATGATTAGCAGGTATTAATATCCCTAACATGATATCTATAATGGTTAAATTAAATTTAAATTAAAATATTGCATAAAAGAAACCTAAACCCTTAACAATATCTGTAAACAACCATGTTTTTGAGAAGGAAAAGAAATGAGACATATTTTTCTTTACTTTGTGTTTATTCACTACTCTGGCAAGAAGTAGCATAATATTGCCTAAAAATAGAGCCTTTCAACTTTTTTCACAAGGGGAATGGCTATGTGTGACTAATGCTTTGAAAATGTAAGAAGAGCAGCTGAGATGATGCTTCTGGTATTTCAGGAAAGATACTGGGCAGTGCTAAAAATGAAGGCACATGGACTCTGATAGGAATAGGTAATAAAAACCACTTTTCAAAAGAAAACTTCATCATTTTTTTTCTTTAAGTCAGAATGCAGTGCTGCCAGCCTGTGTTTAAAAACCTTCCATTAACATGATAAACATGACATTAAAATATGTAGAGATGATCATATTATTTGACTACGAGTATTGCCCTCTCTATTTCCTGCTGCTAAGCTGCCACTTTTACATTAATAACTGGCAAAATCTTTTGAAGAAAATGGGCTGCTTCCCAGGTACACGGGGGGATAATTGCTGGAAAAGGAAAATTGTTGCAATAAGGTTTTCATATTTTTAATTTGGGTGATTCTATAAATAGAAAGTATACTATATTCAGTTAAAATTTGTGTGTACAAGCCAACCACTTGAATGAATAAAGCCCCTTCCTGCATAATGAAGCAGAGAAATGCCCTATAGGTTGGAAAGAGAAAGAGACCCTTTCTTCTTTCTTTGAAAGATTTATGGGTAAGGCTGTCATGAAACTTGCAAGAGGACATTCTAATAGTATATGTTGTAGTTGAGTGATCACTATGGGATTTTCGCTCCCCGATAGTGCTTTATTCTTTAAAAGTAACTCACTCACAATAAACTATGAAAACATGTTAGAAATTATTTTAATCCTAATGATTAAATTTTTTTAATATTTTAAAATTTTTATTGTGCCTTTGTGTTTACATATGTTTATGTGTGTGCAATTTGTAATTATAGCATATGTATAGTTTGTATGTGGCCCATTACACTTAACATGACACCATGGTAACTTTTCTCTGCCATGAAATATCACATGAAAGCAATTTTAAAAATAGGTACCTGTAGGGCTGGGGATTTAGCTCAGCGGTTCGGTGGCCTGCGTTGCAAGCACAAGGATCCGAGTTTAATCTCCAGTACAAAAAAAAAGGTACCTATAATTTTATCCTATGGAAGAACTCTACTTCCCCATGGTTGATGACTTAGATTACTTTTAGGGTTTTTTTATATATAAAATAAGTAAAACTGAAACCTGTATGCTTTTATATAAATAATTGACTCCATGCTTTGATTCTAAGCATATAGTTATAGGAATAGGAACAAGTCAGTGGTAATTGACTTTTTTAAGGTTTTTTATGCATAATGTCAAATCTCTTTCTCACGGTCTCTCCCTTTCTCTCTTAAGATTGTGAATACTCAAGTTTGACATGGCTCCTTTAGGGTTTTCTTCTAGCACTGTATATTTTCAGTTTTTACATATTTGATACAAGAAATAACAATATTTAGATTTAAATTGTTAGTAGTACCATAGGCAGCTAAGTTAGATAGAAATTAATAAACAGTCAGAGAAGGACTGGACTCTAAAGGAAGTCAGCATAAAAATAAAGACATCAGAATTGTGGCTGAAGGCAAATCTGAAGAAGGCCAGATCTCAAGATAGAGATGAAATGCCAGGCATACACACTTCCCTGAAGGCTAAACAATCACTTGGAATTACACTGTAATCAGCATCACACGGTCCAGTAAGTCCAGATGGGTGTCAGTTGCCCAGGTAGGTGACCACAGCATCTGGACCCACCCCTTCCCAAAAATGTCTTTCTTCTTTCCATGTACCTTTGCTACATGATTCAATTCCCTTGTGGATTAATATTAGCAAAGCAAATATACTTGTAATCCTACAAGTTGATTGTAGTTTGACCCATGTTGTGCCCACATTGTAACTTTGCTGTACATATTACTCTTGACAAAGGGCATTGGTGGTAACCCACTTTTGGAAACCCCTTGTGTCTCTCAGTGATAACTCTCACTGAACCTTTCCTGCTCTTAATTCTCTTGTCTCTTGGAATTCATTCTTTGATATTCGGGGGAACAAGAATTTGGCACTTCTGACCTCTAGCAGTTTTAGAGTTATATTTCTTTTATATCTGTAGTAAGCTCAAACATTTCTCATTTGTTTATTTGCATTTTATGCTGTGAGAATGTGATACAAAATTTTCTTAGTTCAAAAACTTTAGGGAGAATATATGGAATACATCTGGTCTCAGCAATTATTTTCTCACTCAATAATTATACTATCTACTATATCTTTTATTTACATAGATTATAGGTGTTGGAATTTATATGTAATTATATTCCTTCGGTTATTATACAATTTTACCTCTTACTGACGGTAAATTTGTGACTCTCAAAATTCTTAATGACAGATTTGAAAATAGATGTTTTATCTATATGCTATGATATTTAAATTTTTATGTATGCATTAATTGTGCGTCATTCATCAAATTAGACATACTTAACCATATGAGGTGAAATCCAAGGATACAGTTAATTTATCTATAAATCTCTTTCCTCTGTACCTCTTATAATACTAATAGAAAATAAGAATTTTATATTTGTGCTTTATAGACATATAATTTAGTCTGTGTCTTGTGTTCATTGACCTACGTCTTCAGTAATATATCAAGGAGCTCCAGCGCCACTTAGCTAACTTTTTAACCTTTAGAGAACAACATACTTTGTTTTCCCTTTAATTTATGTATAAAATACAAGGAGTTAAGTGGGTGATTTGGTTCTAAAAGACTGCAGAAAAGAGAGATCTTATTTCTTCACAGTTTGCACATTTATCATACCATTTGAGAAAACATTTGTTTTTTATGTTGTACACTGACAGATGCAGCAACAGATAAGATTTTCAATGATGCTACCTCCCAAATCATGTATTATATGTAAGAGAATAAATAAGAAAAATGTGCTATTCATTGATAATTTCTAGGTTTAAAATTTAGTTCACATATGTAATTTGTGTTCTTTGAGTTTATATTTCAGATAAAACATTGTCTTCTCTTATAAAGAATGAAGCGAACCATTAGAGAACCAGAACCTCCTAAGTTTTTATATGAATATGCAGGCTTCCTTCTGAAATCAAGGTTATAGTCTGCTCTACTTATCTAACATGTTGATCTTCACTTATTCAAGCTCACCAGTTGGTAGTCTGAGGTTTAGGAATAAAAATGCAATGAGTTAAACAAAAAGCGAAAACTTGAGCCACAGGCAGAATAGTAGAATGGTTTGGTATTCTCAGTAGAAATGCTGCCAAAAGGTTCAATGTATTTTTAGATATCTTAGTGTGACTCAGGAATAACAATGTTAAGTCATATGACCTAAACAAAGGCAAAGCCGACAGACATACATATTCTTCCCTAACTAGTATGTGTATCTTGGGATCTGCCCTATATCAGTGTTTGCTAAGGGATAACCATTATTTCTGCATATTGATTCTCACTCTACTATTTTATTCTTTAACAAATTTTAAATGTAAAATTAGCAAATGTGCAAAATAGAAAAATCATTACCCTAATAGATTTAGCAAAAAAGAAAAAACTCATCCTTGCTCTTCTTCTGTGTTTCTCCTAAGATTGGCCAGATAATCTGTACTCCTTTCCTCCTTTATTCATCATTCCTTCATTTACAAAACTGAAGACAAGCTAAAAAATAATCATGTTTGTACAGTTAAAATTTAACATTCCTGAAAAAAGTTTAAAAATCCAGTTCTCAGCAGAGCATTACATCTAAGTGATACTACCTTGCAACTTTCCTCAGTTTTTTCCATAAAGGCATGTTTTTGATGTCATTGCTATTTGATATAAATGGTTTTATAATTTTCTTGCCTTCAGATTTGTCTTAAAATGAAATTCATTCAGCTTATTGAATGGATTGCAGACTTAACAGATTTACTTGGGCCTAGAGATTAGCAAAGATTTATTTCAAAGTCGATTTGTACTTGTTCCTGGTATCCCTGGTGAGAGTGATTTAACTATCACTTGATAGTATTCTGGTATGCATTTGTTCATTCTCATTTAACAAAGGGAGATAAGACTTGGGGATCTTAGCTATGTTCCCTTGGGATGCATTTGTTATGTCCTAAGCTTCTTTTTGTCAATTTACATTTTAATTTTGGTTATATAGTAGTTGACATTTTTGTGCTTCAAAATTAAGTTCTTTATTCTTCTCATTTTTGAGACAAAATTGCAGGGAAACTTTAACCTTTCCTTCTGTCAATTTAACGCTTTTTCAACACTTTGCAGTCAGATGGGACCTGACCATTTCATCCAGTCACCAGGTAACCCTGGAGCCTCAGCAGGCTAGGCCTGCTCAGGTAAACTGACTGCAGTCTGCAGCATGGCCTTTTGCAGTAAGTGGCTTTGTTTCTTCAATGAAAAATTGCTGTATGATTTTTGCTGGTTTCAGCACTAGAGTCTTGGTAATTGTAGAGCTATATATTTCTCTCATTAGACCTCAGTAGTGTTCAACGCACCATGTACCACACCATGGGCAATAGCTACCTTTGTGTAAGTATAGGGAGTGTCTTGGAGTGTCCAATTTTATATAGTGTTGAGGAAAAAATTGAACGGCATAATCAAACTGGTCAAGAATACAGCATTTGTATCACAATAAGCAGGAGCATGTTACAGAACAGAATGGAAAATCTTATAACTTTTTTAAGATGAAAGAGCAAACTTCAAAGATATGTCTTCTGTCGTAAAGCAGGCTACTTCACACTGTGCCCAATACTCCAAGGAGTAAATTTTATTTCTGCTATGAGTGATTCTTCTCTGAGAAAGTATGGCAAACCCTAGTCTAATCCAATCTTGTTGAAGAGGTGCTATAAAGCTTTCCATAGCCCATCTTTTGCATTGGTCCTTCCTTAGTAAAAGGAGATTTGAATATAGTACTCTGAGATTCAAACATATTGATGCAGAATATTTTATTTGCATTTATTTTAAACGAATTAGACTGTTACAGTTGAAGAAATTAAGGCTAAGGTGTTTAAAAAATTATATCTGGTCATATCACAAAGGTATTCGACCAAAAAAGCCAAGTGCATGTGATTTGCAGAATTTTACATTAAACATTATTTCTCTTTCTTGGTACTGATTTTCTGTAAGGTTGTTAGGCAAACTGGTGGATTTCATGTGGAAGGGAAAGTGTAGCAATAAAATGAGATATGGAGACAGGAATAAGTTAGACTTTCCACTGTGTGCCTCATGTCTTTAAAAACCATTAATATTTGAAAACAACAGCGCTGTCCCCAAGTCTGTGTGCTCTGGGAAATTTGCAGAATACGTGAGAGCCAAAGCCCAGATTTATCTTGTGCTCAAAGAACAGATCTTCCCAATAATGTCCAGCACCAGTTTTTGTATTAAGAATATTTAAATATTTGCTGACTTTGATCAAAGTAAATCCATTTCATGAGGTGTAATAAACAGAAAGCAATTTCTTTTCATATAGAGTGTTCTCCTTTTTAAACATCCTTTCTGAGTGAATTTTGTAAAAGTTAATGAAATAAAATGGCAAATTAGTCAATGCAGAGTTTTTAGGAGCTATCAGGAATAAGAAGGAAATCCAACTTTGAATACTAAGTAATATGATATAGATTACTAAGCTATATTGTTTTGGGTCAGTTACTTAAGAAATCATACGAGAAATATTTTATCTATATTGATATTTTGCAATATGAACCATGTCAGTTTAATGTCAGTCAGTGACCTTCATTTCTCCTATGGTGAAGACTATAGATTTCAGAACAGAGCAGCTGCATCCACAGGGTTTCTTGGAGATGTTACAGGTGCTTCGGCATGAAATCATATGCCTTACCATTTCATTTAACTGTCACTGCAGGTACACAGCAGTCCTTCTGGTAAGAGGTGGGCAATATTGCCTATCCTCCTGGGCCAGTTTTGTACCTAGTCAGGTCTTTTCATGTTGTAACCTTGTGGATTTTAAGCAGTTCATTTTTTGATGATGGATGTTAAGAAAGAGGCAGCAACATTAATGAAGCATCCACGGAGGTCTTGCTAAGACTTTGCTGACAGTCAGGCTTTATTTTTAAAGGTTTTTTTTTTTTTTTCACTGAAAGAAATGCCCGCATAATCTGTAGATAAAATTTTTAACCTAGAAGACTATTGAATGGTGTGTGTATTTTTAATTGCCACTTTATCCTTGTAATTATCAGTTGATTATAAACTAGGTTAAGTTACTTTCCATTGCAAATATGATTTGTGTCTATTCTTAATTTCAGATAGAAATTTTGAATTCCTGGGACTTTTTTAGTGATTACCAGTGTGATATCATCTACCTTGCTATCTATAGACATTCTGTACATTTCTATTTTTCTCATAACAGTTAAAATATTGTATTCATAGTTTTGGTCTTTGTGGTTTACACAGCTTGCAGAATTATTTGCAACAAAATAAGCAATAGTCTCAAGAACCTGAATTGCAAAGTTATTTATTGAAGGAAGGGTCATGGCATGTTGCTTCCTTTCCTTATTAATTTGACAAATTCTAAATTGCAGAAAACATAGCCCCACACCCTGTGTCTTACATGAACTGGAAGTGGAATTTCAAGGATTTCTATCTCCAGATATAGATTTTTACACTAAGAGCTACTGCCCTGACATGGGAGTCCTAATATGATCACCCCCACACATTTTTGGTGGAATTGTCCATGCAGATATATTAGTAACCTGTGAGATCAATATCATAGGCAAAGTAGTATATGTATGCATCTCTGATCTGTAACATATGCTTTACCATGAAAGACACCATAAAAGACAGTCTACTCATTAAGCAGATATTTATTGAATTTATGGTTCAAGGACCTATTCCAGGTACTACAAGCTGAGATAAAGCATTCTGATAGGAGATCAGGTAACATACTCTGGTTGGAGTAGATGTGATGGAACTTGGCCAGTGCAGGCAAACCAGGTGACAATATGCTTCAGTAGCATCTCCAGGATCCAAATTCATTTCTTTATGCCATCTTTCCCATGATTCTTTTATTTGGCCAAGACAGAATATTGAGAAATGCATGCAGCTGGGAATGGTGGTGTACACCTGTAATCCCATCACTGAAAAGGCTGAGGCAGGAGGTTTGCTTTTAGTTCATGGCCAGCCTGGGCTACATAGTGAGACCTTATCTCAAAAACCAAACCAAACCAGAATACATAGAATCACTTGTGCTTGTGTGACTAGGCCATGCATCAATCAATTTGCCCACTCCCTATCTTTTACAATGATCAAGCTAGCTATTGATGTTACCTGCATAACCCAAACCATTCAAAGCAGTCACTGCCTCTAATGATGTGCCTCCTCCTCGCATATTTTCCTCGAGGGAAGGGTCAAACTCTGACACCTGCTGCTATCACTGTACAGTTCTATGTCAGGCTCCTTTCCTGAGCCAGAACAAATAGGTACTTTGTGATATTTTCAGAATACAGTATATAGGACTGTTTTCATATATGGTCAGTCCAGACTCATATATATGTTAGAATAATTTCATAAAAATATATCTCACAAAGCTAGAATACATTTGACAATAGTTAATGATTTCTATTACTCTTATAATTTGTTAGACATTTTGCATGCGTATTGATCTTCATTCTACCAAGTAGAAGAAAATGTTAAGCCCATTGCATAGCCTAGGAAAAATAAGATACCAAGAATTCATGTTACTTAGCTTACAGAAAATCACATGGCCCTAAATAAGGAATGTGGGTGGGACAGTATTAGACCTCATGATAATTCTGACCTCCAGACCCATGTCTTTACCACCGTACTGTATGGCCTTTGAAATATATTAATTGTCTGAATAAATTACATCATTATTTGTGGAGAAAAAAAGAATTTGTAGCTGGAAGATAAGAATGTATTGAAGAAGTATGATTTTGCATATAAATTTAAATGTTGAAAGAGCAGCTATAGTATTATTGTCTTGGTTTCTTTGGGATTGATATCACTGCTACTAAAAAACTGGACCGTAGACAGAAGTGAGTGAGGACAGACGAAGAGGTGGTGCCCACCATGGCGGTTGCCACCAATGGCTCTAAGATAAAGTGAGAAAACCATGAGAAGTCCTTTACTGAAGGTCCTCAGAAAATGCAGGCGATTTTTTCTTGGCTGCTGCCTCTGGGCTTAGCTCTGCTGATTCAGATGATGTCTGGATATCCTCAAAGGAAGATGAGGAGGATCCAGGGCATGCAGAAAGGATGTCCTAGACAGTAAGTGGGCGGAGTACTTAACTGCTTTTAATCCTGGCATGCTTTTCATATATGTATACTGTTTGCTAGTCTTTTGTTTGCTTGTTTGGGTATTCCCATCCTGGAAGTGATTTTTAGCTCTCTAATCTTTAGCCTATGTTAAGAATGTTATAAATATTTTCTCATATACAAAATTGTATGACTAGGCTATATAAACATATTCAGTTGCACACATATCTTGTCACAATATGTAATAATGTGGCACCATAGTAAAGAAAGATATTTAGGATCTAGGTCAGTTGAATAACTTTATGTTTAAAAATAAAGAAACTTGATTTCTGTCTCATACCATTCATAAGTACATAGTGGATTATAGATTACAATGTAAAAGTTGACATAATAAACCCTCTAAATATAAAACAGTGGAACATCTTTATGTAGAAGATTTCTACAAAGAAACAAAAGGAATTTTTTATTAGAAGGGAAAAGATTGCTAAATCTATCTACATAAAAATTAGCAATTTATCCAAAGATACCAACAAAGGAGTGAGCACACAAGTCACAGAATGGGAGATTTTGTAACACATAGATAAGGAAGGGCTCAGAATGTAGAGATAACTTCTACATATAAGTAAAAGAAAGACAACATAGGGAAAAAATGGCCAAAACACTTGAAAAGGCACTTCATCAAAAGAGGTAACCCAAATAACTAATGAACATATAATGAGATATGCAAATGAAAACCAACAAATACCTATTGAATTTGCCTACTATTAACATTTTTGAGGAATAGAAATTTTATACCTAATATATAACCTCCTCCTGTTGGACAAATAATAAGTAACTGCTATGAGCAATCACATTGATAAATTTCTCTACTATAATAAATGATCAAAAAAGAAGCTCTGTAGCCTTCTTGCACTTTAATATACTTTTCTGTACTTCTGGCTCCATTTTGCCTTTGTTTCAGGTCACATGTCAGTGTTCTCTGGGATGTGTAGGCTCTTCTGCTTTTGAGGAGAGAGAATGGGAGCAAGTGGTAAGAATGACTGCACACTAGTTAGGGAAAGCCTTCATGAAAATTTCCCTTGCTTTCACTTGAGATGTTCCTAGCCTCATTTCTGCAATGCTGGATGACAAGATTAAGTCTCTGAAGTTTCCTAAATTTGCATGATTTAAATTTGTCCCTTTTTTCTTTAATCTCAAGTGGCCCTGAGTGATGTCTTAACCTCTAGGGATAGGAAATGTTATATTTTATATCTAGATGTCCCCAAGAGCCTCATGTGCCATAGACAGGACTTTTAGGAGATGGGGTCTTGTTGGAAGAGAGGCCACTGGGTTTTTGATCCAGAAAGGTGTATCTCCCTCTCCACCTCCTTCACTTTCTCTGTCTCCTTCCCAATTGCTATGGTATCAACAACTTTCTTCTGCACCAAGCTCTATCCCATGTCACTTCTGCCCTGGAGACAGCAGACTGCAACCTCTAAAATACATGAGTCAGAATAAACTTTTCCTCCTTTACAGTGCAGGTGTCAGTTATTATGGTCCAGAAACAAAGAAAGTGATTGAGACAGGGGAGGTCCCCATACAGGTAATAGCAGTGTTACACAGCACTAAGAACATATGACAGCACATTCCCGCCTTGTTCTCTATGCTCATTAGTGAGAATCCCCAGTGACACAGTGAATTATGCTTCTTTGTTTTTAAGGTACAGTTGGAAAAGCAAGCTGCCTACCAGCCAGGAAAGAAATTGATATTTGCCATTCTCACATTCACAAACTGACTTTGATCTCCTGTTTTGACAAAAATACTTTATTCTCATCAAGACAAATTGACTTTCTGTCCCCAACAAGCTGTAATCCTCCATTGTTCCAACAATGACCCTTTTGATAATAGTAACTAATCTTTATTCCACAATACTTTTCACAGTTTGCTTAAAATTTGTCTCTTTCAAATTGCGTCTTCTAGTGAAAGCTTTTCCCAGTTGAATTAATCTTATGAATACAGAAGCATGTATAGATCATTATTTCCAGGATGATTATCTCTAGGATAGAGATTATACCACCATCTGATTACCTGACTTGGGGCTAAACAGTCACTCTGACTTTAATTTCCTACATTTCTTTTATTTCTAAGATGACTTCAGGAACAAATGTGTTAATTTATATGAACACACTGCAAAAATTTAGATCTCTACATAAGTGTAATATCAGTTGTAATGATTATTAGTAATTCTTTACCTCTTGAGAAGCATATATTATTGAAAGAAGACATTTATCCAAATGGGAAATATCTTGCTATAAGTATTGACCAGAGGAAATATTTTGAATGAGGATGATCTGGTGCCTATAGCAAAATATATTTTAATATTAAAGGGAGCAATAATGTGGGCCTATAATTATAAGAAACACAATTATGAATAAAAAAACATAACTGTGAAAGAAATTAGATCTAAGTGACCCAAAACTATTTGAGAAAGGTAAGACTTCTTTAATAGGATGGCGTTAGAAATTTTAGTAGTGTACACCTAGACATATAATAATCAAGATTCCAGAAATCCAACAGAAAAACAAAATACTACAA
>NW_022900926.1:41465690-41476029 GCF_012274545.1 Fukomys damarensis
TGTAACTGTACTGTATCCCTAAATGTACCAATAAACTCAATAAAAAAAAAAAAAAAAGAAATTTTAGTAGTGTTTAACTTCTTAAATTCCATAGAAGCTGAGACCGTGGACATGTTATGGGCTGAGTTCCTCGAAAGCAGAAATTGAGCCAGAAGTTGGTGTACAAGATTTTCAACTAACTCACTAACTGTAGACTAAGGCCTGGGAAAGGAAAGGGGACATAACAGGATTATTGCAGAAAGAGACCTGACTGGGCCAGCCCAGCTTTGTGAGGACCTCTGCACTAAACCTGCCCTGTCAAGCATCCTGGGTCTGACCGTGATGGCCCTGAATTGTTTAGCCTTTGGAGCAGCTGCCTGAGGAAGTTGCTGAAATTATCCCTGGAAGAGCCCACAGCTGCAGGCTTCCCATTGACCACACACCCACAGTTGGGCAGCATTGCTTTCCTGGAAAGGTGATTTAGGTGTTTATCTCTGCATCTACCATGAGCCAAAGGCTAGAGACAAGGAAAGAACCAGTGAGCTTGACATGGTAGTGCATACCTATAATCCAGGCATTCCAGGAAGAAACTAAGACAAGAAGATTGTAAGTTTGACACAAGCTTGGGCAACTTAACAATAAAAATTAAACTAAAGATATAGCTCAGTGTAGAGACCTTGGGTTTAATTTTCATACAAGCAATCAATGAAGAACTCCTAAGTAGAGGTTTGCAGGACAGTATTAGAAAATAGAGTGGACAAAAATTATTCCTGGACTAGAATCAACGTAATTATCATGTTTATCTGTTTTCAGTAATTGCTATAATCCATGGACAACATTGCACTCAGTGAAATAATACATATTGAGAAAGGAAAACTAGATTCAACTTCCTTATTAATTAACTGCCTTGCCATTTTTACATAAAACTCAAAATGTTGTGTAACAATGAAGAATTACTATTATATCATTTTGATATAGAAACTGCAATTTGGTTTTTGCTATATCTGACATAAATGATCTTTTTGAAATTAGAAACACTATAAGCATACTCATATAGTCAAAGTATATCTTAAAGAAAAGAAAGGGAATAAACTTCAAAATTTGTTGTAATACTGAAATTTCTTATGGTTTAACAGGCATGAGAAGAAATGAACAATTTACTATGTATTATAAGAAATATTATTGCTGCTATGAAAACTTACCAACATTAAATAATCAGCAATGTCATAGATAAATTACGGTAGTATATCAATATCAGATTTTTTTAAAATAAATGCAAACATCTTTTCTGTTTAATTGTACATTTTTTGTTAGTTTGTTTTTGTTTTGCTACAGAGTCAGGACCTTGTGCTTGCAAGGCAGAACCACTAAACTAAATCCCTGGCCCTTAATTGTGCATTTTAAATGACCAAGAAATTGACAGTATTAACATCCCAAGCTTTATGGAATTAGATAAGCTAGCATCTGAAATTTTATCTCACTGTCAACTAGACTTTCTTAACCTGGATTCAGTTTTTATGCCCATTTTTAAAGCCTATTTATTAAATTTTTTAAAGCCTTTTTATTTGTTCAGTGGCTATTTCAAAGGATAAATCTGAAATGATTTTCATGATAAACTCATACAGGCTATGTTAAGGAAATTGCTTAGCAAAGAGGAGCAAGCAGGTTAAAATGTTCCAAATAGTTTAGTTAAAGGCTAGTCCTGAGAAGAAAGGCTCAGAAGACTCCCCACATATTTCCTGCTGAACTGGAGTCCATTGCTCCCTTTGCTTATTAGCTACTATAGTGTCAGTGACACTATCAAACAGGGGCAGGGTGGAAGAGAAAGCAAAGGTCATTGAAGTCAGACCTGGATTCACTCCAGGAGTGAATCCGTAGCTAACTAGACTTGATCTGCTCATAGACTTGATCTCCTCAGCTACCTAACAGTTGCTCACACCCACTTGACAAGATCTGTGGTGATAGTCCAGGCATGAAACTCACATGTAAGTCCTTTGGAGGTGGCACAGTTTTATTCACATGTTGTCATCAGTGAACCCTTTCCCCTGGACACACCAATCCCTCTTACATCTCTTCTACACCAGAATTTCACATGTATGAGTAAAGTAGGTGCAGTTTCACTGTGATTGGTATTTACTGGCAGGCAAAGGCTTGGGTGATGTGGTCCTGATGTGGTCTTCTGGCAGCTGTCTGAGGACTCAGATATCCCTATTGTCATTCAGCTCAGCGTGCCAGCCCACAAGTGGACTGTGATCACAACAGTTGGCTGATATGCTGTCTTGAGTAGCATGCCAAGTGCTGAGCTATTAAGTTAAAATTTTCCAAGAAAATCTTTCAAATCATTAAAATAATAGCTACAGTGATTCTATTTCTATTACAGTTAACTCATTATTACAAAATTTATGTCAATAAAATAAAATGCTTGAAATGGGATGATTCCATCAAACACATTGGTTTCACATTGCTGTCATAGCTCAGCTCTAATCTGGTTTTCTGGAGTGATATTTTTGGCTTCAACAACTTCAAGTCCATATGGAGAGGTATTTCAATTCAGATAATTTTTTTTAATTTAGTCTTCCAACATCTTCTCTTTACATTCTCCACTAAATTACAGATAGATGGAATTGTGATTTTTACTTATCTTGAAATTCTTACTGAACAGAGACAGACTTATGTTTATAAATATATTGCAGTGCTTTCCTTATAGGGTGCTCTTATTTGTTTTTTGTCTGATTGTGATATATTGTGTTGCACTGGGCTCATTCTGTGGTGAGACCGGCAGAAGGCACAGAATCTTCTCTCCTCCTCCAGTCTCTCACCATGTCTGGTTGCCTCATTTGCCAGTTTTCATTTGTTTTTGAGCATGTTTGATTTGCCCTCGAATTGCTCCTTGGTAGCCTTTGGACAACAACCAAGACAGTCTTTGGTGACCACTTCCTACAAACCAGACTGTGTTCAAGGACACAAGTTCCAGAGAACAAATGTTGGTTCCACAACCTGATTCCTCCTAGAGCTGTCTTATTCCTTTGGCAAGTCTGCAGCTTCTTTGAATTTATCCTAAACTTGCTAAAAATTAAATGAGTTTAAACCTAAGCAGGGAGTAGCACAGAGCAAACAGTAAAAACTAGGTCAGATCTTGGTTCTCTCTTGCTAACTGAAAGAATATGTTATAGGATATTTATTGGTCTTGCTTTAATCGATATTTTGTTCTCCAAGCTTACATCAATCATAGTTTGAGGAAGCATAACTAAAGAGTATGTGATCTTACTACTTTGGCTGGTGTGTGAGCTTCAAAACCCTAGGTATTGTTGGTCAGATGAAACTAGCTTCTCGTAAACAAGCTTTACTTTATTAGCTGAATTGATTTTTTTCACCTTTGAAAACAGAAATGCTTTAAGATTAGTTCTAAAGTGTCCATGTATTTAGTTATAAAATACATGAAAAATGTAGTAGACATTCTATGCAAAACTATTTTTTTAAATTTGTTTCTCTTTTGTTTCTTTCTTCCTCTCTCTGTCTCCCTCTTTCCTTCTTCCTTGTTTCCTTCCTATTTTAACTGATACAAAATGAGATAAGAATCTATAGATACAAAAATCCTCCCTCCCTCCTCCTCCTACCCTCCTTTTCCTCTTCCTTTCTCCTTCCTTCCTTTCTTGTGTTTGATACAGAATGAGGCAAGAATCTGTAGATTCAAAATTATTAAATAGTATAGGTAACTACCCCTGCCCCTGTAACATTTGGCCATGTTTGGAGACATTCTGGGTTATCGTCACTGAGCGGGAAGTTTGCCCTTGGAATCAGGTGTGTCAAAACTAGGGATGCCACTGAACATTCTACAATGCTCATCTCAACAAGAGCTATTATCTGTCTCCAGATTTCAAAGTGTAATGCTGAGATTGGTAAAGCAAGCTGTCACCTCTGTGTGACATACCTAACTCTGACTTTCTAAGACAGGACCTTCATTTCCTATGAGACTGCTGTGTCCAGCTGTACTCTTAGCCTGTGCTGATTCCAAACTCTACTGTTCCTCTAAATTGCTTCATGGTCTGAATGTAAATAAACTTAGTTCCAAATTCAGACTGTGCCTGGAAATGCCTTGCCCTTCACATTGATTTATGGGCCTGGCTCTTTTCCAGTGGGATTTGATGAACTAAGGAAGAAAAACTGGCTTACTCAATATTAGGAAAGGTACAAGATCCCAGTAATGAATGTAACTGTACTGTCTACCTAGAATGTACCAATAAATTCAATTTAAAATGAAAAAAAAAATAAATTTTTAAAAATATATCAGGAAACATGCTTCACCAGATCAGCCAGGTGGTGATCAGGGAGCATTACCTGTGAAGGAGGCTAAGTGTGGCTGTGCAGAGATAAACAATTCTGAAAGTCATTTTCCATAACCAAGAAATTGTAATTTATTTCTATATTTTAAGTAAATTCTAAAAATCTCCATCAGGCAAAAAAGGTGTAATCCTTTGAAGTTATAGGTACTAGCCGATTTTTTTACTTACAGTGGAAATGAATCCTTAAATTCAAGAAGAATGAAAGCAAGTTTTTAAATCTCTAATAAAACAATTACAAAAGTCATTGAATATCATTCTGGAAAATGATTTTTCACTCTGTCATTGTGATTCTAGAAATGTGGCAGAATTTTTAGTGCTATTTAGTAATTTAAAGCTGGGAGAATCATTCCTCCTGAAAGCAAGAAAAATGGAATGAAAGCAGGTCAGCCAAAAAAGCATCATGCAATAATATAGCTCAAATTCAGTCTTACTGTGGGGATGGTATGACATTGATGATATAGAATTCAGAGCTTCACTGTTATTACAACATTCTGGCTTAAACCTGATCCATGCCAGGATTGTAATGAGTTTCCAGTCATTAGTGGAACTGATAAATAAATAAGACAACTGCTCAGGGCTGTAGCACACATTTGAGAAAGCCATATGCCTTTGAATGCTTACATTCTATGTATTTCAGAAGCCACACTTGAGCCACACATGGCTGAGATTCCTGTCAACCAAGTTCCATCTGCTGAAAGCCTCATCTGGCTGAAAAATCTCTGCCTGTTCAACTTCTTATTTATAGAGAGCATGCTAAATGTGTTTACATGTATTTCCCCTGAAATGTGCAGGTATTGCTACTCTCTCCAGTCTTCACATAAGTTATTGGAGCTTAGTGGGAGGAAGGTAGAAAATGAAGCAAATGTCCTATAGTTAACTAAGTTGCTACAGGGTCTGAAACTTTGGTCTTATATTAAAAAAATGTGTATTCGTAGGCCCCACACCACCTCATTACCACTAAGTGTATTTAGGCAAGACCCTATTTGGGGATTTCAAATCAATGCTAAATCATCATCTTGTTACCAGATCCTGATGATATTCTCAAGCTGTATCAATGTATGCAATACAAACATGATCTATGTGTACAATTTAATAGCCCTAAAGGTCCTATCACGCCTGCTCTCCAGTGATATTATGATGCTTTCTTCTGCTTTCTTCTTATCTTAATGACTTCTCACCACAGTTCCAACAAGGCTGTCGTCATTCAGCAGGTACACAGGGTCCTGGCCATGTTGCTCATTGCTGGATTATTTGATGGCTAAATGCTGCCCTGACAGTATGTTCCTAAGTAAATTCACTGCATTTATTATTTTTCCTTAATTTTATTGACTCTACCCCTCAATTTCTATATCCAGTGTTGGGCTTTTTAAAAAATCAATCAGGAGAGCTGGGGATTTAGCTCAGTGACACCATGCCTGCCTCACAAGGTCCTGAATTCCATCCCTGATACTGGAAAAAAAATTCAATCAGGGAGATTTCTTCATGCAAGGAAGCTACCACTTTCATACATACAATAATAAGTATAAATATATCCCCATTTATTCTCTTTCACTCTGCTTTGGATGGTTTTCCATAGTGTTTGATTATCATATAGTCAATTATCAGTGGTTTTAACTTTTCTGCCAACATGGAAATTTCTTTGTCAATAGAGATTATTAATTTGACTTACCCATATTGTATTCTGATGGTTTAACAATTTTATTATTTTAAACACTGATTCTTGATCTTCCTAAGTAGCTGTGTTAAGAAATATTAAAAAGAAGGGCTGGGGATTTAGCTTAGTGGTGCTGAACTGAGAACTTTTATCATTATCAATGTTATTATTAATTATTTTGACACCATTTATCAAGTGATATAATATCTCAATAATTTTAAATAACTCATAACCTGAATTTGTTTCATTACGGATTTTTTTGCCTCTGCAAAATATTTAGTAATTGTAATTCTAAACTATATAATCTAGTTGAAAAAGCTTCTGTGTTGCTATATCTTTCATAATATGTTTTGGCCATTATTCCTCTTTCACCACAAATTAAATGAGTATTTGCCAAAGAAGATCAACACAGAGAGGACCCCTTGAATGACCTGGTTCATTTCCTCCTGGCGGGGGCGTGTAAAGCTAAAGTGAACCACATTTCAATATAATATCAATTTTAACTTACACGGATCAAACTTTCAACATTTTTGTCTATTTAGAGAAATTGTTTCCATGCTTTTATCCTAGAATTATAGATTTGTGTCTCTATAAACTATTTGAAAGGTGTCATCATTTCTTTTTCTCCCTACACCTAGGAACACAACCAAACTAAGTCAGTAGAGTGACCTTATTTCTTTGGGTTTGAGCTGAGATATCCTGCTTTATAAGCCAGCGCTCTGGCATGGCCTTTAGTCCCCTCCAAACCAAGAGACAGTTTCTCTATTTTAAGACACCCCCTTGGGCAACCTGCAGGGGATTTTTCTTTCAGAGACTAATTTCCTGAATCTCTGGCTAAACAGAAAAGGTTAATAGTTTAGGGAGTTTGTTTACAGGCTATTGGAAACAATTAGCGCATTTCTAAGATTAAAAGTACTTCTCAAGAATGCTGGATGGCCTAGAAAGGAGACAGCACTTTAGAAACATCTATTTTTAGTACCTAATTAAAGAAGACTTTGAGATCCCCATACTCTCTGGCTAGACTGTTTCATATTTTAATTATCAAAATATTCTTAAATTCCTCCCAGCCAAATTCTGCCTCCAGTAATTTAAAGTAAAAGTAACCTGAAACTTTATTCATGAACAAATTTGTAAATCACCTCCTAACCTTCTTTTTTATATAGATTATTCCTACCCCTGTACCTTCCCTCTTTGATATTTTTCCCTTAATATTTTCATTTATTCTTTGTTTTCCTTTACACCTAAAAATGAATCATTTGTTCCACTTTCACTGTCCTCAGAGCTCTGGAGGACACCAGCCTCAGGAGTTCTGTTTTAGGGTCTCAGCCTGCTGCTCTTCCTTCTGGAACATCTTTCTTCAAGCTGTTTGCCTGCTATTTTCAATTCTCGAAGACTAATACAAGTCTTACCTGTTCCATAAAGTCTTTTAAACCTGCTTTATTTTGAACTGAAGTCCCTTTTTTGTAAATATTTAAATGTTTCTTTGTTACTGCACAAGGCCTGACAAAGTCCCTGAAGGTTAAATAAGAAACCCAACCCACTCTACCCACAGAATAGATTCACAGATACCTGTTGTGGAGAAGAAATTTTTCTGGACATATTAGTAGTAAGAGGCAAGAACAGAGGACCAGGGATTTATCTCAGTGGTTCCACCACCTGTCTAACAAGTACAAGGTCTTGAGTTCGATCCCTGGTACCAAAACAAAACAAAACACGAGGCAACGGAGGGTTTGTTAGGGAGCAACTTAAGTCTGCACTCTAAGAAAGAGTGTGAGCCCTCAAGAGAGGAAGTCCTACATTTTGGAGCTGGGAATATTTTTAGCAGTGTCTCTATAATCTTGGTCTTGTTTTGAAGGTTGGGAAGGATGGCCCACCAACAAAAAGATAATGCTCTATTTGTAGATGAAAGCCTATTTTACAGGTGAAAATATGTTCTATGCTCAGGTGAAAGAGACCATTTACAAGTAAAAGAGGAATGGCTGGACCCATTTGCCTGTAAAAGTGAGTTAACCAGGTTTATTGTGTTCTGGGAGAAGAGAAAACAATTTTTGACTTAGCTTGTGTCCTGAAGCTGATATTCTCATTTTTAAAATTATGATTTTAAGATTCCAGTGCTTCTTGTCTCCTTTCTACCTTTTCTTCTTTCCTCCTTCTTCCCCAGTGCTTCATGCCCCAGTCAGTATGTCTTATCTGTCTCATAAACCCTACAGGACTATGTCCTTAGTGACTCTTAGCAGGTTTGGGGGTAAAGTCTCCTTCTAGTATAGGGGAAGAGATGTAACTTCCAAACTTGCTAGATATCCAAAACACAAGTTCGTATTCTCTAAAATCGAAGAATTAATTCTAGAAACAATGGAGGTTAAGGGAAGGAAAAATGTATTTAGGGAGAGAAAGCTTCTGTCAGAGAGAGAAGAAAGGGGGACCAGAAAGTGAGTTGCCCGCCCACACCATTTTTCAAATGTTTTATACAGCAAAGCCATGTGGTGAGGCAGATACAAAGTGGGACCAAACTATAAGACCCGATGGAAAATTACAAGGTGGACATGAGGTGGGGCAAAACCATTAGCAACCAAGAAGGTTACAAATATAGTCACCTGGGTAATACTGATTAAATGGAGGGTCAAATGGGGGGAAAAGTCACATACTAGGTGTACAAGATTTTCAGTAAGGGTAGGGGTCAGGGATATTTCCTGGAAAGGCTGGGTTAAGACCTTGGCCCCCCACCCAGGTGATTGATACCTATTTAGAATATCAATCACTGCTATTCATCCCCAAGGGAAGCATAAGGATATAGTAGTTTCTCTCCTTTTACAATTCTGGCCTTCAGTGAATGTATCTTGATTGTCCTACATGTTGGCTCCTTGTTGTGTTGACTCCTTGAGGCTGCCCTGTCTAACTGCCTACAAGATGTCTTGATTACCTATCTTTTTCAAGGGAGTTTTATAGAGCAAAACCATGAGCTGAGGCAGGTACAAGATGAGACAAAACTATAGTCAACTAATAAAAGTACAAGTATAGTTGCTTAGTCAATATTGATCCAATGGGAAATCACAAGGTGGGCATGAGGTGGTACACAACTTTGGTCCAACAATAACACTACAACAAGTATTGTTGCTTAGGTAATATTGATCAAGTGTAGATCAAATGGGGAAGCAAGTTATATAACAAGCAAAGGTACATGGAAGGACAACAAAGGGATGAGTTAAGGTCTTGGTTCCCCACCAGGTGAAGGATGCCTGTATAAAATGTCAATTACTGCTGTTCATTCCTAGAGGAAGTATGTAGGTGTAGTTGTTTTTCTTTGTCTTGAAGCCTGGCCTTCTTTGAATGTGTCTCTGGCCACATTTGTCTTTTGTGCTGACATCTACTACATCCCAGCCCTGGTTAACTGCCTATAATATTTCTGACTTACTTAGCTGTCTATGATGAAAGTAGGAAAAGAAGCACACTCTACATCCTGAGAGTGGGCTACTGTGAAGGAGCACAGTAAAGGAGAGCTCAATGGCAACTGTTCTATTTGTATCTCCCACTGCTCAGGCTGACATCAGGTCTAGGCTGTCCTATACTTTCTCATAAGAAGTCCACGTGCAGGGCTTTGAGAACTATGTTGGGCATGTGTCCTGGGATTTGCAATTAACAGATCGTGTCTACTTCCCCAGCCAGTCTGCCTGAATCTCCTACCTCAACTCCATGGGCCCAGTAGAATTTAAGTGATTATTAATAATCCCCCACTCTATTTTGCTTTTGTAAACATTTCTTTTGATACAGGGGGAAGAGATGTAAATCCCAAACTTACTAGGTATCAGAAACTTGAGTCCATGTTCCTTAATCTCAAAGAATGAATTCTAGGAGAAAAAGAGGTTAAAAACAGGAAAAATTTATTGAGAGACAGAAATCTTTTGTCTAAGAGAGACAGAAGGGGTACCAGAAAGTAGGTTGCCAGCTTATCCAACTTCTCAAAGGTGTTTCATGGGACAAAGCCATGAGGTGAGGTGGGGTCAAGTTGACAAAACTGTAGTCAACTAGTGAGACTACAAGTATAATCAATTATAATATTCATCCAATGAGAAGTCAAAAGTTGAATAAAACTATGAACAACCAATAAGATTATGACAAGTACAGTAACTTATATAATATTGATTAAATAAGTCTCCAAGGGGAAACAAGTCATGTAGCAAGCATACAAAGAATGAGCAAGAATTTTTGGTGGTAAGGGGTGGATGAGCGATCTTTCTTGGAAGATCTTGGTCCCCCACTCAGGTGACTGGTACCTATTTAAAATATCCATAAATGTTATTCTTGCCATGCAGTTGTGGGGTTTTTTTTTGTTTTTTTTTTTTTTTTTTTTTTTTTTTTTTTTTTC
>NW_022900926.1:41476254-41479425 GCF_012274545.1 Fukomys damarensis
TGTTTGTTTCTTTGTTTTCACAATGCTGGCTTTCAATGAACGTCTTGTTTGTCCTCCGTGTTGGCTCCTCTACTCTCCTCCATGTTGGTTCCTCATGCACGGCTCTAACAGCCTACAAGATATCTAATTAACTTACCTATCTGTACTAGTTTTTTTCTCTCTCTCCACTACTGCAAATTACTTAACAAACATTTGGGACCATTATATTTTTATGTTGTATATTGTGATTTTGCATGGATGGTGATCATTACCCTGTTTCTGGCTTTTGGGTCCCAGGGAGATCTTTTTCAGATTCTTCATGTCATAATAGAAGAACTGGATAAGACATGCAGAAAAGGCTGGTGGATTTACATTTATTGAAGGTGGAAAAGAAAGAAACTCTGCAGAGTGAGAGCAGCTAGTAAAAGTCTCACAGCAGCCACAAGGATAATAACTAGGGTCTTTTGTAGTTCCAGTTCCTAATTGCTTCTCTCCCATGCAAATAAGGCATTTGGGATGGTCATCCTGTCAGAAACTTTCTTGTCTAATTGTCAAATTTTAGCTGTCCTACCAAAAGCCCACTTGGCTTCCTGCCAGATGGAAATGAAGAATTGAAAATGACATTTTTTTCATTGGTCCAGCCTATTTGTTTAACCCACTCTTGTTTTTTCCCACACTAAATCCTACTTCAACCAATCCAATATTTTTAAAAAGAAAATGATAGTTACAATTTACAATCCCAATCAGAGCCCACATCTGCCCACTTCCTCTCACTTCACAAACTTTGCTTTCCAGACACTGATATTCCTCAGTTCCTATGCTCTCTCTTGCGACTGGACCTTAGCACATGCTATTCCTTTTGCCTATAAAGTTGTTCCAGTCTTTCCAAACCTAAACCTACTTCCACCCCATAAATCTGCCCCGGGAAGGGAAGGCTTGCAAAGATTTTACCTATCAGGGACATTTAGCAACACCATCTATGTCTTAGGTACTTGTCTCATTGCTGAGACAAAATAACTGACACCCAAGGTTAAAGGAGGAAAAGTTTATTTTAGTTCACAGTTCATAGAGGTTTTAGTCCATAGTCAGCTGTCTCCAAGCAATGGTGGTATGGCAGAGGGACATCACAGAGGAAAAGCAGTCCATGGCAAAGCAAGCCTAAAACAAGCAGTGAAGTAACAAGCAGCAGCCCTCCTTTATCCCATATATTCTATCCAGGTTACTTGCTCTTGGGGTAAGTAGCTCTTAAATTCAGGATGGGGCATCCCTAACCCTAGCATCACACCATGAATCAGTCCCAGTATCACATCCTTAATCCCAGCATCACACATTCTAGATCCATCTACCTCCAAAAAAGCTCCACCAACAACCACATGCAGCTTGGGCGTGACATCTAGACACAAGCCATAACAATCTGTTAATCCAGTGACTACCAGGGAGGTAATTGAAGTCAGTGTTAAGCCAGTTGTGTGTCCAATTTTTCTCGCTGTTAGATACTGCTCACCAAACTGCAGGTTCATTGGGGCAGTGCCCTCTCCTATAGGAGTATCAGTAAATTACTATGCAAAAGAATTGCTTGGTCATCCCTGGAAAAGGAATATCATGAGGCAAATCACAGATAATGATGGATGCATTTTGGCTAATACAGAGGGAGAAGCTGTGGCTTTGCCACAGCAGAGTAAAAGCAGACATACGAGAAAGGAATTTGTTAGCCAGTGGTGCTGTAATCCCAGATGCTTGGAAGGCTAAGGCCTGAGGATCACTAGAGCACAGGGACAGCCTATGTAACCTAATGAGACCCTGAAAGAAAGGAGGGCAAGGAGGGAAGGAATGTAGGAACAGAAGGTGGAAGGAAGGGAGGAAGGAAGAAATTTGAGAATCTACTTTCAAAGAGTGTTGTCTGTCCCTTCGAGGAGTTGTCACTTTTATCTCTTTGTCATGGAGGTGTCAGATCATTCTAGTGGCTGTGAGGACGGGTAGGATTTCATGGTAGTATATGGACTGTGCACCCCATGTGCAAGCACTCAACTGAAATCCATCCCAAGCTCTTGTCAAGTAGCCTGGTCTCTCCAGCCTCACAGTCATCTTTGTGCTGGTCTCCTTTCTTTTAATCTCTGCAGTCATCTGATATTCTACTTTTATTTCCAGGATCATAAGAGTGAAATCTGTCACTTTTGGTGTTTTTGAACGGTGTCTTCATATTTGCATTCCCAGCACTTAATGATGGTGAGTGGCTAGAAGGCATTCTCCAATGAAGATCTGCTGAATGGATGCATAAATGAATCTAGCATGGAGCTGTAAAGTGAGATGCACTATAAAAATTTTATCTCAAAATAGGCAGTGGAAAAAATGGAAAATACATATTCTCAGCCTAAGATACACTTTAAAGAACAGAATAAGTGAATGTGCCTCCAATTCGGCTTCAAAGTCCAATTTAAGCAGACAGGAGGTATATGTTAGGTAGTGCTGAGAATGTGACAGTAAGTCAGATATTTATAAATCCAAGCATACTGTAATTTTAATAAGGCAGCTCATTTTAAACATGGCTCTATATTAAGTCATCTTTTCATGTGAAAAATTCACCTTTTAAAAAACCGAACAATCAGTTCTAAACTGATAAACTGAATAATCCTGCTATAACTGTTTCACCAAAAAAATGAACTTTCATTGTTGTAAATCTGATATAGAAGTCTGTTTAGTGGATGAAGACATGATCTGGTTCCCTGACAGTCACCTTAGTAATGCAGCACTTTGTTCGTGTGCCATACACCATTTAAGTCTTCCAGAGACTGCGTTGAGGCCCTAGACAAGTCCAGTTGTGACTCTCTTGTCTGTGGGACTCAAGAGCCTGGGCAGATGTGAATAAGGCATAGGATGGGATTGGAGAAGCTACTATTGGCTCCAAAGATGAGGGAGGGAGGGGAGTTGCTTTAAAAGATTACATAACAGGGCCTCATTTTGAGCCATCTGGAACAGCAAAGTCCACAATGGAGTCAGAAGAATGGGCTTCTCTAGGAATTGGCTTTACTTAGCCATGAGGTTTTTTAGGCATCAGTCTGGTTTATTAATCAAAAGAGGAACTGATGGGGCCTGTGGATTTAGCTCAGTGGTTCCACTGCTTGCTTTGCAAGCACAAGGACCAGAGTTGGAGATCCCCAGTATTAAAAAAAAAAAAAAAAAAAAAAAGGCACT
>NW_022900926.1:41479503-41499035 GCF_012274545.1 Fukomys damarensis
AAAAAAAAAAAAAAAAAAAAGAGGCACTGAATTAACATCACAACTTAAACTCCTGAAAGTTTTTCTTTTTTGTATTTCTAACTAAATGAAGTAAAAGTATTCTTCTATCCTCTATGGCAATCAATCCCAAGAAGTAAAAATTTTTCTGAATCTTTGCACACCTTTTAATCTATGATTATAAAAGTTCTATGGATGTGTATATGCATATGAACACATTATATGTTTTATATGCAGGCACTTCTAAACCTTGTACTACATATTGTTACACAGATGAGCACATGCACACATGTGCTTGTATGTGTCATCATAAATGTAAGTTAAATGTACACATGGGCCAGATATTACTCTTAGAAAAAAGAGGTCCACATGCTATTCAATGATCTGAATTTAAGCAAGTACCTGTAAAAATATCTCATTTTTTACTGAGGCTGCCAAGTATTCACTCTGTTGCAGTATTACTCAGTTGATGGGTCATTGGGAAATTCATTGCAGATTCTTGGTGTGCTGTACAAAGAATTGAATAAGACACACAGAAAGGGTAGTGGAGATGTATTTTTACTGAGTGGAAAAGAAATACAGTCTTCAGAGAGAGAGTGGGTCAGTGAACAGACTCACAGCAGCCATGAAGGTAAGAGAAAGCGGTCTTTTCCATTTGGAATTCCTAGATTGGCTTCTCTCTCATGCAGATAAAGCATTTGGGAATGTTATCCAACCAAAAACTCATTGGCCTATCCCAGATATAAACTATCCTATTGAAGACTTGCTTGGTTTTGTTCTAGATGTAAATTAAGGGTTGAAAGTACCACTTTTCCACTTTTTTCTGCTCACAGTGCTGAGGAACTGCGGTCATCCTGGATCCTATGTTCTCATGTTCTGTGGGTCTCCATGACTCTGACAGATTATGCCCCATTCTTTGACAGATTTTTGCCTCAGCCCTAATATAGCTTATTACCATTGATTTATCCCCACTCTGTTTGTAAACATTGAGGTTTTTTACCGTTTCCTCTTCTCTAATAATGTTGGGATTAACAGCAAAATACTTAGGCTTTTACAAGCCTGGCTTGGATTTCTGATGAATGGATTGCCAGAAATAGATTTGCCAGGCAACAAAGATAACTGAATTCTGTTATCACAGGGGACAGAAGTGCCTGATTTTTGGTGGTTCTCAGAAGAGCAGGATGAGCTTCACTGCAAGGCCACCTTTCAGCAGACTTTCTCATTGCTGTCACCAGTGCTCTGAAATGTGTGCAATTAGACATTTCAGTTTCAGGGAAGGCTGTGCTATATCTCTTTAGTATTATAAATGTACTTGTGTACACTGGTAAAAATCAGACATTTTCACACACACACACACACACACACACACACACACACACACACACATATTTCTCTTAAAGTTTTGGAACCAAGTTGCCATTTTGCTGAGACTCTTCTCTAGGGAAATACTTTTTTAAAAAGTCTCTAGGAGCATCACAAATGAGATGCTTTCATCACTTCCATCTACTTTAAGATTCACAGTGTGCTGTTTATCCTGAGCAACTGCCCTCTATTTATATAGACAAAGTCTAGTTGTGTTTTTAGGAAAAAATTTTAATTCCTATTCAGTTAACAAATTTTTATTAAGCATTTAATAAGTAATTTATAAACACTACATAGTGCAAGAATAAGAAAAAACTGGATCTTTACACTTAAAAATCATTACTTGACAGAATTTATAGGAGAAAAATATATAGACATTAAAATATATTTCTAGCTACTTGGCAGGACACTGGGAAATATAAAAATAGTCAAGGAATCTGGCATGCAAAGGTACAAGATCCCAGTAATGAATGTAGCTGTACTGTCTACCTAGAATGTACCAATAAATTCAATTTAAAAGAAAAAATATAGTTAAGGAAATTTCATCCATTCTGGAAGCTAAAAATCTAGGGTGTGACAAATTTCATGGGCACAGTCATATTTCTCTGGTGCTACAAAAGAAAGAAGTTCATTTCTAGCTTCTAGGTAAATATCCCACTTGAATTGAGCCTTGAAATCCAGGTAGGGCTTTGGCAGATGCAGGTAGCAAGAACGTTATCAGTAGTGGCAAAGAAGGAACAAAGAAAAGGAAACCAGCAACATTTATGAATTGATGCATCATCTGAGTTGGCAGAAACCTTGTATATGTGGGAGAGAAACTGGGAATAAAAGGAAACACAAAGTAGTGTCAAATAGAAAAATTTGAATGCAATGTAAGAGCTTATTTTGTGTGTAAGTGGGAGCTACTTAAGGTTCAGGAGAATGGAGAGTGATAATTTATCATCTGGATTTAGGAAAACAGACAGAAAAAAAACAAGCAGGAAAATAACCAAACATATGATTATACTGATTCACCTTTAATTGGGATCCAGGCAGCCTTTTTAACAGGTTATACTGGGTTTAAGCCAAAGCAATAATTCTCTTAGAGACACATAAGATTTGTATCATAATTTGCTAATGAATAAGAAAATGAAACTCAAGCTATTGAATAATTATAATGTAAATTCAGAAACATTACAGATTGGAAATGTGCCTTTATGTGTGGTTCTGACTTTGACTTACTTGAACCTGGGTAATGACTCAGACAAAGAGAAGAAAGGACATGAAGTCAGCTGGACGTGAATTGAGTCTTACTATTTTACAAAGTGAAATCATGTGCATGTGTCTCAAAAAAAAAAATATATATATATCGCCAAGAGAAGGGAAGAACTCTCCAAAGGAAGAAATTACTTAAGAAAATGTGCACTGACAGGAAGAATTAGAGAATGGAGAGAATAGCCACTGATCCATTTAGTCTGCAGAATTTCTTACTTGTGAGTGCTGATGTGGATAAAAACTCAGAGTATGTCTTAATTCTGCTGCTGCCAGTGATGAAGACAATGATGATATGTGTGTGTTTCTGCTAGAAATGATCTTTGGGGTGGACAGGATAGAGATCAGGAAGTTGGGTGAGAGTGTTTGGAACAGCCCCTTACTGGCTTTCAAGAACCAATTCCCAAATTTTCAGGAATTCACCAGTTGGTAAGGACAACTATATAAACATGATTTGTAAACAATACAAATACTACTTATAATTTAATAAATCAATAATACTTGCAATTTAATACATTCTAATTGGTACTAAATACTCTAAACTCATCATTTAGAAATTTCCTTTCTAAACTTGTCTATTACCTATGTTCTTGTAATTTTCATCCACGGCACAGAAATGGAAGGAATTCTGTAAAATAGTCCACAGTTGAAAGTCTTTTCTCAGCTCTTAATCAGTCACTTTAGGCTGGTATCTTGAAATTTAATTTGAAGAAATATTTATACCACAGAAAGCAGCAAACATTACCAATCAGGCCTTCTCACTCTGAGGCAACTACTTGTTGAACGTTTTCTGAGGAAACTGTGACCTCTCCAATTTGTCAGAAGTTGAGAGAAAATAAAAATTATTCAGCTCCTCATTTATTCCTACTTGCTGGGTCCCTCCTGTGTTTCAGGTCCCACTGTTATACAAGTTCCCTCCCAATAGGATATTGGTGTTTAACCTTGTTTACTTGTTTTCTCCATTGAGGACATTGTGACTCTTAGTGACTGAGCACTTTAGTAAACCACCTCCTCTCACTGACTGACCCTATATTTGAACCTCAGTGCTAGCACCTCTCCATTCAGAGACAACAATATCTAAAGAAACATTTCTAAGAGCAGGAAAAGCTTTAGGTAAATGAGAGTTTCCATTTTGTCTTACTCCACATTTACCAGATGTGGACATTTTGCCTACTCAAGGCAGGTGATCTAAGCAGAGCTAGCTATATATACTGTCTCTGGCTTTGATACCAACACATTTTTTTTTCTTACCTTGCTAGAACAAATAAAAAGCAATTTCTGAACACATGTAATATTATACTCATACTTCTTATCATTTTGATTTGATTAGGCCTCTGATAGCTGAGCTCATTTGCCCCATTTCAGTTCTTATACAATTGTAAGAACTGCTTTAAAGTTGATCTTGGTACTTTTTCTTGTTGTTCTATACACTGAATGAATTACACTGATGATACAGAAAAATTTAATCTTCTTCATGTATAAGTTGAGGATAAAGGTCAAAAAGGAAGCATGTTCTCTCCTCCACTACAGATAAAAATACAAATAGCTAATATCTTTTGAAATTTGTAAATACAGCATGATTTCTGTGTTCTTTTAGGCATTAAGTATGCCATTGTGATGGAGTAAAATTTAACCCTTCAAAGTCTTTCTGACATAGAAAAGTTTTTTCTGTTATAATTTTTCTAGCTGTGATCCAACTATTCATGTGACCTTGTTCTTTGCTTTTTATGGACTAAGTCTATAAAGCTATTTCTAAGAAACTCTCACTTTCTGTTTAGAGAGCTCATAATAGCCTTCTTACCTAACCTCCACCTTGGCCCCAAGAAGATTCAGTCTCTACCAGTAAGCATGGCTGAGCAGTAAAAGTGATAGCAGGACTTGCCAAGCATTCCCAGCAGAGGTCCAGAGATGTCAGAGAAAGGAGAAGGGACCTTATTTCTGATGCAGGAGGAGACAGAAAAGAAAGAGCAGCTGCTGTGTATTCAGCAGGGAGAATCACCAAGCTGGGTGATAGGACAGGTGTAAGGAAAGCCCGGAGGTGAAAAACCCTCCCCCTCCCTTTGTTATCAGATTTTGTAAGCTTCTAGACACTCAGTTTTAGGGACAATATCTTGAAATTATATCCAAACACATATTATGGGTAACATACACAAGGTGGGAGAAGGTGGACTACAGTCAAGTAATATGATTTCTATTTTCCCACAGCCTGGGAAATCTGGCAGGCTTCCCACTTTTACTTCCTTCTTTAAAGTATAAAATGGCTATTTGTAAAACAACATGAAATTGTTACAGACTCCAAATACATTATCCATACATTACTTTATGCATCCAAAACACAATCACTTGTGCCTTTGTCAAAAATGAAATAAATGATAAATGTTATTTTCCCCTCTACTAACCTAAAACTTGGCACAAAGTATGTCAAAAATGATTGATGGAAGACAGCACATAGTCTTTTGTAGTTTGTTCGTTTTTTTTAGTAGACATTATCATTTTCTATCTCCTGCTGCTTTCATAAAGAAGGCTAGATACTGGCAGAGGCATTATAATATGCCTACAATAAGCTGATGGACAGTGGATTTAATGGAAAATCTTCAAGTTCACTCTTGAGGTTAATAAGACTAAATATCTTAAAATAAATTAAAGTACTTTCTGTCTTTAGAAGGCATTAAAATAGTTTGATGGCATTTTAGCTGACTTCAGAAGTAAGTAGCAATTCTCTGGCAAAAAGTGCCTTTTGCAAGCCAGATAAGAAGAAAGATTTCTTGTCATATCTGAATGTGTCTTAGGAAGAAAATCATCTTCACTAATCATCATCCTTGAAAATGCCTATTTTAAATTTTTACCTCTACTTCCTGGTGGATACTTGAACTTTTGTTTTGTTTTGTTTTTTTCTTTTGCCTACTTTTAAAGGCATACAAACTACATTTTTTATTATAGATATCTCATATAAATTTCTCTGTCCCATATTAGATGGTGGTTTGAACTTTAATACTCTTGAATAAATAATGTGAGCAATATTCTCTCTTACTTTGTTCATAAAGGTGCTCATACTTCTTGATCAAATCTCTTGAGTTTTCCCATTTTCAGTATCTACAATGAGATCAATTTGCAATTCCGATGCTATACACTATATTTGAATTGAAACAAAAGGAAGCTTCTAAGAACAAAACCTTGCTGAGTGAAGTAATTTTAAATGCTTTTAGTTTGGATGAGTTTTTGGTGAAAGTGGCAGTAAAATGCTCTCTCTTTTCCCAGAGGTTCCTACTGTTATTCTGTGGCAGAAAAATAATTTGTAATTGTAATGACTGTATATGTACTCCAGGAAATTTGGTCACTCAAGGGCCACAATTCAAGTTATCTGTAGTTTATAGGAATATGTCTTTGTTTTCACTGCACATACTGGTGCCCTCTTGCGAGTTAGTGATAATGGTATGCTTATAAACAAAAAGTTTCAACCTAACAACTTGAACCAGAATTAAAATTATCACTATCTTCTCTCTCCACAAATACATTTCTATCTGGTCGTAAAACTTTACAGTACAATTCCATATGCCATTTCGTCCACATCCCATCTCTTGTTATAATTTCCATCAACCTTCATAGCCTGTTATGTTCTGTGTTGGCCCTCATATCCTCTGGCCAATCAAGGCATCAGAAAGCATTGCATGACTGTGCAAGGAGAGCTTCATGCACTTGGCAAACATGGACACTCAAGGGAATCAGAGTCATCGTGGCTGTGGCTGACCTCAGGGAGACTGGGCGGTGTGGTCCTGTGTTAGTGCACACACACAGGGAGTACTTGACCTTCTTCTCTTGCCACATGTAAAGTGTTTACAAAGAAAAGGGCATAGAAGCAATAAATTGGCTAAGCTCATGAGGAACAAAGAGCATATTATATGTTCAGAAAAGCCTTTATGTTCTCTGATTCTAAAACTTTAAATCCACAATACTACATATTTTTTCTTGTTCTTTTTTCTTTTCTTTTCTTTTTTTTTTTGGTTCAGGGCCTCACTATTTGAGACTGACCTGGAACTCACTATGTAACCCAGGCTGGTCTCAAGCTCACAGAGATCCTCCTGCCTTAGCCTCTCTCTAGTGCTGGGATTACATTGTGCCACCATCCCGGCTACAATACTTTTGAAATAAATGCAAATTTCTTTTTTGTTGTTCTCCTTCATTTTTATTTAAAAAGATTTCAGCCTAAAGAATAGTTGACAGAATGCTGTATTAAACTGTGTATTTTCCACCTGTCTAGTTCCACTAACTCTAAACGTTTTATTTTAATTGGTGCTGGAGATTGAACCCAGGGCCACATGTATGTCTAGCATGTGCTCTACCCCTGAGGTATACCCTCAGCCCAACTATGAATACTTTATCTCATTTATTATTTTCTTTCTTTCCCTTCTCACCTCACACATACACTTTTTTTCTGTTGTATCACTTGGAAGTAAATTGCAGATATGGTAAACAACCCGAGATTGCATTCATCTGGCATTCCTATTTATTATTTTTCTAAATCTGGAACAATTCTCATGCTGACTTCTTCACATTGTTAAAAATATAATTTTAAAGGATAAAGTCACATATTTCATAAAAATATAGAATGAAAACATGTTAAAGACATGAACTTTTTAATCTTTGAGGAGACCAGTAAAATGTTAGAAACCAGTTCAAAGGAGAATCCAAAGAGCAACCACCTCTAAGCAGTCAGGAATGCTAAACTGTGTTTGGAAATAGATGCAGAACTGCCTAGTGGGGTTGAGGAGTGAGGTGTCACATTTCTAAGAGATAAAATTGATCTGGATCTCTATCAGTACAGCTAATTTGCATTACTGTTAAAGTTATAAAATACTTTAATCCCAGTGAATGGCACATACCCATAGAATTATATAACATGGACTATGCTTGACAGGCCCAGTGTCTCATAAACACCCTGGAATCTAAAATCCTCTCTTGTTTCCATATCAAAGACTTTCATAATTTTTCCTGAGTTGGCTCCTCTGATTTATGACTATAATAATCTCAAAAATTATTAATGATCACCCAAAAAACTGGTCTCATTAGATTTTTTTAAATTACTTACATAGGTATGGCAGGAATATTAATTTACTAGACAGACCTCCTTGACTTTATAAATTTAGAGCCATCTGATGTGAGTTACTGTTAAAGCCACAAAATTATTTCTGTCTGGAAGCTTTCATAACAAATTTTGATTGAATTATTAAAAGCCTTCTTATTTGCTGTCCTATGACTGAAAAACTAACTTTAAGACTTCCTGAGCCAAATATCACCTATAGAACTTATAAATTTCAGTGAGTTCTTCTCCTGAAGTCTCAAATCTAAAGGTTTCTGAAGTGCCAAGAACTGACCCAACTTTCTGGCTATGAGGTTGGAACCTGTAACCAGGCCACAAATTAGAGTCCCCTAGGGTGTTCTGTGTACATGTGTTGACCCTTGGAGCAACTTGGCAGACCAAATTATGTAAGAATTATTCTCAAAGAGATATTTCATAAGTGCCTGCCTTGTACAATTAATTTGCCTGATTCTTTTATGAAAAAAGGATGGATTTTTCATTGAATATGTGAAGACTTAGATTGCTTTAAAAAGTAAGGAATTTAATAAGAATGAGTAAATTCTTATCAGGATGTCAATAAAAATCAGTATAGAAAAGTAAAATCTTCTTGACTTTTGGACTCAATAAAAGCTTAACAAGAAAAAGAAAGGGCTTTTTAAGATATACAGAAAATAGAATATTGCAACATTAAAAATTATATAAACATAACCAAAATAATGTTTCCTTCATCAGTCCAGGTAGTTAATTCTTCTGCAGAATTCTGGATTGAATGTTTGACTTCATTAAAAAGAGTTCAATAAATCCTGTCTGAGGTATTAATACATGTTAAATATATTAAGAAATCTATATGTCATTAGTTTATAGCATACTTGATACTTTTTTGGTACTTTTCTAAAAGTTTCTAAAAGTCTTTTGTGGGATATCAAAATAAAATATTATATTGTGGATACATTGACAGAGTGTTTTTCCTGTTTGTAATAGCATTTAGGGCAGAAAGGGAACTGTGAAATCTACTGTCACTTTCCTTACAGCACGCAACTTCTGAAACATTTATAATAATAAAACTTTACAAACACAACCTAGAGAGACTAAAGGTTCTTCAGATCTGTAAATCTTTCCTATACAACTCTTAAAATAGCAGCACTTTGAGCAAACCTAACTATTTCCAGCATCTTTGAATTTCTAAGGAGAATAAACAAATTTTGGTGATTTTTCCAGGACCCTTTGGGATATCTCATAGTTTTAGGTAGATAAAACATTCTGAAACTTTGATTTTCTTTTTTCTACATTTGGGGTATGATTTGGGGAGGCAAAATTAAGACTTATTAGATGATGTTTGAGTATTAGACAAATAAGAATTGCTTCTCAAATTGACAGCATAAATTTAAAATACAGGTATAGAAGGTTCAGGAATTGTATAAAACTCTTAGGTCTTTCTTGAGATAAAACATTATTTTTTCTTAAATAATCAAAAGTCTCAAGTCATAAAGCAAAGAGAAATCATTTTTGTGAGACACAGAATCTCTGCTATGTTGGCAGATATGGCAGAAGGTAAGGATATGCACTCCTGGAGTACATTTTCATATAGTAAGAAAATGCATTTCATCAGAGGTGAAAGTATTATATTGTGAGTGAAGGCATTATATTGTGAATCAAACATAACCAATAAACCATTGAAGCAAGCCCATCAACTCTGTGTTATCCTTGCTGAGATATTAACATATTTTGTATTTTTTTTTTTTTAGAAGTAGCAACTTTAAAGCAAGGCAAAATTCAGTCTCCAAGTACCATTTTCATTGTGTTCTGTCATAATGTTGAACAAACTAACAATTTAGTTTAGGACAAAGTGTGGATTTTAGAAAAACTTTCAGGTGATTCGATGAGGTCATAATTATTTTCATGATGATAGCAAGATAATGTAGTTTTCCAGAGGCTACATGGTCACAAAGATGGACTGGAGATGCAAATTTGAAAATCTGTCAGTTGTCTTTTGAGCCAAATGTTAAAGATATTTTATAAAAATGAGAAAGGATGCCATTTTTGTTTCTTAAGAATTTATGAAAAATATTGGTATTCATGTCGATGTCCACTGAATTATTACTGCTATTTTTCAATACAGTAATACTTTTAAATATCACTTTTAGTTTTTAAAACAACAAATATTCCTAACTATAAGCTATTACCAACTACATAAATAAAACATCTCTAGATTCCTCAGTAATTTTTAAAAGTCTACAGATGAAGCAACCAAGAGTTTGAGAACTGCTTGTTTATACAAAAATTAGTCTTTGTTGTAGTGGGAAAAGCGTATATATTTCTCTGTCATTCTATCTGCTAATACAATTGTAACTGCTCATAAAAATTATTATATTTAACTTCTGTTTCAAAAGATAATTGAGTGAAAACTCATTGAGAACTGCCTACCATACACAAGCACTTTTACAGACTAGCAAAATTGACTAACACACAAAACGTCTTTTTTCAGTCACACACATCCCTTTTCTATCGTTTCAAAATGGCTAAACTGAATGTGGTCATTAAGATCACAAAGACATGACTTTTCTCCCACATTTAAAAAATTATCCAAATTTGATATTATGCCTAGGAGTTAATGCTTTCAATATTCTTGTCATCTTTGAAATTTGCTGACTATCCCATGATTTTCCATTAAATGACTTACTTTCACATCAGTACAAGTTTCTAAGTTGCTGAAATCTCAAAATCATGCTTAAATAATATTTTACAAAGCATAGCAAAATTTGATTATAAATTATATAACTATGATTCAGTGGCCACAACTATATTTTTCATAAACTTGACCATCATTTAGTCATGCTGTTATCATATTTCAGCTCTGTAAGTTTAGGAAACACAAACTCAGGTAAAACAACACGTGTACTTGTTTTGTAATTAACAGTAATACATATGACAAAAAGTAGTTATATTTTCACACCAAAAATATTAAGCTCATTTCAATTGTGAAAATTACCTTAATTATGTAAACTTGGGTTTTTATATTTCTTTTAATTTCAATCTAACAAGTGTAAAGTGTTAAAAGGTTAATTTACTTTTTTATGTGAAGTTTGGGAATTTCAAGGCATAGATGCACTTTTAAAAAAAATCTCTTTACACTTTATGAAAACAGAATTCCTTTAATTTAGGAGACTGTAGGATCTAATTCATTAATGCTCTCCAGAAATAAGGAAGCATCTAAAACTAGACCCTTATCTTTCACCATGCACTAAAGTAAAATCCAAGTGGATTAAAGATTTGAATATTAAAACAGAAACACTAAACTTGCAGGAAGATAAGTTAGGCAGAACTCTGGAAGACATTGGCATAGGAAAAGACTTTATGAACAAATCCTAAGTAGCACGGGAACTAGCAGATAGAATCAACAACTGGGATCTCATCTTATTAAAAAGCTTCTGCACTGCAAAAGAAGCAATCAACAGAACTAAGAGACAACCTACAATGTGGGAAAAAATTTTTACCAGCTGCTTCTCAGACAAAGGACTACTATCTAGAATATATAAAGAACTCAAAGCAATCAGCCCCCCAAATATAAAGACCCAATTCAGAAATGGGTATCTGAAATGAACAGACATTTCTCAGATAAAGAAATAAAAGCAGCAAGTAAATATGTGAAAAAATGTTCCACATTACTGGTCATTTGAGAGATGCAGATGAAAATAACACTGGGATTCCACCTCACCCCACAAAGAATGGCTGCTATCAAGAAATCAAGCAATAACAAATGTTGGCAGGGTTGTGGGGAGAAAGGAACCCTTCTCCATTGTTGGTGGAAGTGCAGACTGGTGCAACCACTATGGAAATCAATATGGAGATACCTCAAAGAGCTGGGACTAGAGGTTCCATTTGACCCAGCCATCCCTCTACTGGGTATCTTTCCAAAAGAATTAAAAGAACCATAACACAGTGATATATGCACACCCATGTTTATAGCAGCACAGTTTGTAATAGCTAAAACTTGGAAACAGCCCATTTGCTCATCAGTTGGAAACTGGATAAAGATGTGGTTTTTCTATAAAATGGAATACTACTCAGCCATAAAGAATGAGAAATTAGATTCATTCATAGGAAAATGGATACATATTGAAGATATACTCCTAAGTGAAATAAATAAGTCACACATGTGTAAATACTGAATACTTTCTCTGGTGTGAAAAACTATAATAGTACATAAGATCCTAATGAGATAATTGACCATGTGAAATAGGAAGAAAAGGGCTAAAGGTGTAGGGAAAATGGGAAGGGTAGGGGAAAGGTAATAAGGGAAAAGAAAAAAATATGACAAAATGAAAAAATGGAAATAAAGTGTTTGTAAATGGGGAGGGGAGGAGGGGGTGAAGGGAGGGCACGGGCAAGGGGGGAAAAAGGAGAACCAAGACCTGTCATGTAAAGGTACAAGATCCCAATAATAAATGTAACTGTGCTGTATACCTAAAATGTACTAATAAACTCAATAAAAGAAAAAAAAAGAAATAAATAAGCATCTTATCCTCTCATAATGTGAAGGAGAAGACTTTCTCAGTTAGTGACACATCGATTCACAGACAGACAGAGCTTAGACTTAGCTGCACCAAGAATGAACATGCAAATATCCATCTCACCTGTCCTACTAATCAAGCTGTTTTTTCCAGTGGGCATAAAGTACTTGATTGATTTAGAATCAAAATAGACAAACAGGCAAATAAAACAGAACCGGCACAGCTTATTTCTCCTGTCAGCCAACAGAGAATGCATCTATCCTCCATCTACAGGATTTACCATGTACTTAGACTATAAGGCCAGATTTTCCATTATTGATGCCCCCATTTGAGAATAACTCACTAGATGTTCACAAAACAGAATGGAAAACAAAACGCACAAAATCTAAGGGCACACATTGCACATCTTGATGCTGACCTAAGGGAGCCTATTGGTGTTTCAGGAGGTAGTGGACACCGTCAGCCACTGTCAGCTGTGGTGCTGATGAAAAGACCCTCGGGACACTTCACTGGAAAAGCTTCCTTGACAATAGTTGGTGTTTGTCAGGCAGATTTGAGCTGTAAGCCATACGGTAGTGCTTTTTAAGAAAAAAAAATTGTAAAATAATACTAATAAAAAAGCGTCCCCTTGGAAACTGTAGAACTAGTAAGACAAAGTTTGGGTAACTACTGTTGAAAACACTTCCCATTCTGAAATAATGTGATAAGCAATATAATGTGACTTAACCTTTGGACTTGGGCCTTATTTTTTTTAAGGTATGTTTCACTTCAATATTAAATCTGTATCTTGCATCCCATGTTTATTGTTCTGTCATCTCCCCTAAAGATGAGGTGTCTGCTCATATTTGTCTCATATGCAAACAGCATAACAATTCTTTTATTCTTATTTACAGGTTTTTTTTATTTACAGTTTTGTTTCTGATCACTGGTCATTACATTTATTTTTTTCTCAGGTCTCTCTCGTCCAGTATCAAATCCTCTTTAAAATTCATGATGTCCACTTGGAGTAGTCAGGGCTGCATCTGTCTTTGCTAAAATAAAATCTTCCCTGGAGAGTAGCAAAGTCCTTATTAGCAGTTAACTTGATAACATCAAAAGGCCCCAGGCTGACATAAGCCTGTAATCCTAGCACTCTGGGAGGCCAAAACAGGAGGATCTCAACTTGAAGCCCAGGCTGAGCAATTTAGTGAGAGTGTTTCTAAAACCAAAGAAGTGCTGGTGATGTAGCTCAGTGTGAGGCCCTAGATGCAGTGCTGCTGCAAAAAGAAAAGAGAGCCCATAGCCTTCCTTATTTTCTTTGCATCTCAAGGTGGCCCACATCTCTTGCTCTGGTCTCTTCCATCTTCAAAGCCATCAGAGGCCAATGTAACCTTCCTCATACGGCTTCACTGATGTTCACAGTCCTGCTTCCTATTCTGCCTTTTAGGAACTGATGTAACTACACCAGCACCACCTCGGTAAGTCAGGGTCCTCTCCTTGAAGGGCACTGATTAGCAACCTTAATTCCACTTGCAATTTTAATTTTCCCTTGCCACATAAAGTGTCTTGGATTAGAATATAGTCATCACTGAGATCATTATTTTGTCTACCACAGAAATTCAATAATTTGAAACTATTCAGTAAGTTTCCACTGTGCAGGAACATTAGTATTACAGTGAAGTACTCAGCTACATAGATAACAAGGGAAAAGCACATGTCCCACTGAGAACTGATAGCCTTAAGTAGATTGCTAAATTTTAAAAATCTTTGATCTATTATTACTCCAGTCTCTTCCTGAGCCCAATACTTGAAGAACAATTTTTCCTTGTTTATCTGTGCATGGTACATTGTTCCTAATGTATTGCTCTAGGCACTTTCTAGACATTATTTATTATTGTGCACAAGATGAAGTCACACTTTATTTCATTTCATTAATAAAATATTAACCTATAAAATTGTTTGTGGTAGAAGATAATGTGGCCATCATTCATCTGGCTTTGTATCACCCACATCTCTGTTGGGTTGGGTAAGCAGATGCCAGGAGGTTTTGGGCTGCTGGTTTTACACAGCCCATGGGTTCATGGAGTTATGACCGCAAACCAGGCCTTCTGGCCTCCAGTCTACCTCATCACTTCATTTTTCCTAAGATAAAATGATAGGCTCAGGAAGATTCAGCTGTGTTGTTAATTATTTCCCATAAAGCATCCTTGCATAAAGTACAAGAAATACTTTCCTTGTTCATTCAATTAGGAAAACAAGAAATCTTTCTTACTTACAAAGAGATGTAAGTCACTGTGAAATTCACATGTCACAGAATTAACTATTTTAGAATTAAAAAATCCAACAGCACTGAGCATATTCTCAATGCTGTTCAACTTCGATCTGGTTTGAAAATATTTTCACTATCCCCAAATAAAACCCCGAAACCATTAGGCGCTCACTTCCATTTTCCTGTCCTCCCAGTTTCAGGCAATCACAAATCTACTTTTTGTCTCTGAAAATTTGCATAGTGAGAATATTTCATATAAATGTAATCATGTAATATTTGTCCCCACATGTGTGACTTTCTTCACTTAGCATATTTATTAAATTCATGCATGTTGTCGTATGTATCTCATCTTAATTACTTTTCATGACCAAACAATATTCCATGGTATATAATACCACATTTCTTTCCACCCATTCATCTTTAATTTTCCCTTGCCACATAAAGAAACATTTTCACAATTTGGATATTTAAATACTGTTGCCATTAATATTCATATGCATATAAGATTAAGTTTGCTGTGTAACATGTTAATTCTGTGTTTAACTTTTGAGGAGCCTGAGCCCATTCTTCATGTTAGATCCAAAAAATAAGCTTTGCTTTGCTTTTTTTTAAACTACCTCATGAGTCCCTGTTTTTAACTCCAAAGACTCAGACTTCTATCCTTTTCCTCCTATTCATCTTTACTTTTAAGCATCATAAATGCTTTCACTGTCTCCAAATATTATTGTTCAGTGTCTTAGTCATATCAAGCTACCATAACAAAATAACTAGGTGGCGTATAGAATTAAAACTTTATTTCTGACAGTTCTGGAAGTCAAGAACAGGCTGCCAGGATGTTCTATGTCTGATGAGGGGTTTGCAGGCTGTCAACTTTAACCCCCTCATAGTTATTAAACTCAGGGTCTTTTCACTCACCTACATCCTAGTCCTTGTTGTTTGTTTGTTTATTTGTTTGAGACAGAGTCTCACTAAGTTACTAAGTTGCCCATGTTGTACTGGAATTTGAGATCCCCCTGCCTCAGCTTCCCAGGGTGCCATGATCACAGGCATGCACCTTCATATTTAGCAAGGAGGCCCTTTTTTTTAATACTGGGGATCAAACTCAGGACCTTGCTCTTGCAAGGCTGGCAGCAGCACCACTGAGTTAAATCCCTGGCCTGGGCTCTTTAATAAGTATACTAATCCTACCATTGACAACTCCACTCCAGATTTAATCACATCTCAAAGGCCCCACCCCCTAACACCATCATACTGGGTAATAGGGTTTCAATATATCTAATCCATGACAGTGAACTAGTTTAGGTGTTGGCCTTGTCATATATTTTTTTAACGATGATATGTAGACTGTTCTTTTATATTTTTTTCTGAATACATCTTAACTTAATCAGTACTTTGGCTTATAGTAACTTCATTGAGATATTTATACTGGTGTAATTTATCTTTGTGAAGTAACTTTGATAGCTATTTTGAAATTCTTCATTGCTATTTCCATTAAACATGAATTTTTGTTTAGATTGGCTTCTTAAAGCAAAACTTTCTTTTTAATTTTTTAAAAACTGTATCTACTTTAAAGCATATATTATTTCCTGTATGCATTCTCTGATACTACTTTAATTAATGAAAATAAAATCTATTATCATCTTTGTTTTTTGTTAGTGTTCCCATTGATTTCCTTCTATAGTAGCTTTAATTGTAACCTACGTTATTCCGTAAGTTAATATAATGTTTATTTCATTCTTATTGACTGCTTATTATTTTTTCAACTTAAAAATTTGGAAGACTTATTTGCCTGTAGATAAGATATAGTTGTGATATATTCAGAGTTCTGATTGAGACAATGCCTGTATAAATCTGTAGACAGTTTTGTAATTCTCAAAATGCCTCAGAAAAATGTGTGTATACAAGTGGGTTTAGATAATCCATTAGTTCACTTTATATAAAAAGTTGATAGGTAGAGAAGGAAACTATTCAACTAGTGGCTAACGAAGATATTAACAAACTATAAAATAACACTCATGTATATGTATAATTAATTTAATATATATTACCAATTTATTACCATAAAATATCTAAAGCTTTAATTTTATGTCTTTCAGTCATTCTAGAACAAGTGGACTTCAGAGTTACATGTTCTTATGTATCAGAGCCTTGTGTATCAAATTATAAATTATTGCTTTAAAAAAGCTAAAGATTAGATGGTCCTTCATATAAACGCTTGATTTTTTTTGCTTCTGCTGAATGACTCTCAAGGTTGGATGCCACTGGAACACTTTATATCACCTTGTTCCAATTTCCTATCTGGAAAGACAGATAGCATCTTGTAGGATTGCTGGGCTTAGACTGTGTTTCAAAGAAACTTCATGTTTTCATTTAACAGTATGTCATTTACCTGCTTCTGGGACTACAGCTGAAATGCAATGAGCCCTACGTTTCACAGAATTATATATTACTCAAGTTTTCAAATACCTAATGTTGGGATGAAAGGAATAAAGAGGGCAGTGTTGATAGAAGTGACATGGTCCCAGAAACATTTTGCGAGGTAGGATTGATGTATCAATAACTCAGTTACTGTACCACCCTGAGCATGTACTTCTTTTATACGTTCAGAACAGACATATGTATTCCACACTTTGTTTTTATAAAATGGTCCAGGTATAATCAAAGCCAGAAAAGTTCACTGAGTTCCTGGAAGGCAAGAAGGGCTGAGCAGATAGACCTCAGTCTCATAACCCAACAGAAAGATAAAATTGAAGCCTTGAGGTACAAAGGAAACATACACGGCTACAAGAACATACAACAAGGAAATTCAACCAGTTTCTGATTTCCCATGTTTTAGGTATGTAAGCTCATGTGTCTTTCAGTACATGATAGACTCTCTTCTTACCAATGCCTTCCTATAGCCAATTAGTAGAAAATGCCACTTTCTTTTTCTGATGGTCAGCTGCTCTGGTTTACTTAGAGATAGACTCTCTTTAACTTTTATATAAAACAGTTCATTTGAACAGCTCTTAAAATAAATTATAGAACAGACTTCAGCTTTGGCTGTACTATTTACTAGCTAAGTGATTTAGAGAAAGCTATTTGACAACTTTCTTCCTGTTTTCTTAATTTTGAATTGGAAATAATAAACACAAAGCTGAAAGGAGAGTTATAAGAAATGAGATGTGTAAAACATCTAGCATAGTTTCTAACACAGAAAATGCTTAATAAGTAACTCTATAGTTTTAAACCTCATTGTCATCATAAGCAAAAATTTTTTTTTTCCCAAATGAGTCCCAAAATTGTTTATATTGTAAGTAGATTTAAAACTTGGGAGGGACACCTAAAGTTGTGAATAAATGTGGTCATTTTTAGTTCATTTGCTGACAGGTCAATATAACTTAGACTAATGAAATGTAAAGTGTTACCTCATTTAGATAAAATTTGTAATAAATGAGTATCTGTAGAGATTTTTAAAGAATATTTCTATAAAGTGAAAGAAGTGCTATTTTTTGAAATTCAAAAACTGCAACTTTATTTTAGTCCATCATGTAAATTATTATATATTTGGATTTCTCTAGATATGAATGTGTATAATTGTATTATATAAAAATTAATCTTCATATAAGAATATTTAGGGAAAGTTTTAATTTGGAAACCTGGAAAAACACTTTTTATTTTAATCATTTGCCTAGAGATTTGATATGTTTCTCCTTAAATTCACTGGATGCTAACAGAAATGCCCAACAGATCCCAAGCACATCCCCAATCTGCCCTTGACTGTCTATGGCCCTTTTTGTGGATCTTCTCTGCCCCTTGTTTATACACATGGCACTTTCACAGCTTACACTTCCACTGAAATGGATTGCCTCATCTCCTTGCCTGTTAACTGTGTTTAAAAACAAATCTAACGTTGAATTTAATGCTGAGGAGATGGTGAGAAACTTGACTGCTCGGAAGAATTAATTCCCTCATGTTTTTTTTAACAGCTTGAAAATCAGCATGCTTGAAATTTTACGCTGCATGCAAATAACTTTCCCAGGGTGCCTGGGTATTTCTGAACTCTCAGAGAATACGTCACATATTCTGTGCTTAACCTACCCGGACTTCCCTTGAAAAAGTCAATTGCCAGTTTGGTTTGGAAAAACTATTTTGGCTATTAGACCATGCAATTCATTCTGACGTCTGAATTGTTTTGGTACTGGGCATTGAACTCAGGATGTTGTGCTTGTGAAGCAGGCAATGGCATTACTGAGCTAAATCCCCAGCTCAAAAAATATTTTTTATTTAAGTCTTTCTGTAGTTCATCAGGAACTTTGCTAAATATTAGGCCTACAAAGTTGAATAAGTTGAATTTACCCACTGTTTCAAAATACTTTCAACACAAACCAGCAGGGAACAAACAGCAAATGCCTTCATATATATAGTAAGCAGTTTAGAGGGGACGTAAGGATGGCTGAGCACAGGCAGGCCACTATTCACATCTGGAGATCAGTGAAGCCTTCCCAGAGAGGATGGCATTTTCATTGGGACCCAAGAAATCAATGGTGACAGTAGCAGTGTCAATGGCAGGAAGTATATTTTGAATGCTTACTTCTTGCTGTCACGCTTCAGTTCTGGGCCTAAAGCATCCAACTTTCACCTCCTAATAATACTGTGTGACAGTTACCTCTTCTGTCCTCCTTTTAAGAATGAGAAATATGAGCCACAGAGAGATGAAGTAACTACCCCAAGGACCCACAACTGTTAAATGGCAGAACGTGGATCCAAATCCAGACTCAAAAGTGAGAAACTGAGGAAAGAACAGTATTGGGAAAACTGTTGTGAAGTTTATGTAGGAAGGAATGGAGGAGGGTAGGAAGGGCCAGTGAAGCCAGTGAATAGATACTCAGAACTTCTAGACAAATGGAAAGGCTACTGGGCCAGTAGTAGACAGCAAAGTCAACTGGACAAGTGGGGCCAGATCATGAGAGCCTTTCAGGTTGTATTAAGAACTTTTATCAGGGTCTAGGGATGTAGCTCAGTGGTTCTGCTGCCTGCCTGGAAAGCGCAAGGACCTGAGTTTGATCCTCAGTACCAAAAAAAAAAAAAAAAAAAAAAAAAAAAA
>NW_022900926.1:41499066-41595308 GCF_012274545.1 Fukomys damarensis
TTAGCCGCCGAATATAATCACTGAACTATAATTATATTAACAGTGTCCTTTTGTACCCAAATCCTGAATAATTGAATTCTTTGGGAAGAAAGTTGATCACATCTACATGTTACTCTCAAAACAGCTGAAAAAATATCTAAGAGCAACAATGTTACTTATAATTCATAATACAAAGGTAGAGAAAGAGAGAAATACAGAAAAAGAATGTGCAATCTGAAAGAACGTAGATGAAGGACAGTTCACATTTTTGTTTTCATGGTTTTCTGTAAGTTTGCAACTTTTTCCAAATAAAAACTGAAAGAAGAGGATGTACTTTCTATAGCATGATCATGGCTAATCCAATGAAGGATTATGAGCTAAGTACTCCTTGATGATAAGGTGTAGGCAAAGGCTAAAATGAAGACTAGGCAAGCCAGCCAAGAGCGTGCTCTTCTGCTTTGGGCATATCAGCCTGCCTGGTAAGAGCTGTGATGGCAAGGGAAGAGCACAAGAGACTATGACTTGATGTTCATAGATGGCTACAGTAGGAGGTAATGCTGAAAAAATTAATTGAGACTTAATTTAAAGGTCTGGTTAAGTAGCAATTGTGAATTGCAGCCATAGTTAGCATAAGAACATATTTGTATTACAGTTAAATTAATTATTGTTTGCTATGAAATCTAAAGTATGTGAAAATTATGCAAAACTCGAAATTCTCCAAAACTACAACATTGCTTTATTTTTTAGGCTTATGTTGACCTCTTTATTTTTAACCTCCTCTGTAGTCAGTGCCTGTATTTTCAGAGTTAAGATGGCATTGCTTGTTACACTGTATCTGATTAGGAAAATTTCATCCTTTAAAACTTGTTTTATGTAAACTTACGATGATGAAAAGTTACTCCATTAAATTTTATAATTGCTTCATGTATCTATGTCATATCTCCACAAATAACTTATGAAATTCTGGTTCAGGGTCCTAGGAAAATATGAAAATTCATACATATGTATGCACCCATGTAAATATATATATATATGTATGTATATGTGTGTGTATATATATATATATATATATCTGCTCTTCAACTTAAAATGGGATTTTCCTGATAAACCATCGTAGTTTATAATATTTAAATTGAAAACGTATATTAATAATACACCTAATCTACAGAATATCCTAGTTTAGCTGAACAGCACATTGTAGAGTACTGTCTTTCTAGTTTTCTGATAGGAGCTCTGGCTCCATATTGCTACTCAGTATTGCAAGAACACTTTATCTCACATATTGCTTGCCCAGTAAAAGATCACTATTTAAAATGTGAAGCATGGTTTCTGTTAAATGAGTATACCTTCTGCCCCATGCTAAAGTAAAAAATAAGTTGAACCATGGTAAGTCAGAAACTGTCTATACACACAGACACACACACAGACACAGACACAGACACACACACACACACACTCCCCCCCTTAACAAAGTACTGTCTAATGTGAGAGAAATATGTCAACCAGTGTTTGTTTCCATGCAATATGAGAAATGATAAACATGGAGTTTGCAAACTGAGGCAAAGCAATACCAAAATCAGACTCTAGATTAAGTGACTGGATCTAGAGTCATATAGAGGGGCTAGGAAAGTCATTTTCAAAGCTATGCTTTGTGTATCTTTAAAAGTGAATAGGAAATAGCTAGAAAAAAGGGCAAGAAGTAAAGCCTTCTGTGGAGGTTGATACTCTGCCAAATTCTCTTCCTGCATTTGATCAGAGGGGTTTATTAGAATCGTTTTGTTTGAAATCTGAGTGGCAACAAAATGTTAATTATGTATCACTTGCTTTATTATATGTAACTGTTAATTTTCTGGGCTTTTAAAACATGAATTGGAATTAGATGTAGAATCCCCTATTGTTTATGAGAAATGCAGTTAAAAATTAACCAATTGAAGCTGACATCTGCCTTGTAGCATCCTGCAGAATTCACTTTCTCTTGGTAATTGCAATGCTGTTCTACAAGTGAGGTTAAAAAGCTCCTTATGTCTGCTTTTATTTCAGTTGTCAGCCTATCATATGCTCCTTGTGTTCTTCCTACGAATTAGTAGTGACTTACAGGATTACTTTTCACAAAGTTTCTGCAAGTGACACATCACTAGATGCCATTACCCTGGAGTTGTAAAGTATAGTATACTCATGATAGCTTTTCTTTATGTGTGAAACAGATCATTTTAGTAATCCCATGCTTACCCTCTTGCTGAGGAGGACAAGAATCTGGTTTCTCAATGTTTTTGTGTCTTTGTCACTACTTACAAAGCTATTACAATATTATTGACATAGGTTTTAATCTCATGATCCGGATTCCTATAAAATCTCACTGGTGCTTTTCACCATGAATGTTTGCTTTATGGAATGGCTCCATACATACTGCTAACTGACTGACCAAATGTCTGGTTCCCTTTACATTGTAGACTTGTATCCAGAGCAGTAGATCAGTGATGGTGAACCTTTTAGAGCTTTCAATGATACATTCAGCCCACTAAGGCATGTGTGCCTCACTGTGCTAGGTGATTCAGGGACATAAAATGCATAGTGCTCTGAGCTCATAATAGAAGCACCTAAATTTTTTTTCTACCATCTAGGGCAAGCTGTGTTCTTATTCTCCTGGAAGTTTCAGGATACTCTTTCATGTTTCCAGGAAAAAGACCAGGCTACCAGTGTATGATTATGCATGCTAATTTATTTATTTTTGAAGTAAACACATTACAATTTGTGAACATATGTGAGAGTACATAAATCATAAATTTACATCTTGTTGAATTCTGATTGAAAATGACCCAGTGTAAGTACACAGTTGAGCATTTCTGATAAATATGTGTAATTGTTTACCATCACGTCTAATTTCTGGACAGTTCTCTTACCCTAAAATATTTTGTCTTGTATACTTGAGACATTTTCAGCCCCCATCTTCAGCCCCAGGTAACCACTGAAGAATTCTTTGTTTATAAAGCTTTGCCTTTCTTCTAGAAACATTATATAAATGGAATCATATGATATGCATTCTTCTATTTGGATTATTTCCCAGAAGTGTAAACTCAAGATTTTTTTTCCAAAGTTCTTTCATGTAAAGCTCTTCCTAATGAACAAAGCTCCACTGTAAGGAAATGACACATTTTATGTGTCCACTCAGCTATAGATGGGCATTTGTATTGTTACAATGAGTTGTGCTGTAAATATTCCATACATGTCTCTATGTTGACCTACACTTTTTTCACTCTCAACTGTAAAACTAAAAGAACTGTTGAATCCAATGGTAGGGTCTTTGGTGTTATGTTTCACATTTTAAGTAATTATCTAAATGTTTTCAAGTGGTTGTAATAGTATGCACCTTTTCCACATCTTTGTCAACATTTGGCATTGTCAACTCCTTCATTATAGTCACTCTATGTCTCTATATCAGTGTATAGTGGCATTGTATTGGGGTTTTAATTTGCATTTCCCTACTAGTCTTATTAAGCATCCTTTTCATGTACTCTTTAATCTGCTGTATATCTGTTGTTTAGTAAAATATCTATCCACATTTTTGCGTAATTCTGGCATTTTATTAGTTAGGCCACACTCTGGAATGCTTGCAGTACACTTAGAATCTGGCTGGTCCTTTCTTAGAATTAACATAACTCACTCCATTGAGCTGTGAAAGTATTTTGTGGTGCACAGAGTGAATGCACTATAGTCACGTAACTTAAAATGCTCATAGTATATGGAATAGAAAGTAAAATTCTTAATACAACTTCTGGAATCAAATCCATTATTGTCCTATTTGTCTTTTTGTTTAATTTTGTATATTCATTGATGATTCAGAGTTTAAAAAGCATTCAAAGCCGTTAATCTCATAAGAGATCGAGCTGAATCTCCAATGCAACTTTTCAGTGAGTAGGTACTCAGTGTTAATTATGATTAAAACAATAACTCTTTATATAGCATAAGGAACTGAGATTAATCAGCTGCTTTCCAGGCAGGCACTTTCTGGGCTCCCGAGGGTTTTCATGAGCAAATTGTAGTAATGATGCTGTTTTGCACAGTGCTATTGTTTCTGCAATAAATATACGAATTGATTACCCATGAGCTCAGGTTGGGATGTACTGTTGTTTTGCTTTATTTTTTATTATGTTAGGAATCCTACACAGCAGGAGGTTGGTATCCACTACAGGGTCACCTTGGGACTTCTAATATGGAAATCTAAATGAATTCTTTGTTGCTGTAAATTACAAACAGAACAACAGCAGCCTGCTTCCACACTTATAAATATGGATGTCCTCCCCACCAATGAAATTATGAAGGTAGATCAAAGTGAATTAGCACCTGTCACAAAAATTTGATAGGTCATTGTGCACTACAATTTTATTTTCCTTTCTTCTGAATGTGACATAATTGCTGAAGCCTGCATCTAGTTCTCCTTCACCCACTGTGGTGAACAACAGTTCAAATGTGGAAATGAATCACCTGATATATTACTTCTGTGCTGCAGGAGGCAAATTGAAAAGTAAATGCTTTACAATCAAAATGAGTTTGATTTTATCTGGACTTTGAATATTGCTCAGTATTTGTGGCTACTATAGTATCATGTTGTAGTGTATCTAAATGTTGAAAGAATTTCTTTCCTGTAAATCTCCTAGGTTTTCATAAGAAGCTTCTAAAGCTAGAATTCAGCCACAAGTGGTGGAGCATGCCATTATAAAATTACTTGGGAGGCTGAAGCAGGAGGGTCATCCGTTCAAAGCCAGCCTGTGGTACATAGCCATTCAAGGCCAGACAGGCTTTGTAGCAACCTTCCGTCTCAAAATAACATGCATACACACAAACAAACAAATAGCCCACCCATTCACAAAACAAAACTGCAGCCAGATTTCGCAAGATCTATTTTTCTAATCATGTAATTTTTTTAGCCTTGTTAACTGTAAAAATTCTACCACTATAACGTATTCTTTCAAGTAGAAAACAGTACTAAGAAACCATAAATTGCATTATTACTACAAATATAATGCCAAAATTGTTTTTAAAGCATCGCAGAATTTTAAATACAAAAGGGAGAATCCAGAACATGTGGCAGAAATTTGAAGTGAAATTTAAAACATTAAAAACTAAGCCTGACATAGTCTATGATTGTAAGATTGGTATAATTCCCAGTGAAGAAAGGGAACTCTGCAAGAGAAAAAGAAAATCATAAAAATTTAAACATTAAAATGAACAAAGTTACAAAAAAAGAATACAAAGAGGAGAGAGAAAAGAGCACTAAAGAGGAAATAAATAGTAAATAAAAGGCCAACTCTAAACTAAAAAAGAAATATCTACAGACTACTGCAATAGCCTGATAATGGCTTTCTTGACTTCATCCTAAAATAAATCCTTCACATTCTGTGCTTAAATTGTCATTAATACTATCTTCTAAAATTAAAATGTAATCCTGTTAGTCACTGGTGAACATATTTTTTTTCTCAATGTTATATTTTCATGTATTTATTTATTTTTCATTTGGTTTATAATACTCATTGGCAATAAACATAGTATACTAATGAAATATTTTAATTCAAAATGTTTGCCAATACATTTATTCAAGTATGAGTGAAATATTCTTTTTTGTAAATGGTACACCTTCATATTCTTAGGAGATTTTTCTCATTCACTTTTTCCCCTATACTCTTTCCAGGATACCTCTGTGCTCCCTAAAACTGAAACATCAAAACAAACTTTAATTTCCTTTTAACAAATGCCCCAACATTTATATCCAAATTTAGTGTTCTTAATAGTTACTGTACCATTTGGTTATTCAAGTTTCTAACTAGGTATACATTTTCTTTTCAACCAAGTGGAGATAATTTTATTTTTAGTAAATAGATGACTATTTTCTTTGCCAGTTGATGCAGTTGGAAGTAAATTTTATGTCTGTTTGATCAGTGACCACTTTTGTTTTTACTCTGAGTTTTGGTTATTTTTCTAATTATTACTGAGGATTCACACTCATTATCCAACTTGATGGGTTCCTTTTGCATGTATGCTCTCTTCCTCTTTCATTTTATCAATGGTAAGTTGCATTTTTTTGAACATTGAGATCATGTTTATTTGGATGTGGTCCATTTATTTATTCACATATTTCAGAATGCTTTCCAGGTGCAAATGAGAGTATCATACCAGTCCTACAAGTTCCCATGTGCAAAAGTCTGCTCAGATCCACAGACTGATTGGTATGCCTGTTTGACATGCAGCATGGCATGGCTAATGAAAATGTTCCAGTTCCACAAGATTTTCAAGGTCTGCTTGCCTGAGATTATGTTTTGGATTTGGTCTGTCACACACATGTAGCCGAGATCAATCACAGTTAGTCGCATTTAGAAGAGGTGACACAAAAGATATTAAGAAATGTCAACACTTTGTTATAAAGGCTTATAATTTTTTGATAAAAAAATTAAAAATCTATTTTGATTTTAAGCCCTTAAACATATCACAGAGTAAGTGTATCGAAGTGAAACTTGAGAGTGATTCTGTTTGAACATCAAATAATAAGAATAAGGTGTTCTCTCACAAAACATCTTTCACGTTCAGGAAAATTAATCTATAAAGGTCAAAAGAACATTTTCAAACAACAAGATTTTCAGTGATCTCTGTTCATTTTCTCCCATGTGATTTCTGAGCCAGCTGTCTATGAATGCTAAGGGTTCCTTGGCACTCTTAGGAACACACTGCTCTGTAGACAATTTCAGCCCAGGGCTGGTAGATAGACCACATATTCTTTCTGCTTCTTAATGGAGCCTGAGCTGCATATGGTCATGTAATAGGATTAGTATCCAGCTCAAGGAGTGTGCTTCTCTGTTCCCAAGGAAAACCCGAGACTTCTCTCAAGTCCTCCTGCTGGCAGTTTAACCTAGAAAGGAAGGAGAGAGCTCGCATAATGTCACTTGACATAAAAGCCTATATACACATGACACCACAATATAGACTAGGGTCAAAAGTGCTACCATGATCTATACCTCAGGGAACAGCCATGTTCTTGACAAAAATGATTCTGATACATTTCACTGTTTTTCTTTTCTTCTTACACATTTCTTTTTAAGAAAAAAAATACAGATAAGTATCAAGGGAAAACTAAGTCTCCTTCATTCTGTCTCCACACTGTATTGCCCAACCTGAGTACTCCCTGTCCTAAGCAATCACCATTGATGGCTTCTGCGTATCTTCAGAAATACGGTATAGAAGTATACATCTTACAAATGTGTAATATATGACACTTTTTTTAAAAGAAAAAGTCACATAGAATCCTAGAGTGCATACTATTTCTGCACCTTGATTTTTTTTTTCACTTTGCAAATTCTAGGTATCATCTTGCCTAATATATACATACAACTCTGCCTTAATCTTTTAAGTAGCTGCACCATATTACTGCGCATGCATGTGTTGTGATTTATATAATAAGATTCTTATGGATACTCAAGTGGAATTTTTCAGTATGTAAGATATCCACAAATAATGCTTAATGAACACGATTGTTCAAGTCTTAGCTTTGGCTGCCATAACAAAATACCATAGAATGAATAATACGTAGATTTTTTTAAATAAACACTGATATAATGTTTTCAAGGAGTACTCATGAGAAGCCAGTGTCCTTGTACCATCCCCATTTTGTTATTGCTAAACTTTGTTTATTGCTGAGGTTTAAAATGTTTTGTAATCTAGTGGTGAAGTAATGGAATTTTCCCATTGAGCATATTTCAAATGATTATCAACCCTTGTATTTTCATCCTTTGGATCACTTTTAAAATCCTTTTGTTTGTATTTATACTATCTTATCTTTTTAAATTGATTTTTGATCAAGTCACAGGCCCAGCTCAGATGCAAGAGGAGGGGCTACCCCAAATCACATATTTGCCAAGCATTGCTTATTGCCAGCTGCCAGCGTAGCAGACTATAAGAAAGCTATATCTGTTTATGTTTTGTTGCCTTAGGCATTTCAATCTATGTCTTCAATGGCCTTTTGTGGACTTTAATACTCAAAAAATTATAAAATTTTGATCTGTCATTTTAATAATATTTTATAGTGCATTGATTCTTTTTAATTTTTATATATCTAGATTTACTTTATAAGAAAATGCAGTAAGAATTTAAATTAAATTTTAGTTTAAAAAATCTGTTTCAGCACCTGTCATTCCTCATCATTAATATTTACTAAATCCTTGTATTGGTGACCACTTATTTCCATAGTCTTTGCTATTCTTATTCAGTTTCCCCGCATCAAAAGCAACACTTAGCTCTTATGCATAGCAGAGATTTTTTTTCAGTGTTTTGAGCTACATGGAAAACATAGGGATATTATCCAGGCTTGTATGACATGAGGTGGATAGAAGATTCTCTGGAAAGAGGTGAGAGATCTAGCTGGCTTCAGGAATTCAGAAAGAGAAATGAACAAGACTGTACAAGCCCAGGTGCTTCTTTCCCAACAGGATACAGGCAAAGGGGTTAAGCCTTGGAAACAGTAAAATGATCCGAGTTCTATTTGGTAAGCTCAAGTACATCATTTGTGTATCTTAGAGATGTAATGCTCCAAGTGCTTTATTAACAGCAGGAAGCACTGAAAGGCAGAGGAGCCTTTCCAGTCTATTCAGTGGGTCCATGGACTGTCTGAGGGTGACAGAGTTCCTCTGCCATGGGGCCCCTGCCTCTTATTTTCTGCCATTTTGTATTGTTTCTCTACACGATAGAACATACCAACATACAGTGGCTAAAATTAAACACCAACAATCTATTTTGTGTTCTTCTTGTATTACTTCAGAGGGTCTATTACAATGAGTTACTGTTCACATTTTTCTCTTTCCATACTTTTTGTTTGCCACAAGAAAAATATATTTTAAGTTTATTTTTATAACTAATAGATTAAGATATATTTTTAAGGAGTGTACTTTATAACTGGTACATTTTTGTATGTCCAAGTTGCAGAACCAGTTTTTTCTTTGAAAAGAATTTCACTGATTATTTTACAACAAGTACATGAAAATCTGGATTTTAAATTAAACTCTCAGTGTTTTTTGACAGTTTATACAAAAGAAGAGTGAGATGAAATGTGGACTAAAATTTTTTAAATCTCTACCAAAATGATTTAAGACCATTTTTTACTACACACTTGTCATCAAATAGAATTCATTAAATCTCCAGAACACGGTTGATTTGTTAACTATGAGGAAGCACTTTAGATGTAGGAGAATGTCCTCCCCTCAAAGCAACTGACAACTTTGGGTGAACAAGTGAAAGAATAGAAAAGAATTTGTTGTGTAAGGATAAGATACCATCTATTTATCTGGAAGTTTTTTTGACACTGAGTCTTCTCTAGCTGTATTCTGTGTGCCATTATCCAGCCCCAGTGGTGCTCATGTGCTCCACAGATACTGATGGTTCACAGCTAAATTGCTTAAATACCATTATTCACACACATTTCTCAAATTACAAGTTTCGAGCTGTGCTTTCCTAGAACTCCGTGATGTCCTAGTAATTGCAGTGTACTTCAAGTTGTACCTGTGCTGAAAGTACTGTTGCAGTCCTTTCAATCTCAGCCTCTACACAGTCAGAACTATATAGCTATACAAGCTCCCTTTTTATGTCACTCACATGTCATTATACATTTTACATGTATCCTACTATTTTCCTGTCTTATTTCTCTAATGCATTCATAAAAATACTAGGATGAAATTTTCTTTTAAGCACCAAAGTCAATATGAAAACATAAAAATAAATACTGCAATTTAGAATAACATGGCAAGTAAATATTGTGGGCTAAATTGCATAATAGAATTTGTGTCTATATGTAAATATTAGTTTCCAAAGTGTACTTATTTTTCAAAAATATCTTTAACAGTGTATATAATAAAGAGGCTAATTATCTCTATAATGAATAATTAATGCATCTAGTCCTCTGATACCTCTATTTTTAATAGTGCCCAAATCCTTAATGTTTATGCCTTATTTTAGTGAAAGCACAGTGAAATTTTTGTTAAGACAATGGAATCCTTCCAGATACAGCACAAAATAATGCTCCATAAAAATTAAATAGAGTAGTTTGGTCTAAAGGCAAAGAAGAGAACAAAACTGCAGCAGTAGTTCTCAAAATTATACACATTAGAAGTACCCTAGGTAGAGTAAAATGCATGCTGTTCACTAGAAAGTTATGAGAATCAATCACAAAATTAATTCCGAACAGAGTCACTGGAAATGTTATTTTTCATCTAATGAAGAGAAATGGAGCCAGTCCCCGAGATGAATGTCTTCCATTTGCCCCTGGAGACAGCCTATCTCCTGGGGAGGCTTCCTGGGATGCAGGCGAACAAAGCCACATTCCATCCCATCCCATCCCCCACACAGAGAACGCTGTTGATGCTCTGACACTGATGCCAGAGGCCAGGCAAATGCCAGCAACCAGTGAGAAGTTGGTTTCAATACAGGATTCTATACTTATTCTACTTTTTAAATAATTGTGTGAGCAGATGAGAGCACATCCAGATGTGAAAGATCCAGAAATTTTCACCTCTCATGCTCCTATCATCAAAATATTTATTGTGTGATGTAGAATCCAGAAAAAGACAAGGGAAGTCAACAAGCTGGAAGAGACAGGCAGTTCACAGTAAATACAAAAAATTCCCAGAGAGGGGAAAGAAGACCTAAAGATATACTCTTCAAAGAATAAGATTGAAACTCAAGGTACAGGAAACGAGAAGAATCACTTAGAAAATTCCAGAAAGTCAGCTCAATAGCAGTCCTAAAAAGGAAGAAGTTATCTTAGAACAATCAATTAGTGAGTTACTATAATTAGTGGAAAAGCTGAATGTTTAGGGGGAGAAGGCTTGTGTTCGCTCTGTCAATAAGAAGGTGGTGTGATACTCGAGAAGCAAAAATCAATGCTAGAAGCTGGTCTATATATAAAGCAAAAAGACCCAGAAATAACTATAGGAATGATAACCATTTGATTTGAATTTGGAAACTTCCCCTTTGAGTAACTGAGGTTTAGTCACACAGGAGAGGAACACCTCTTAAGATCCTAATCAGTGAATAATAACTCACTGGCATCATATGCCAGTGAATATGGTATTGTGAGTGTATCTGATGTAATTTTCAGAATCTACCTATAGCAGTGATAGCAAACCTTTTAGAGACCTAATGCCTAAACTGCAACCCCAAACCAACTTATTTATTACAAAGTGCTAATACTGCAATTAAACCTAAATACTGAGATTTAAATTTAGAAAAAAACAATTCATGTATTAACACCTTTTGTCTTCAAAGTAAAATACAATAACACAGCTTTCAATGACACAATCAGCTTTTTACTGAAATATAAAGTTTATATTTTGTGTGTTTTTACACAATTAATGTGATTTTTGCTGTTGTATGAATGCTGATAATTTATCAAACTTTGGTTCATATTTGTTATTTTGAGAGCAATGCATGCAGTATGCATTTCTTGTATCAGATTAGCTATAATTCAAAGATGAAAGCAAATGGTCATGATCATATGATGATCAAAACAAAATAAGAGAAGCAATCTCAAGTGCCTTCACTGACTTAAAATCATTTGGAGGAGAACTCCACACTATGAGGATTTTATATTCAGAACTACCAACTGTGCTGTGCTTTGTCATCCCTTCACATATGGTCTGCTCAAATGTTGCATGAACGTCATGGAATCTATATTTCCAGATAGAACTTTCTCGAAATTCCAATAGCTTCATTTCCAGATTTCCAAAATCAAACCAGTGTAAGCAGGAAAGATCAAGTTTTTCAAATTTAGCTTTATCTGGAGAAGTAAGAAAACACAGGGTTGACTCCATCTTATGGAACTGTAAAATTCTGTTACCAAACTTATCCTTTGCAGCTAATAAAGTGCTAGAAAATTCATTGTAGATATCCTGATGACTTGTAGGATTATCTGCAAATGTAGAATTTTCTAAATGATTTTTAGATTTGGAAAATATTTCACCTACCCACCTTCAAGGCCTCTGAAAAACCTCCAGTTTTCTCTCAAATGTTTTGATATTACGAGTTCTGCTGCTTTCCCTACACTTGTTTCTTATTCAGTATATTGAAGTGTAGTATAAAATCCATAAAAAACATGAATGAGGTTGTTGGGCCAGGTCATAACAGTGAGCTATGGATATTCCTTCCCCTTTTCATTCATAAGCAACCTACTTTCATCCAAGCAGACTACAAATCTCTCAAGGACTTGTCCTCTGCTCAGTCTCCATATATTATTGTACATAAGTAAAGTATCATACTGTGTGTGAAGCTCATCAAGAAGTTCTTGAAACTGTCAAAAATTAAGAGTATGAGCCACAATGTAATTTACCATTTTTTGTGACATCTTTGGAGATACCATCTAGTTTTTTGCTACTTTCCCTGGCACAAAGAGCATCTTGATGTATAATACTGTGAAACTGAATAACTAGATATTTTGCATCTTTAACAAAGAACTGTATGAAACCAAACTGTATGTTGCTCCTACCAGAAGGTATCCTTTCACTAGTAATTGAAACCACTTTTTCTGGTCATAACTCTTGTGATAAAAAAGCCTCCATCACAACACTGTAGATATCCATCTCTTGTGTTCTTCCAGGAAAAGTCACCAGTTGCTTCTCTCATGATGTCACCAAGAAAATAATGCAGAATTAGTTAGCCTTCCAAGATTATTTATATGTAGGCTTTCATCCAAGCAAGGTAACAGGCTGCCTTTTGTAAATCAGTGGTGAGCTGCTGGTCATGTGCAGGACTTGATCTTCAACAGTATCTCTGCTAAGTGGCCTCTCGGAGATGTGTTGCATAATTTTATCCTTGTTTGGGAAATCATGAAAAAGTGAATTACTCCTAGATAACATACCATTTTGATAAAGTCCCCATCAGAGACGAGTTTACCATATTTCTCTATGAATTTTGAAAGCTGGCAGCTGTCAGATGATTTGTTTTAGAGAGATAGTTACAAAAACTAAGAAAATGATATTTTCTCAGTTCCCTTCAAGAACTCTCTCCTTTGTTTCACCATGTTCAGCAACACTTTTTTGGTTGGTATCATAATGCTTTCTGACACTGATGTGTAACACACAACACTTTCACACTGCATTCAGTAGCTCCAGATGACCATCCAGCCCTCTTGGAATGATTTTCCATTATCTCTTTTCAGCTTTGCTTTTTTTGCTACAGTCAATTTTTCAGTATTTAAGACTTGGAGTCTACAAACACACAAACACACACACACACACACACACACACACACACACACACAAAGAAATACCAAGTAAAACTCTATCCCTATACCAAAAATAGCCAACACTATTACTAAACAATAAAGAATTGGATGTTTCCTAAATCAATAATGTATACCAGTAGTTCTCAGCTAGAGTTCTTCTTGGATTTGCTGGCCACCAGCACAAGGGGCCTGTTCCACTGACCACCAGGTTTTGTCCTGCTCTTAAAACGGGCTAGCTCAGTGGCACTATGTCTGCCTTGCAAGTGCAAGGTCATGAGTTCAATCACCAATATGGGAAAAAAAAGGTACCCCTTGACTGCATTTTTACCTTTGGGGGACTTCTGCTAAAATCATAGCCAGTTCAAACAAATATAGTGCAATCTCAGCTCGTGAATTTAATTTGTTCCACGATTGTGGGAAAAATGTCAGTGTTTGTGTTTGTGCAGGGAAGATGGCCATGGTTGTCTTCATCATACAATGCCGTTTGGGAACCAAAGCAATTTTTCCCAGTGCTTCTGTTGTGAACCAAATTATTCCAAACAGAAGTGTTTGTGAACCAAGGTAAATATATATCCTTGCTCTGGTTTTCATAAATTCTCTACAAACAACTGAATATGATGCTGCAGATTAAAATATGGTAGGGGGAGAGCAACATTAAAAGAATATCAGTCTATTAGAACATTTCTTTGGTGAGTCTTAGATATTAAATTTCATAAGAAAACTCAAAGCAAAAAATCTTATGTTAATAAAAAAGAATATATTAAAACTCATAGCCAGTCCAAACAAATATTTCCTTGGCAATGCACTGGCTGGTCATGCAAAATGTAAGAACAGCCATGGCTAATGCATCAGAAACGTGACATCATCACCTGGCATCTCTACTCCCTTCCCAGCATGTGCATGGCACTGTGTAAATCCCATGCCAGCCTGCTTGGGCAGTGCTGGGAGTATCTGCGCTCACGTGCAAACAGAGAGGGCTCTGCTTGCCCACTGCAACATGTGTGCCATAGGTTCAACACCACCAACCTATAAGGCAAAGTATGTAGTCTCAGTTGTTACAGAACAAAAGGTTAGTGTTACAAATGTGAAAATATAAAAACAATATAAGAACGGAAGCAAATAAGTGAAAGTAAAAGAGGTGAAAATACTGCAGGATCTCCATTCCTTGTTTTAAAAAATGGATATTCAGGATAGTGCCTCAATTTCATGGATGGAGATGTAGCTAAGTCTTCAAGTAACTGTGAGTTTCAAAAAAACATAAGTTAATGTAAGATTATGTATTTTTTGAAAATGCCAGCCAAAACTTGGGAGAGAAAGAATACAGAAGCAGAGCATCAACACAGGGACTTTGGGCCTGCATCTCTCTAATTTGTTTCATGCCTCCTATCAGACTTCCTTTCCCTTTGCATCTTTCCCCTGCACTTCAGAGTCTGTCACCAGGAAAACTCTGTGCCTCAGATTTCCCTCTGCACGTGCCTTTCACCTCCTGATTCCTCCTCAAGTGCTTATGTCTATTTAAATCTGGGACAAATTATTGCTGAGCCTTTTTAACCAGAAATCCAAAGGTACAGTTTTTAATAAGTTATGCTGGAAACAATGTATAAGTTGATGTCCCCTGTCTTGCCATGTTTTTCTGTCTCTAAATCGGTTGGCAACTCAGCAAATAATATTAATGTTCATTCACTTTCAGAATCATGACTTTTTTTCCATGAGAGGCTGCACAGAGGCAGGAAGCAATGTCTTGTCAAGTCAGACACCGGCTACCAGGCTTTGTTCTTTGGCTTAGTAGTTTGACTTAGCTTTCCTGGGTCGGGACATTTTCATCTTCTTGACTCAGAAGTAGCTTTCATCCAATGGCTGTTGTAAGTTTAACATCCAGCTCTGTAAGGAAAGTAACAAATCCCTGCCTTGCAGTTGCTCCCAAGTATAAGTATACATATCATGGCCAACTTAAAGTTTCCTAGTGTGCCCTGACTAAATGAAGATGAGGAAGACTTCTTTCTCGCACTAGGTTGAATGGGCTCTGGTACCACACAGTGCTCATCCCCATCGTCTTTGGAAAGTTTCCTCTCACTGCCTATCATCAGAGCCAGACCCTGTGTTCTGGGCACCTGCTGAAATCTGCCTTTAAATTTGGGTGATGATTTAGCCATGGACAGATTCCTGAAAGTGGTAAGTCAGAGCTGAGGACACAAAGGATTTGCACCCTACCTATGAAGTAGGAGAACCAGTCAAGCAAGAGCCAGAATCTCAAGACATTGTCTGGCTGCCTATATATAGCTTTCTGAGAGTCGGCGTTTATATAAGCAGCATGAGGGATTTTCTCAGCATTGTGCTTTTTTGCCATTGTTTACTGCATCAGAAACACACATGCACACACGGTCACATGCACGTGACCCTATACCACTCTCAGACTAAAAATATAATCATTTTTATGAATAAGTGAATCATATGAAATATATAAGCCATTTTGACCCATTTAGTCTAGAAATTCTATCTTAATCATGAAATACAGTTCAAAAAAAAATGACACTGCAGCTCTCTCTGGAAGTTTAATCAGAACACAGATTTGGAGACCAATCTTCCCTGGGCTTCTGTAGCCTGGTGACCTTTTAATAGCTGGAGAGTGGAGGTAATCAGGGCAGCACTTCACAGCATCATTAGAGAGCCAACACATTCCCAATGTCACCAGTACTCAGGGAAATATTTGCTTGCAGACTCCTTTTATTCTATTTTTCCCCCAATGAAAAGCAAAGTCCAATATTGATATCCTGCACTGACATGAAGGTAGAGGAATTTCTGTGATGGGAATAAAGCAGCATTCACGAGAGAAGCCTCATGTGACAACATCACAAGCTCTGATTCATCACTTAATGTGCTGGATGGTCCTTGCTGCTGGTCTGTACCTCAGATGATCCCGCTCTTTTCAGCAAACCTGCTCCCAGAGCCCCTCACTGAAGCCTTGATTGCAGCAAGGCCCTTTCTGAGAAACTATTTAACTTCTTTCTGGAAAAAATATCATGTTTCATGACTGTAACTCTGAAAGTTAAAAGGCATGGTTGGGTTGGGTGTGTAGGTCAGTGGTACAACATCTACCTAGAATGAGTGCCAGCAATACAGTCAATTAATCAGTCAATCAATAACATGAGGTATTACATCTTTCCTGGCAAATATGAACTTACAAAATGTATTTTTGTTAAACATTTTACCTTTTATATCCTCTGTTTTAGTCAGATCCTTACCATCGTTTATAATCATTTATCTTAATGGTAATAGTTTGTATATCCAAAATTCAACTGTAGATTATTTATGGGAAGAGGGGAGTAGAATATGTGGCATTTGGACCATCTCAGAGAACCTAAAGTGCTTTATAACATCCCATAGTGTGAGTTCTGGACAGGAGGAAATCACCTGGGGCAAAGCTGATGTCTTGCATCAGTGTTGGGTTTTACCTTTATGTATCCCCCCAGGCATCATTTATTTTGCCTTCCATTTAATAATTGAAGACAACGGGTTCCCTCGGAACCCAATGCATCTATAATGGCTCTATTCTTTGGGCCATAGATCTGAACTGCTTTGGGGGCGGGGGCACTGTGGCTCAGATCTGAGGCATTGTGCATTCTGAGCAAGCATGCTACCATGAAGTTACATCCCCAGCCCTGAAATGCTTTTTGACTTATTAGTTTATTGAATATTATTTTTCTCTCCCGTTTTAGGCATACCCATAGCCAGCAATTTCTGTGCAAGTGTTTTGGTGCCTTCACCTGTAGCCCCATGGTTAGTCTCCTGGTTCTGCTTCTTTCCATGGGCTGCTTTTGCTTCTTTTTCAACAGTTAAAATGCTATCTATACTTCAAAGAATCAAGTGTACATGTTAACATTCCCAAAAAGACATGCTTGATGATTTTAGCTTTCAAATTGTTCTGTCTCTTCTGTCTACTCATCTAAAATTCCCATTTCTGTGTGTGTGTGTGTATATGTGTATGTGTGTGTGTGTGTGTGTGTGTGTGTGTGTGTGTGTGTGTATAATTTCCCTATAGTACTAAGTTCCAAAATACACACATAGTATATTGTCTGGAAAACAGTAAACCTACAAACTTGTAGATAAGTGGGGAAAATACATAATAACTGGTTAGAAAAAGGTAATGGTGTGGTGTGTATTCAATAAGTAGTTCATGATTCTGACCTCATTGAAGATAACCAAGTAATATTTCAAATAGGTATTAAGAAATGATTCTTTGTGTATAAAGGTACACATGCTATTTTAGCAAATGGAAAATATAAAATATAGAACAAATATTACCCTTAACCCAAATTCCCAGTGATAAACACTATTCACCTTTGGCCGAATTTTCATCAGAAGTTTAGAGCATCTTATAAATATTTTATAAAAACACAAATCTACATATTCTTTATTTTCCTTGACTTCCCTTAATTTGATTTTAGCAACAGTTTTAGGGGGAAAATATTTATCTTCTGTTGAGATAAATCTTATAATCTTTACATAAATGGGTTTATAAAATGTTTTATAATACTCATCATAATGCGCTGAAAGATGTATCTCCCTGGCTTCCTTTTCAGACTATGAGAAATACGTTTATTCAACTGTTTTCCCAGTGATTCTTATTTTCAGTCTAACCTGTGCAATTTGTGGCTGATTTACTGGGGCACCCCCCACCCACCCCAAATCATCATTACAGCCTAACACAGCTGTGCATAGAGGATACCTAAGCAGGACTGGCATTATAGGCAGCAAGGACTGCTGTGAGGCCAGCTGCCAATCTCAAATAAGAGACTCTGCAATCAGGAAACCCCTAAAATTCCCTATATCTTTGCCCTTGACGTCAACTTATGATTTTTCTGTTCATGTAAAATGAACTGGTTTATATCGGGTTTGTAGTCTTTTGGGGTCTTTTAGCCAATTTCCCAGCCTCTGTTGTATCTCCTTCAATGCAAATTACAACGGAGCCACCAAAGAAGCCTGCAACAGGAATTGGGCACTGCCTCGGCTCTCTTAAAGTTGAAGCTATTGCAGCCTAAGGAGGAGGCATCCCCAAATTCACATCTACTTATACTCTGTATTAACTATTTCTTCAGAAACATGAAAAATTTACCGAATTCAACACTCATCACTTTACAAGTTCTATCTAGCCAAGTAGTTTTGCCCAATACCAAAATGACATTCCACTGTCAGCAAAGACTCCAGCAACTTTAGCCTTGAAAACATCCATTTAGTAATCATGCGTGCGACCTACTTTAGCCACAGCATTCTTAGATAAACAATGATAGTGATGAGCACAAATTGCATGGGCTCCATTCCCTCCATCTGCAGGATGAAGATAATTACATTCATTTTGGAGAATTGTTGTGAAGTACACATAAAAATAATGTACCTGAAGATATTGCTAGCAGCATAAAGCGGTATACACTTTAATGCATAAATAGCATCAGTCTGGCATATTCAGAGTTCTCTATAACCTATAGCTCATTTTTCTTCAACCTTATACATATCAGAACTCTTCATTTCAAGAGCATAAAACTTTTCAAGTAAAAATACTTTTGTAATTTAGAAGGCTTACTATGCCAAGCTGATTACTCATTAAGATTCTTTTATAACATTTTAGTTTACAGATTTATTTTACCTGGAACATTGGCAAATATAAGAAAGCTTAAATCATCAGCTATAAGTATGAGTTATAGGGGTTTTGATTACTGTGGGAAGTTTGCATCACTACAAGTTGCTTTGTTATATTCATTCTCAAAATTCAATATCAGATATTGGTTTTTTATTTAGTTGAAGAAACAGCAGATCATAAAAGTTTGTCTATAAAACTAGAAGACACTTAGCATGTGATGAACAACCTGTTTTCAGATAGAAAGGAAATGCATACTTTTAAAGCAAAGTGTAGTGTGGACGTTACTTACGTTATTTTTACCTGTAGAGTATCTACATGTTATTTTTCATTTAAAATTTTATTGCTTTGATAATCCATTAAACCCTTATGTTCTATAATATCAACAGAATGTGCTTCTCTTCATATAAAAGTAAAGTGAAACTTAGATAGATAACAGATTAATAGAAAGATCTTGGATCAGTCCTTATGGAGGCTCATGAAGAGGTCTTAGAAGTGTCACAAAATGCATGCTGTATAATGGTGTTCTTTATTTCTAAATAAAAGAATACAGATTTGATCTTTCAAATTCAAGGACGGTGCAGATTGGATTAAATGCCATATATGTGGCCTTTAGCCTGAACCAAAGACAAAAAGACCTAAGTATTATCTAGCTGCTTTCTGGCCAATGGTAAGATATAGTAATAGTGTCTGCATCTAGAGAAAAAAAAGTAGAAAAGATTAGAAACATTAAGAAAACAGAATCTAAATTATGTTATGTGCATTCATGAATCTACCAAAATGAAATCCATTAATCCTTATGACCAGTAAAGAAAGAGTAGGACATAAAAGAGTGTAGAATTACCTATCCTGCTGTGGTTACTGCTGTGGTTTTCTGTGCTGCCAAACACAAAAGAGTTTGCCACCATAAGCTGTGTATTGCTGTGTATAGCCATGACAGTTTGTGCTGTGTATACCCTTCTGTAGCAACAAGAGTGCTACATTCAGTGCTCTGAACATTATATTATTTAGGGATAGAATATGTCCAAAAAGTACATTCAGTGGAATGCTTTTTTTCATTGATCCAAATTGAATTTGAGCATCAGGAAATGAGGTATGGAAAAAGGAGATGAACCTAATATCAGAGACAACAATGAAGACTGCCAAATAGTAACACCACCACTTTGTAAACCCTTATAAAACATTGGTGCCATGAAAGTAAGGATAAATTGACATGTCTGTCCTCATTCACCAAATAGTCCTGCTTCTGTTATCTATTACTATGTGACCAACTATCCTAGAGCTTGGCTCCTTTGAACAGTAACCATGTTACTGTTTCACAGTTGTGTTGGTTGTGGCTTTGATCCCAGCTCATCTGTATGATTCACCTGCATATCATAGGCTAAGGTAGTTTTGTGGTGCTCAGCTGGATGACCTGTCTGCATACCCATTGGCAGAGGGCCCAATGAGGGCTTAGCTGGCAGGGATACTCACAGGTCTGACATTTTAGTGAGAGCAGCAAAAATATGCATGGATTTCACTGTGGTTATTAACAGGAGACCAGTCCATGGGCCGTGTCAAATTTCAGGACAACCAGTGACAGTCTTCCAAACAATAAGAAATGAAAGGTGCTAGTTTCAAACTCGGGCTCAGAAATGGGCAGAGAATTACGTCCACAGTTTATTATACTACTGTTCACAGAGATGCCACCTTTTTTGTTGTTGTTTTTTATTTGTATGTATATGTTTTTATAGTTCTTTATTTCACAGCTATATATATATAAAATGTTTACAATAAGTTATTAGAAATAGTTAACTCTGGGACATTTTTAACTACCTGCTTTATGCTTTCTAGACTGCCTGAACTTTAGATAAGTATGAAATACCACTATAATTAGAAAAATAAAGCAATTCTTTCCCATGGGAAAGAGACAAATGCCAACACTAATAATTTTTTTGATTCCTCTAGTATTCTGCTGTATGTCAGAAATATACTTTTCTTTCAAATAATCAATGTGTGATGATTGACAATCTGGCAACTTTGTGAACTATAGGGATAATCTGATGGAAATGAGCTTGAGCTAGGTAAAGTTTGTGTGAAATCAAAATGCCATATGATAGAGTACATACACACTCAACTAATCATAAGCTAGTTCATCATGCTACCTAGGATCACTTTATTCTTTTTCAGTTTTACCTTTTTATTTGTATATGCAGCGCATAATGATTATATTCCTCATGAGGAGTTGGTACATGTACACAACATATCTTAATTCGGTTTTCAAGAGATGCCACCTTTGTTTCTTTTGGTAATGGAAATCTAACTCAGGCCCTTGTGCTTGTGAGGCAGGCAGCAGAACCAAATCCCCGGCCCTGCCACCTCTTAATTAGAGGAGCGTAAGAGAACCCACAGTCATCTTCAATCTTTCCATATCCCTTTATTTGCCAAATGTAATCTTGGTGTTCTGTAAGTAAACCTAACAGTTATGTTTTCTCTACACATATTGCTCTTCACCAATATCTAGTACCATAACACCTACTCTGCCTCATCTCTGCCTTCCTCTTCAGGACTGCCAAGTGGATTTTCACTTCCTATGAATAACAAGGCCCTTGGCTTGCTCATTTCCTACCAGTTAGACTGAAGCCCTTCATCTGAACAGCTTATGCATATCCTTCCCTCCTCAACTTCTCCAAGAAGGCTACTGTCAGTCATTTATTACTGTTTCCATTCAATTATTTATTCAGCAAATATTTACTGAGACACTGATAGGCACCCCAGCTAATCGCAGATGAAGAGGATCACGCTGGTAGATAGGCTTGGCATTCCCAGTAATCTTAGAAACTGCCTTGGGGACTGCAGTCTCTTTGTGGTACAAGATGATAATTGTACTTTAGAATTTTTGATCATTTTCACACGTAACCCCTGCCCTCAGGGTGCCAGTAGGTCACACTGCAAGGAGGAAGCTCTGCTTCTATAAGACTGTCATGTGTGAATGTACCATTTTCTCACATCAACTCCTCAGTTCTCTTGGAGAACTCTACCCCAGGGGTAGAGCTGGAAAGAGAAAAAAAAAAAATCACCTGGTTCAGTGAAGTTGGAGAAAGGTTTCATCAGAATGTTTAATAGCAGAGATTGGAATTCAATTTGGAATTCCCCTGCTATGGCAGTTAAATGTGAGGCTTTTTATTACCATTTCTCTTTCATTCTTCCCAGTGATATTTTATTGGAAAATTTCCCCGCTGGTTGTGAAAGCCACCAAACATTAGAAAAAAATAATAAAAAATTTAAAATAGCACCAAATAAGTGGTTTCTAAGATATCACTGTTGTAGCATAAAATGAGGTTTTATTTTCAGAAATAATATCCTAATTTTGGAGTTGTTTCAAATTCTCTATCTTAAAGATAGGTGGAATGAGCACATAAACTTTGGGGCAGAACAAAGTAATCAGGAAGAAGTGAATACAATAAGTAGTGAAACCCATTTACCCAATATTCATATCATTTTGATGCTCATAAATAATAATTTGAAAATAATTAATATAATATAGGAAGCTAAATGTCAGTAATGATGTGTTCGCAAGCACATTCAAGAGCAGTTACTAGAAGCTATGGACACTCAGAAGGATGGTCTATAAAGAAAGTTACATGGGCAAAGCATAATTTCACATAGGATGTAAAAACGGAGTAATTTCATGCTGGTGATTTGGCTCAGTGGTTCTGCTACCTTCCTCGCGAGTGCAAGGCTCTGAGTTCGATCCCTGGTATGAAAAAAATATATATGGAACAATTTCAAGAAAGAAGCTATCAAGAGGAATATGTTTTAAATATATAGAAATATGAGAACCAAGACAAGTTTGGAAATAAAATTTATTTAAGATGCTAAAGTCCAAGCAAGGCACTACTACAAAAGGAATTCTGAGAAAGGTAAGTCGAATCTTTGATGATTTTTTTTTTTTTTGTACCAGGGATCGAACTCAGGACCTCATGCTTGCAAGGCAGGCGACAGTACCACTGAGCTAAATTCCTGGACCCTGATTTTCAGCTTTGATTTTTTTTTTTAAGTCGAATCTTCATAGTGGTGAATTTGGTTTTTGTTTAGAAGAGAATGGAAAACTACTGAAAATTTTTGTGAGAGTATGGATGCTTTCATAGTTATGATTGAAGAAGATTAATTTTCTTCATTCATTTTTAGTATCTTATGTTGTCAAGAGAGATAGTTAAATAGTTAAATGAATACCAGAACATTATTGGAAAGCATTTAATGACAATTCAATGAGATCAGTGACTGGGTAGAGAGAACACTTGGGAAAGGCATGGAAAGCAGTGACCACAAGAAAAACTTTCTACAGTTCTTGTTGAGATTGAGGATTGACATGGTGAGCAGAAGAATAGGTCAGTGTCAAAATATTTCCAGTGTTACAAACTGACCGCCCAAACACATAGGAAAAGTTCATGCCATTTAAAGCAAAACCGAGCAAACGAAAGAATAAAATATAAATTCAATATTTACAGCACATAAAATGAATATGAGGATAGGAATAGGATCAATTGTGAATATAGCTTTGATTTCGTATGTTTATTGAAAGGTAATTTACTATGTTCTTTTTGTCAAACTGTGTGCCAAAAAGTTTGGCAATTCAGAGATGACACTTCTATTCTAGAACACAGACAAGTTTAAAGCAAAAGGCATGAAACATCTTGCACATGTCTCAGATTCAGCACAGTAATAAGATGAGAAAGACACAGCTTCTTTTAAGCCCTGAAATGCTATTTCTTGCTTACTTTGTGACCACCATTGGACATGATGGCATTGGTGCTCTTTTCCATCAGCGTTTATTTGTTAAAAACACTTTATTATTTAGTCCTAATGGAAACTCAATGTGGTAAGCATTGTTCACCAGTACATAGTTCATATGGGGAAACTAAGTCTCAAATCAAATAGAGTTTGCCCAAGGCTACTCATGTTGTATAGTTCTGTGTCTTCAAGAGTAGGATAGCTATGCTATAGTGCTAATGCAGAGAATGTGTGATTTAAACCCAGTAGCTATTGTAAAGCATATCCTCCTGTTACTAGCAGCCTATATCTATGGGATTATTATGCTTCCTAATAAGGACAAAACTAACAACTGCACAGTATATAAACTAAATGATAAAGCTTTATAATTTCAGTGTTTTCATAGCCAAGATTGTTGCCAATATATTCAAATAATATGATATTATTCTACCTTCAGTTTACTCTATAAAATCCTGATGAGTAGACTTACCGGTATCTTGCTTGACAGAGCTGATTTAAAGAAGTTTTTGATTTGACACTACAAAAGGCGGATACAGAAACACATCTTCATTAAGCACCTTTAAAGCAACACGTTGGCTCCCACTGCCAGGTGCATTCTTTAGATCCTCAAAGTAAGATTTCACTAAATTATCATTATTTTAAGAATTTTAGGATGCAAATACTTAGAAAAGATGAGGATTAATAATGACATCAAAAGGAGTGTACCTAATTTCTAACTTCAGAAAATCCTGCTCTATTGTGCAACATAGAGATCATTCCAAACAGTCAATTGGGATGCTCCAGAAATACATTAGAAATTTGTAAACCATCCACCTCTGAGAAGGTTTTCCAAGAACATTTGTGGCAAGTCTAGGCAATGACTCAGCAAGGGTGTCACTATTAAGAGTATGCAATGGCATGAATCTCTTAGGGTCTAGCACCACTTTTAACCAAATATTGTGCTCTCTTCCCTTGAGACAGCCACCTTTCTCTACCAAGAACTCCATAAGTCACTCATACAATAAAACTTCTCCCTGTGAAAAATCCAGATGTTGTTAAAGTTGCATTTGTCTTCTCCCCTCTAGATGTATGTGTACATTTCACAAAGCCCTTGTGTAGTTTGGCTATGATTTGGAGTCACTGAATGTTTCGTGCTCAATTGAATCTGTTGGCAAAAAGGTTGATGCTTGGAGGACATTCAGGAAACAAACTCTGTGTTTTCTGAATAATTGCTTAGGTTTCTAAGACTGTAAAGCCTTATGTTTAAAAGAATAGGTAGTTCTTAGTTTCGATACCCACTTCCAGGTATACACTGAGCAACTGGAAACTGCCAGAACTCACTGATGTTGTATGTTTAAACTTGCAATACAAATAGTGCTTTGTATTTAAAAAAGAAAATCCACTTCTATAGTAAGACGGTCTTGAGCTGCTCACACTGTACCTCCGATTTCCTTCACGTGGATATTGGGGTATTCAGTCGTGATACTTTTAGCATCAGAGAATTAGCAAAATAAGTGCTAGGCTTACTTTCCACTTCCCAAGGGGAGTTGCCTGAGAAAAACTCTCTCCTTTTCCTTTTAAGCAGGTCAGAGTTCTGACTGTGCAGCCGTAAAACTCTCCTGGTAGCCTTTTAGAGGCTTTTAAAAGAATGTCTCCCCAAATATGTTCTATTGCATGGGTGGTTGTTATTGTTGTCATTTCTTACTTTGTAGCCAGTGTGAAATCTCCCTTGGGGTGTACTGAGAATGGATCGAGAAACACTGACGATAGATTATAAGATCCCACTCATTTTATGCCATAAAGGAAAGTGTCATCCGCTGTTTGGCATCCTGGTTGGCAGTATTCCTCCACAAGCAGAAGTGATTGTTCTTGACCCTGGAGGCAGAACATGGGAAATAAACCGAGTTTGTTGTGCAATAGCATTATAGGAAACAAACACAATTTAAAAACTGAAGTGATCATTTCCCAATTTTCTTACAGATTCATTGTCTCGAATTTAGAATTTTTCTTTAGTGAATCAGCAGTACTTAGAACAGACTAAGACAGGCTTTTCCCAGGTTGAACTCTGGTAGAGTAGTGGATTCATAATACATGCAGCTAAGAGGGAAATGGAGAGGTCAGTGAATCTGCCCATTCACCTGTGTTAGGACCACCTGAGACAGGGTCCACCTTCCCACAGCACCTTCTCAAATTTCATAGTATTGCAAAGACACTCTTTTTCCCCAGAAATACCAGTATCCAACTCAGTGAGCTGTTCTCAGTATAACATAAATTAAACTTCTATATTTGGCTATCATTTACTTCCATCTTGATCCAAACAAAAATATCATATGACTACATACTTTGCCACTTGTAAAGTTCCATGTGAAGGGAGGTCATGGAAAAGGGGAAAAAATGAGAACCAAGACCTGTCATGTAAAGGTACAAGATCTCAATAATGAATGTAATTGTACTGTATACCTAAAATGTACCAATAAACTCAGTAAAAGAAAAAAGTTGGTTCTTGATTCCAATCACTGCACCTTGTCATCAGCCAAGGCCTCTTCCTAACAGCCCTGCATCTTTTTTTTTTATATTTAAATTGAATGTATTGGTACATTCTATGTAGACAGTATAGTTACATTCATTACTGGGATCTTGTACCTTTACATGCCAGGTCTTGCTTCTCATTTTTTCCCCTCATTCCCAGCCTCCCTTAACCCCCTCCTCCCCTCCCCACCTACAAACACTTTAATTCCATTTTTACATTTTCTCATATTTTTTCCCTTTACCTTATTCCCCTTCCCCTACCCTTTTCATTGTCCCTACACCTCTAGTCCTTTTCTTCCTGTTTCACAATGCTAAGTAACCCGTTACAATCTTGAGTACTATTTTAGTTTTTCACACCAGAGAAACTATTCAGTATTTACACATGTGTGACGTATTTATTTCATTCAGGAGTATATCCTCAAAATATACCCATTTATATATGAATGAATCTACTTTCTCATTCTTTCTGACTGAGTAGTATTCCATTTTATAGAAAAACCACATTTTCTTTATCCAGTTTCCAACTGATGGAAAGGTGGGCTGTTTCCAAGTTTTAGCTATTACAAATTGCTGCTATAAACATTGGTGCACATATATCACTGTGTTATGGTTCTTTTAATTCTTTTGGAAAAATAACCAACAGAGGGGTAGCTGGGTCAAATGGAGCCTCTAATCCTAGTTCTTTGAAGTATCTCCATATTGACTTCCATAGTGGTTGCACCAGTCTGCACTCCCACCAACAATGGAGAAGGGTTCCTTTCTCGCCGCAACCATGCCAACATTTGTTATTGTGTGATTTCGTGATAGCAGCCATTCTTTGTGGGGTGAGGTGAAATCTCAGTGTTGTTTTCATCTGCATCTCTAAAATAACCAGCGATGTGGAACATTTTTTCATATATTTACTTGCTGCTTTTATTTCTTTGTCTGAGAAAAGTCTGTTCATTTCAGATGCCCAGTTTTGAATTGGGTCTTTATATTGGGGGGGGGCTGGTTGTTTTGAGTTCTTTATATATTCTAGATAATAGTCCTTTATCTGAGGAACAGCTGGTAAAAAGTTTTTCCACATTATAGGTTGTCTCTTAGTCCTGTTGATTGTTTCTTTTGCAGTGCAGAAGCTTTTTAATAAGATGAGATCCCAGTTGTTGATTTTTTCTGCTAGTTCCCATGCTACTGAGGATTTGTTCATAAAGTCTTTTCCTATGCCAATGTCTTCCATAGTTCTGCCTAACTTACCTTCCAGCAATTTTATTGTTTCTGTTTTTATATTTTGAACTTTAATCCACTTGGATTTTTATTTAGTGAATGGTGAGAGATAAGGGTCTAGTTTTAATCTTTTGCAGGTTGAGATCCAGTTTTTCCAACACCATTTATTAAAGAGGCTATCTTTCCTCCAGTGGGTACTGTCAGCTCCTTTGTCAAAGATGAGGTCGCTGAGTGTATCTGGAGTTGTTTTTGTGTATTCCAATCTGTTCAACTGATCTTCAGGTCTGTGTCTTTGCCAGTACCATGCTGTTTTTGTCACAGTGGCTTTGTAGTATAGTTTCAAATAGGGATTTGTTATACCCGCTGCCATGTGTCTGTTGCCTAGGATGGCTTTTGCTATTCTTGGTCTCTTGTGGTTCCAAATGAATTTTTGGATTTTTCTTTCTAGTTCTGTGAAATACAGTGTTGGAATTTCAATTGGCATTACATTGAATCTGTATAGCAGTGTTGGTAGTATGGCCATTTTCACTATGTTGATTCTTCCTACCCAGGAGCAGGGGATGTTTTTCCATTTTCTTATATCCTCTTCAATCTCTTTTTTTCAGAGTGCTGTAGTTTTCAGTGTAGAGGTTTTTTGCTTTTTTTGTTAGGTTGATTCCGAGATACTTCATTTTTTTGGATGCTATTGTGAAAGGAATTGTTTCCCTAATTTCTCGCTCAGTGAGTCTGTTGTTTGTGTACAAGAAGGCTACTGATTTTTGCGTGTTGACCTTGTATCCTGCTACTCTGCTAAAAGTATCAATTAAGTCGAGAAGTATTTTGGTGGAGTTTTTTTGGGTCTTTAATGTAGAGTATCATATTGTCACCAAATAATGGCAGTTTAACTTCTTCCTTTCCTATCTTTATTGCTTTAATTTCTTTCTCTTGTCTAATTGTTATTGCCAATGTTTCTAGAACTATATCGAAGAGCAGTGGTGATAGTGGGCATCCTTGTTCCTAATTTTAACATGAAGGTTTTCAGTTTTTGGCCATTTAAAATGATGTTGGCTGTTGGTTTTTCATAGATAGCCTTTATTAAGTTGAGATATAGACCATCTATTCCAATTTTTTTGCAGGGTTTTTATCATGAATGCATGTTGAATTTTGTCAAATGCTTTTCCTGTATCTATCGAGAGGATCATGTGGTTTTTGTTCTTGACTCTGTTAATGTAGTGTATTGCATTTATTGATTTACGCATGTTGAACCATCCTTGCACAGCCCTGCATTTTTACTGGCCACTGTGCTGTGATCAACTCAGGTGTCCCAAACTTTCATATTAGAGAAGAACACTACTTCCCAAATATCTTACATCATAGCCCCCCCACAGAGAAAATTCTAACTTGTAAAACACTAACCTGAATGTTTAGGGTAACAGAAGTAATTCATACAGGAACAACAATTAACAACTGCTTCCAGAAGTTCTTTTGCAACTAAAAGGCTCCACCTGATCTCAGAATTCCTAGTTAGTTTGTCGCCAGTCTGCAAGCAAGATAGCTTCATCCAGTCAGTCAGCTTCAGAGTACCTCTAGACTCCCTCTCTTCTCAGGTATTTCCCTTGTTCCAGATGATGAGGGATTTCTTTCTTTTGTCCTTTTAGTTTTACTTCTTTTGAAACTGGATTTTTCCTTCCCTTCAGTGATATGCCAGCTCTCACTTTAAAGGAAATTTTTAACTTCTAAGTCTTAGATAGAACACAGATTTACCTGTACAAGTATCCAAGTGGTGCACTGCATTTTTGAAAGAACAATGTTCACTTTGAAGAGGAAAATAATAATGGCAACATTATAGTTTACTGTTTTGAGAGCCAGAGGCTATGTGGCCCAGACCCTTATATTAAAGTTGGATTAAGTGATAAATCCATGCCTATGGAATACAAGTTACACATCACTTTTTGGCCAGTTCAGTAGAAGTAGATATGTCATCATTCCTTTACTGGGTGAAAAAAGAGAACTGAAAACCTAGGGTTTGTTTGAGCTGTAAGATCCAAGGATCTAAAATTTCAATCTCTTTTCCCCAGAAAGCTACCAGATGACCAATCCTTTATATGAATAAGACAAATAAAGTTACATAATTATACGGAATTTAAGTTCTACTGCTTATTTGTTAATGTCACTAGGGTGAGCAAAACTAATTCAGTCTGAAATATCTTGATGTGGAACTTTCCTTCCATTCAGATCATTCAAAAAGATAATGTATAGATGTTTACCCTACATCAGTAGAGCTAAGAAACACTTCCAAAAGTAGTCTAGCACAGAAAACACACACACACACACACACACACACACACACACACACACACCAAACACCCATACTCATCAAAATACTAAAATTTCTTTCCCCACATATACATTGACAAATGACATTTTTTCCACATTTTTAAATAAACAATGTAGAAGTCCTCAAATGGAAAGGACTCATGCTTCAAAACAGCAAGTCCAGGGTCTCTGTATGCATACAACCATCCTTGCTGATTTACCCTTGAGAGAGCATAGTTCAAAAATTACATCAGATTTTGTGTGTATCCAAGGGACACATTCATTACTACCATATATTGAAATTTTAAAAAATGTTGAAGCACCCATCTTTATATTTATTCTATTCATATTGTAAAATACATGATTTTTAATTCCTTTCAAATTACTTTCTAAAAATTATTAAGCAAATAAATATAACAACATTTACCAGACTTCACAGTGTTTCTCATAGGCAAGCACCATTGAATATCACATACCTTTACAAAAGGCATGTTGTAACCAAATATTAATCACTTACAAACCCAGAGTTGCTCATGCCCTTGAAGCTAGGCACCTGATGTGTATAACAACATTTAAGAAAAAAGTAAGCCTATATCTCTCAGATCAGTCATTACCTTCCAAGGATTAACACTAGATCATTCTTAGCCCTATTTATTTATTTTTTCCCCTCATTGAGTTTATTGGTGCATTTTAGGTATACAGTACAGTTACATTCATTATTGGGCTCATGTACTTTTACATGACAGGTCTTGGTTCTCATTTTTCCCCTTGTCCCTGCCCTCCCTTCACCCCCTTACTCCCCTCCCCATTTACAACCATTTTATTTCCCTTTTTTCATTTTCTCCTATTTTTTTCCTTTCCCTTATTACCTTTCCCCTATTACTTTGAGTTCAAGTGTGTATTATTCGTCTTTTTGAAAACAATCTGCTTTCTTAATCATTTTGAGATCCCACTTTCCATCCCCAGACATTCTAAATTCTTGACCTCATTTCAATTGTGGAGCCCAAAATCCTGGAATATTTAAAAGTTCTATATCATGTATTGTGACCAATGGGAACCCAAACTCTAGGCTCCTGAGCTCCAAACACTGGCAGGGATGGATTAAGCTCTCCTTCATCCTAAAGGAAAAGAAGAAAATCTAGCAGCTGAATGGAGATTGGCAATGAAAAGGAGTACTTTTTCAGGAATTAATCTGATTTTGAAAAATAGCATCTTCAGAAGAAAGCCTCTTAAAAGATAGGAAGAAAATTAACATTCTCCAAATACTGTAAAATAACTGATTTTTATAGGATTCTATTGAATAAATCATCGCATTGCTTCACAGTCACACAAGAGAGATGGCAGTGTCAGAGAACTGGGGAGCTGCAGAGCTCCCACTACAAATGTTCTGTTCCCACAGTTAGTGTGAGAGGCCAGGAACCCAGCTGCTGTTCAAGCACATGTAATCTCAAATATATATGAATTAATTGTTTGTGGTTTTTTGGTCTAAAATGTTTTTACTAAATTCTATTTTAAACCTTTTCTAAATAATAATATGTCCTTTAAATATTTTAAGGAAATTACAGATCAACGGGAGTTCTCTATTCTCATTTTCTCTCTATCTAGTCTCTGGAGCTTTTTGTGCTGTCTTCATTAACAAATTTCTGAATAAGAAAGCTTGACTTGAAATGAATGAATTTCCCCAACACTTTAAAACTTTTTCTTTGGATGTACAGTTGTATTTTTTACACATGTGTAAAGTGGTGTTGTGACCAGGATTCAAAGCTCTTTCCTCATCCTACACCTGTTTAGTCAGCCATCCTCTGACAGATCTTTTAGTCTGGGCAATCTAGTCTCCATTACTACAGGTCTATATTTTCAAGAATGTCTGTGAATGGAACAACAGAGTTCCTTTAAGATTTCTTTTACTCAGTGCATTGCTTGAGTTTTACCACCCTGGTGTGGGTATCTGCAGCATGTTTTTTCTTGTTGGTCAGTAGTGTCTATTGTACGCTAGCACAACCTGTACTTGACCATCTACTCTTAGAAGGGCATTTGGGATATTTGATCTCCAGTTTGGGGTAATTATAAAGAGAGCTGTTGTAAACATTAAGCAACAGATTTTGGTGTGAACATAGGTCTCAATTTATCTCTGATTTTCAGAATTTAGTTATTTTGTCCATTCTAACTTAAAATGTTTTTCTGTGTTCTTCAAATATCCCATTTTTTCAAGTCTCTTATTGCACCGTTGCTTTGTTAGTTTCCTCTTCTGGTTACATAATAATGCAGCATATGAATTTCCAAACTTCTCTTTCTTTTAATTTTTGTCTTCTTATCTCCAAGTACAGTTTTATGAAAATAAACTAGAAATTTAAATTCTTATTTGTAAATTCAGACATATTGGTAAGAATGTAAATTCTTGTCTCCCCAAGGTCAACTTCTCTTAGTCAGGAACAGAGTAAGCTATGAACTTCATCATGTTTAGAAAGATAAAAAGAATCCAGAAAAGTTACTAAGGAAGCATGGAATTCAAAGCTGGGCCAAGAAGGAGCTGTGTATGAGCAGAAGCAGTGCTTAATGAAAAGTCAGTGGATGGAAGGGTGTAGTAACATGGATGAATTGTTCCGGTGAGGTTAATAGAAAGATTGACTGGAGTTCAGGCTATGGTGGTCACAGCATACTTAAGGATTATGATGTTTGTTGTCCAACCATCTATAATGCCAGGCCTATACCTGTGGTTCTCAACTGTCAAAATGTCATCACAGTTGAACTGGGAAAAAAGTTTAAATATCATCACCCATTCCCCAATTGGAAAAAACAATTCAGTTGATTTTAGGTGGGGACAGACCAACTCCAATGGATTAAAGCTCATTCATATGTAGAGTAACCATAAAAGGAGGGGTGGGGCAAAGTAGAGAAGAGGGCAAGACTATACTAGTGAGGAGAAAAAGAGATTAAGACCAGTCTAGGTGGATGTGTGCTTTATATGAATATTAAAGTCACAAGCATGCTAAGAGAAGTATCAGTGGAAGTAGAAAAACAGCCCTGGTGCTAAGTAGGTGGTTGCAACTTGGAGGGATAGAAGATAACTCTGCCATTCAGCTGCTATGTGCTCCTAGCAGTGGACATTAACTCACAAAAGTACTTCCTGCAAATGGAGGGACCAAAGTGTGTCAGCCGCCTAGGGAATCATGATACTGATGTTTGGATCATATCTGCCAATTAGGCAAATAATTTTCTTGAAATTTGAGTAACAAAAATTTTCAATTATGTCAAACAATTTTATGAATTGGGTCCTCATTACATTTTTTCTAAATGGTTCAAAGCTCACTGAAATACTTTATATCAAAGATTCTTGGAGTATACACTTATTTTCATGCTTTTTAAAAGGTATAGATACAAGTATTTTCATAAATGATATATAACAGAATCATAAAGGAATGTAAACAGTTTCAAATATTTTGTTTTCAAAGTGTTTACTCCAAAGTCCAAGTTTTTTCAGCAACAAAATATGTATTTCAATACATAGCAAAAAGTGTACCTAGTATAATCAGACAGAATAGCTTTTTTAAAAAATTTTTTTCCCATTAAATTTATTTTTACATTTAAAGCAAACAATATAGTTATATTTATCATTTAGATCTTGTACCTTTACAAGATATGTCTTGGTTCTTATTTTTTCCCCATAGTCTTCCTTCCCTTCACCCACTTCAACCTTCCCTACTTACAAGCTGTTTTTATTTTTCTAAAATATTTTCTAGGTTGAATTTCTAATGGAGGTCACTTTCTATCACAGAAAATGGCCAACACATGTCCAAGTGGCACTTTCAAGTTTTAAATGCAACTCCTTTCTCAAGCCCATCTCTCTGTGGGAGAATGATATTTTAAGTGTAGATATAAGAACCACATAATTATAAACACTTCCCTAAGATATCTCAATGAAGCATGCACACAATCATACATCGTGGCCTTGAAAATATTATCAAACCTCCTGAAAGAAAAATGAGTAACTCTGATTTTAATGATATTGTACTTTTAAGGTTTCTACCATGAATTAGGCAGTGAAACTATGGGATGTTAATAAGTTTCATGGTCACTGCTAATTTATTCAAACTAGTGGAGAAAGTTTACTAAATTGTAGAAGTCTTGTTTTTTTTTTAATTAAACATATCAATGTCACTTGTAACTTACCGCATTCTGACTTCAATTTCTTTACTCAACATCTTCCCTACAAACTATGTATTGAATGAATTTTCTTTCAATACTACCCTTGTAACTATTTTCTTGAGCTTTTTTTCCCTCTAAACAAGAAAGCTGGCCCATCATTGGTTACAGTCAATCAATACAACCATCAAATAATATCCTTTAATCCAAGAAACTATGGATGTTTCAACTACATCATTTACAGTGTAACTTTACTTAATGGCCCACAAAAATAAGTTTTTCATATACTTAAATTGTTGGAAGAGAATATAAAAATATACTGAGCTGATACATGTGGAAAACATAGCTAACATTGTTACAAATCTATATATACTTGTTTTGATATTTGCTTCTTCAAATCTTCAGTAATAATTTCTATACATCTTTCAATAGGAATTTTTAACAATCAAATATGTTCCAATTATTTTTTTCTCGCTGAGTTTATTTGGTACATTTTAGGTATACATATTGAGGATATACTCCTAAGTGAAACAAGTAAGTCGCACATGTATAAATACTGAATAGTTCCTCTGGCATGAAAAACTATAATAGTACATAAGATCCTAATGGTGTAATTGACAATGTGGAATAGGAAGAAAAGTTCCAATTATTGTTTTAGTGATGATTCCTACCATTTTCTTGCAATGAGAAGAAAAATTTCTCTCAAAGTGTATGGTGGTTCTTCTTCCTATTAGAAACAAACAACAAAAAAAGAAACTCTCAGAAAAGACATTAGATTGTCTTTTTCTGGTACTTAGGATTGAAGCAAAGGGCACTCTGCCACTGAGCTACATGCTCAGCCTTGTCTCTGTTTTCCATTTTAAGACACCATCTTACTAAATTACCTGGGAAGGATGCAATCCTCCTGTTAGCCTTTCAAAGTTCTATGATTACAAGCATGTGCCACCACCTACTTCTAGATTTCTATTGTTAAAAATCTGTGAAAATTTTAAGTACTATGGTAAATATCAGATCCTTTAAATTTACATTGAAATAATTTTCATATCTTAAATTGCTTAGTTTCAAAAAACTTGTGAATAATTTTGACCTATGATTCCATCCAATTTTTAGCTAAAATACCAAAGCACTTTAGATTGAGATTTCCCATTAATGATAGTGGATGTATATCTATATTTCATACAATTATCATTTATCATTGAGTGTGTGTGTATGGATGTGTGGTGTTAGGAATCAATGCCAGGGCTTTGCATATGCTAGACTGAGCTACACTCCCAGCCACATTAATCATTTTATTTATTTTTCTTGTTGTTGTTTTTGTTGTTGGTTTTTTGAGACAGGTCTCACTATGTAGTTCAGACTGTCCTGGAACTCACTATGTAGCCCAGGCTGGTCTCGACCTCACAGCGATCCTCCTGCCTCAGCCTCCCAAGTGCTGGGATTACAGGTGTGCATGACCACGCCCGGTTTGCATTTATCATTTTTAATTGAATTTTTTTGTTCTTACTCTTTTTAAATAATAGTGTGGTACATTTCATGAATTAAGACATACCCAGCTTTCTCATTTTTTGCAGGGATTACATCCTAGCATTATTTAAGTTTCTGTGCCTTCTGTATGGGAAGTTTTTTGGAGCTTTGTGGGAAGATTCATTCCATCTCACACAGTAAGCAAGTTTCCTCAATTCCCCAGCTGAAAATTATCTCTAGATACCACAGTAGTTGAAAGAAAACAGTCTTGTGCTGATTGAGGTGCCATGTTGAGGTTTTTGCTAGGTGAGAATCCCCTCTTCCCTTTGGCAAACCCAGTGCTCAGAGTATGATGGGGGATGCACAGTCCAAATGATGGAGATGGTATCCATCTGTGCAGTGAACAAAAGTAATAATTCTTAATTTTATGTTTCACAACTGAAAGAAGTATGTGAAGGTTCTTATTATTTCTTGTGTTATTCCAGTGACTTAATTGTGAGGTTAATTCTGAGGACCCTGCTGTTCTTATCACAGGATGGAAGCTCAGCTGACAGACGAACCCTCTACCTGCTCAGATAATCTAAGCAGAAGCTGGGTTTGTGGTCTAGATCAGTGCATCTCTTGCTAGGATACTCCCTCAAATGCCCTGGACTTTTGGATGAACCAAGTTCTCATGCAGTAGAAATCTGAACATATGTATTTCAAATAAGCTTCTTGTTAACACAGATGTGGTTGGTCCAGAACCGCACTCACAAATGGAAAACCTTTAGACTAATGTTTGCAAACAATAATTAGTGCTTTTGTAAGTAAAGCTGTATTGAAACACAGCCAACCACTCTGTACAGAGTGTCCACTGCTGTTCTCTTCCACAATGGCAGAGTTAAATACTATGCCAAAGACCTCAGGACCTGCAAATTTAAATATGCTTATTATTCCCATAAAATGTTTGCTGACTCCCTTGCTTCGACTGTAAATATATAGACCCACAGGTAGGTAACTGTCCACCTAGATTGATTTCAATACTGAGGATACAGAAGTACAGGAGCTAATTTCATTCACTCACATTATGGGCTAAATTACAAGACTATTCTCTTATGAGTAGATTTGCCATTTCAATCATATAAGAAATTACAACAAGCTGGATTGTAAAAATAAATTACTTGAAAAAGACTCTCCACTCATATTGAAATCCTGCAGTTAAAATACAGCCTCTGCTCAGAAGTTGCCCTTGTAGCATCTTAATGCCACATAAAGCAAGGTGAAGGTATGATTCACTTGAGCTGAATTATATTAAACACACAAGAGTTGGATTTAATATCTTTCTCTAGCTAAATATGTCCTAGTAGAATTTTAAAATGAAACTAAGCTTCAAAATGAAATTCAGCTCATAGCCAGGGTCTGCTGTGTATTGTCATAGGCTTTGAAATTTTATTTCCATGCCTTTGTAAGCTGATAGACCTTCTTAACTGGTAGAATTCACTGACAGGAGGCGTCTTCTCAGAAACCACTTTTCAAACATAGCAGTGCATCTTGAAAACGAGAACTTCTTCTTTCCATCAATGGGTTATACATGAAATCCTAAAACATCTTAGAATTGTACTCAGTGTCACTGGGAAAAATAAACCCTAGATGGCAGTGCATTCAGAAAGAAGTGACTAACTTAGTTTTAATTGCCACCTAAATTGTGCTGTATTTAGTGTCACTTTACTGCCCACATCATTTGAATTTTCAAGAGTAACAAAAAATAATTTTTTCATTCTCTGCATGTTGTCTGTGTTCTCTAATTACTACCTATAGGCAGACGTTAGTAACTATTAGTCTGTGGCAAGTGGTTCAGCCATTATGTTTTTAAGGCATGTTTAAAACAAGGCATAGGATATATATCTTCTTCAATTATGCTTCTCTACCAAAAATTTATATTAAATCTTTTGGTTAAATACATAGCTTTGATTATGTATTATCTTTCTCATCTCCATTCCTACCTCTATCTATCTCATTATCTATATGTAAGGCAAGATTTAAGGAAGTATGAATACCTCCCAGTTACTTCTTTATTCAACCATATCCATCAGTCTTCATAGTTGAGTTTTGCTGCAGGAAGGAGGTGAAACAGTTGAGATGTTTTTTATTTCAGTGACTAACCTGCACTTCAGTATTATAGGGTGAAAGGCCTGAGGTTGACTGTTATCTGGTATATCTGAATGCATACTCCCCCAGTACCAGATGGTCAGTGAGAACTTAATAGGAATGGTGAGGAGCCTGCTACCACTGGGCCAATGTTTTTGTGGCAAAGCTGGAGAGTCCTCTGACCTGAGGGCCCTTTTGCACTGACCAGTTCTGAGAGCTGCCATCCTCCCACTGTCTTTGTGGTTTACTGTGTTCAGGGTTCTGAAATCAGACACTAGCCCCCTTCACACTAGGGGAAAATATCAGTCTGAGAGTTCAGAATGGAAAAACATATGTATAAAGTATGTGAGAACAGCAATGCTGCTATTGATATAATTTGATGTTACATACTTTGGAGGCTCATAGAGGGATAATGGCCAACTTTTTGTGTGGTAAATTTTATTTTACATTTGCTGGTTTTATTCTAGAGTTAAAGTAGTCACCATGCTAAACAATATATGCTAGATAATATATTAACTATATGGGTGATCATTCACTCATCAACAATATTCAAATTTTAAAATATGTAGAGTGGAATGGGCAATCATGGCTGGTTTTACACCCTCATCTCTGTGTTCTGTCATTCCTACACTAGATAGGCACCTCCACATACAAATAAAATAAAATAAAGTAAAATAAAAAAGACCTAGGTTAGGGGATTGACCTATGATAAATGGAGGAGTAATGTCTGCCCTCAGTGGGCAGTTGTCCTCAATCCTTCCCACCTCATAGCATTGTTTTGAAGCTCTAGTAAGGCACTATACATGTATATTTTATGCAATATCAAACATGCCTGACTTTTGGATTTTAATTTCTCAAGAGACAATAAGGAATCATCTGCCATCCCTATGAGCTGACGATCCTCAGATCCTCACAGATCTCAGATCTTAGCAGAACTCTTTCCTTTTGTTCTGCCTTCCTACCCACTGTGGGAATGGACCCCTTTTTTTGTTGGATTCAGAGTCTGGTCTTTCAAGAGGAGAGCCTTGGAAGATGTGGCTCTGTTCCACTTTATCCTACTTTGGGAAGCACATGGCCAGGTCTGTCTTCCTTCATCGGCATCCCATTTTTTTTGATGCTTGCAGTCTACCGATATCACTTGCTCTCCCCACTACCTCTCCTGCAATTAAAAAACAAGGCAGTCAACACTTGCAAGCCTGTATCAGACTCCAACTTGTTTGTATTCTCACTTTGAAAAGATTCTATCCAGTATGGATGCTTTGATGTTTTGATAAGGATGACCTATAACTGTAAACATTGCCACATTGATTACATTTGTAAGGTTTCTCTCCAGTATGGATTCTTTGATGCTCTGCTAAATATGATTTTTTACTAAAGACTTTTCCTCATTCATTACATTTATAAGGCTTCTCTCCAGTGTGCATTTTCTGGTGCCTTATAAGATTTTATTTCTGATTGAAGACTTTACTACATATATCACAAATAAAATATTTCTCTCCAGCATGGAATATCTGATGAATAGTAAACTGGGAATCTTGGGTAAAATTTCCACACTCATTCCATTTGTAAGGTTTTGTATTAATGTGCATTACCCATTCTTGGGTGGAAGATAAAGACTGAAGAAAATCATATTCATATTCATGAGTGTGGGAAGCCAGCCATGGCCCATTGGCTTTTTGAAAGATAACATTTGTTCCTCTTTAAGGACTGCACGTGTTAAACTTGTTTCTGACCCTGCACGAGAGAAACTCGGATAGCCAAAGATCTGTAGGAGTCAGGTACTTCCTGTTAAAGATCTGACGTTAGCTGTAGGAGTCAGGTGTTTCCTGTTGATGTGCCTTTAAAAGGTTGATGCTTGTTTGCAATAAACGTCACCTTGATCAGACTCTTGTCTTGGCGTCCTTCTTTTCTCTCTGCCCCATCTCCACCCCGCTGCTCTTTCGGGTTTGAGGCACTGCTGGACAGTGCTCTGCATCGCCGGTTCGCGACACATGAGCAATTTTTTTTTTCACACTAAAATGATTCCTTTGGTTGGATGAAACTGAGGAATCACTGTTGACAGACTGCTCAATGGAATAATAGTTGCAGTTCAGGCACATGTGATTGAAAACTTAACCCAAGCCAATTTTTCGTATGTGTCTCTCCTGCATTCCTTTGACCATGTTCTTCTCTTCTGTCAGTGAGATTTTCCTTGTGATTCACACAGAATCCTGTGTCAATTCTTCCATCCTCTCCGCATTGGCACTCAAAGTCATGTATATTTGGATTTCTTTGAAGCACATTTCTTGAATGTTGTGAATTTTATGTTTTTGCAACATTGCTGCCTGGAACATTTCTCCAGTATCACTCTCCCTTTGGGGATAAGTTCCTTGACCACACATTTAGGAGAGGTATCCAGGGAAACCAGGTTCCTGTAGTTCTCCAACATCACGTCCCTGTGTAAAGTCCTCTGAGCAGGGGCTAGGCATTTCCACTCCTCCTGGGAAAACTCTATGGCCACATCCCTGAATGTTAACAGACCCTGAATAACAGCCATTCTCAACTCCTTTTCTTTCCTCTTCTTGGCTTCTTCCTTATGTAACATTGAGTCTTTGAAAGTTAATCCAAAGACTACAGAGGAAGTCATGTGCAGAGGTCAGGAAGTCACACGGGGACTATGAAGGTAGAGATACCCGTTGCCATGTCCCAGCAGAGAGGAGCAGATACCTGGAAACAGGATGTTAGGGTTCCTGGGAGAGCTGCACAGTGCTGTGACCTCCACTCCATGGGATGCCTTGTTATTTAGTCTTTAATCCACTTGGTATAGTGAATGGTGAAAGATAGGGATCGAGTTTTAATCTTTGGAAGGTTGAAAAGCTAGTTTTTCCAACACCATTTATTAAAGAGGCTATCTTTCCTCCACAGAAAATGGTTGGCTCCTTTGTCAAAGATGAGGTAGCTGAATATGTCTGGTGTTGTTTCTGCGTCTTCTAATCTATTCCATTGATCTTCAGTTCTGTTTTTTGCCAATACCATGCTGTTTTTATCACAGTGGCTTTGTAGTATAGTTTCCAGTTGGTAATTGTGATAGCCCCTGTTGTCTAGAGTGGCTTTTGATATTCTAGGTCTTTTCTGGTTCCAAATGAATTTTTTGATTTTTTTTCTCAAATTCTGTGAAATGTACTGTTGGGATTTCAATCTTGATTGCATTGAATCTGTATAGCAGTTTTGGTAGTATGGCCATTTTAGCTTCTTCCTTCCCAGGATCAAGAGAGGTCTTTCCATTTTCTTATCCTCTTTTATCTTTTTGGTCAGAGTGCTGTAGATTTCATTATAGAGGTCTTTTTCTCCTTCATTAGATTGATTCCTAGATATTTCATTTATTTTGATGTTATTGTGAAAGGAATTGTTTCCCTAATTTCTTCCTCAGTGAGCCTGTTATTTGTGTACAAGGGTATTGATTTTTTAGTGTTAACCTTGTATCCAACTACTCTACTGAAACTGTAAATGAAGTCTAGAAGAAGTCTTTTGGCAGAGTTTTTTGGGTCTTCTATGTAGAGTATCATATTGGCAGCAAATAGTTACAGTTTAATTTCTTTCTTTCCTATCTTTATTCCTTTTATTTTTTTCTCTAATTGCTGTGTCTAATTGCTATGGTGAATGTTTCCAGAACTATATTGAACAGGAGGGGTGATAGTGGACTTCCCTGTCTTGTTCCTGATTTTAGTGTGAAGGTTTTCAGTTTTTGGCTATTTAGAATGATATTGGCTGTTGGATTTTCAGAGATAGCCTTTATAAGGTTGAGATAAAGACCATCTATTCCAATTCTCTGTAGGGTTTTTATCATGAATGGGGGTTGAATTTTGTGAAATGCTTTTTCTGTGTCTATTTAGAGGACCATATGGTTTTTGTCCTTGACTCTTTTAATATATTGTATTACATTTATTGATTTCCTTATGTTGAACCATCCTTGCATCCCTGGAATAAATACGACTTGGGCAGGGTGTATAATTTTCTTGATGACCCGCTCTATTTTGTTAGCCACTATCTTATTGAGGATTTTTGCATTTATGTTCATTAGGGAGATTGGTCTGTAGCTCTCTTTTTTGATCGGGTCTTTCTGTGGTTCTAGAATCAAAGTAACATTTGCTTCCAGGAATGAATTTGGAAGTATTGCTTCCCTTTCAGTTTTACTGAGGAGCTTAAAGAATTGTGGCAATAGTTCTTCTCTGAATGTCTTGTAGAATTCATCAGTGCAGCCCTCGGGACCTGGGTTTGTCTTTGTTGATAATGTTTGAATTACATTTTTTGTTTCATTGAATGTAATTAGGGTGTTTAGACTTTTTATATCTTCTTTGTTCAACTGTGGAAGTTCATATGTATCTGGGAATCTGTCCATTTCTTCTATGTGTTCATTTTATTAGAGTACAGGTTCTCAAAGTAGGTATTGACAATCATCTGGATTTCTGTTGGATCTGTTGTTACTTCACCTTTTTCATTCCTAATTGCATGGGTATAAGCCTTTTTTTTTTTTTTCTTTCGACAAAGTTGGCTAAGATTGGCTAAGGGATTATCGTTTTTATTTTTTCTTTCAGAAAACCAACTCTTTGATTCATTGATTTTTTTATATCATTTTCTTAGTCTCCATTATATTAATTTCTGCTCTGATCTTTATAATTTCCTTCCTTGTATGAGCTTTGGGTTTTTCTTGCTGTTCTTTTTCTAGGAGCTTAAGATTCATCATTAGGTTGTTTAGTTGAGCTTGCTTGTTTTCATATTTTGGGCATTCACTGCTATGAATTTTCCACGTAGAACTACTTTCAATGTGTCCCATAGATTCCTGTATGTTGTATCGGCAATATCACTTATTTGTAAAAACTGAATAATTTCTTCTTTAATTTCCTCTGTGACCCATTGATTATTCAGGACAGTGCTGTCCAGTTTCCATGTGTTTGTGAAGTTCTTGTGGCTTTTTATGCTTTTGATCTCCAGCTTCATTGCAGTATGGTCTGGTAATTTATATGGGGGTAACTTCAATTCCTTTGCATTTATTTAAACATGTTGTATGAGTGAGTATGTGGTCTATTTTGGAGAATAAGCCATGTGCAGGAGAAGAGAATGTCTACTCAGATTTTGTGGGGCGGAACACTCTGTAGACATTTATTAAGTCCATTTGTTCAAAAGTTCTGCTCAATTCTAGTATTTTTTAATTTTTTTTTCTAGCTGATCTGTCTATTTGTGACAGTGGGGTATTTAGGTCCCCACTAACATTGTTTTAGTGCTTATTTGTCCCTTAATTAGTGCTCATGTCCCTTATATTTGTTTTGTATAGTTAGGTCATCAATATTTAGTGCTTATATATTTATGATTGTCATCTCTTCCTCTTGGATTGTTCCCTTTACAGATGTAGTGGCCTTCTTTGTCTCTCTTAATTAGTTTTGGTTTGAAGTTTACTTTATGAATAAGATAGCTACCCCTAGGGTTTTCTGGGCTCCTGTTGCATGGAGAACTGTTTTCCATCCTTTTACTTTCAGCCTATGAGTTTCTTTTTCAGTTAGGTGTGTTTCTTGTATACAATATATTGTTGCATTTTGCCTCTTAATCCATTTTGCCATCCTATTTCTTTTGATTGGTAAATTGAGGCCATTATCATCAACAGTTATAACTGATATATATTGACTTATAGTTTTCATGTTATTGTCCTATTGTTGGCTCATTTTAATTTTCCCCCCTCTCCCTTTAGTTTCTTGCTTGCCTAGTTGATTTGCTCTGTTGGACCTCATGGTGTTGTGACCTTTATTGTCTTTTTCTAGGATATTGTTCAGAATTGTATGTAGAGCTGGTTTGGTGTTCATGAATTTTCTCAGGTGTTCCTTGTCATGGAAGTATCTTATTTCTCTATCCATTTTTAAAGAGTTTTGCAGGATACATCAGTCTTGGTTGGAGGTTGTTTTCTCTTAGGGCTTGAAATACCTCACTCCAGGCTCTCCTTGATGTGAGAGTTTGTGCTGAAAGGTCTTCCATGATTCTGATGGGCTTTTCTTTGCATGTGATTTGTTTCTTTTCTCTTACTGATTGTAGTATTTTGTTCTTCATTGGGTTTCCGGGATGTTGATTATTATGTGTCTAGATGTAGATTTTTTTTCTTTTTTTGATCATGGCTAGTTAGAGTCCTATGTGCCTCACTTATTTGTATGTCAAATACTTCCCCTCTGGGAAATTTTCTTTCATTAATTCTGTGAACAGTTTTTTTATGTCATTTGTACTTTTTCCTGCTACTTCATGGATTCCTATCAGTCTAATATTATTCTTCTTTGCATCATCTAGGAGTTGTTGGATCGAATGTCATGATCTCTTACAATTTTTAAGAGATCTCTGTTTTCATGATCACTAACTGAAATCCTCTCTTCTATATCTGAAATTCTATTTTCACATTCATTCATTCTGCAGTGAATGCTTTCTATAGCGTTTTTAATCTCCTAGATATGTATTTGAATCTGTTTCTTAGATTCCTTTTCTTTTGTATGTTGGACATTCATGGTTTCCATTTGTTTCCTATTTTGACATTCATGGCTTCTGTCATGGTCCTGAACTCATCTATTTTTTTGTCTGTTTATGTTCTAGAGTCTCTAATTATGTCTTTCATTGTGCAAGGTCCAAGTTGAGCTCCCTGACCTCCTTCAGGATTAAACTGTGCAAGATTCTATGGCAGGTTATAGATGCTCTCCCCCTGAAGATAGTCCAAGTTCTGATGGAAGGTGGTGATCCCTTCACCTTGCCAACTATGGAGGTCTGGTGTATCTTTATGGCAGTTGTTCACTTCCATTCCATCTTCTGGGGCTCAGTACAATAGTCTTTATGACCACCTGTGGCTCTGCAGTGTGGATCCAGGTACCAGCACAACTAGAAGGCCTGGGAGCATGGGGCGGATGTTCTGCAGGGGTGCCATGCAGCTGGGCAGTCCTCACAGTTCTGCTCCAATGAAGGTCCAGGGTGCTGGAGAGTGGAGAAGCTTCTTAGCTCCCCATGTTGGCTGGTTAGTCCTCACTTGTCTGCTACGATGAGCCAGAGTAGTATAGTTTTAATTGTGGCAGTCTTTCAATTCCTTGCTTAGATTAATTCCTAACTATTCATTTCTCTTGACAGTATTACAAAAGGTATCATTTCCTTAATTTCCATCTGAGTGATTGTGTTATAGAATATGGGATGCTAATGATTTTGTATCTTCCTATTATCCTCAAATTGGATATTATGCTAGGAGTTTTTTGGTGGATTTTTGGGAGTCTTCTATATAGGGGATCCTATCATCTACAAATAATGATAATTTAACATCTGCCTTCCATAACCACATCCTGCTTATGTTTTCTCTTGTCTAATTCCTCTAGCTAATATTTCAAGAACTTTATTGAATGGAATGGTGATAGAGGACATCTTTTTTTTTTTGTTCCTGATTTTGGAGGGAAAATTTTCAGTTTCTGTAAATTTAGTATGATGTTGGCCATTGGTTTGTCATACATGAATTTTATCAGATTGAGAAAGTATTTAGACTTATTTAAAGACCTTTAAATTATTCCTATTTTATTGTTTTTTTAATCATGAGTATTTAAGGGTTTCATTTTTATATGAAAATATTTCTTTAAATGTGAAATCCTAGAAATTGAAAAAACTACATAACTGATTTTCTCTTCTCACAATCTGTTTGAAGAAACTACTCAGGTGTTCAGTGTGAAGATCATCTTATAGATTCTTGGGATCCTGAGTGTCTGGATATATCCAATTATTTTGAATAAGTTATTGACACAGAATAGGTCTCTCCCCTTTTTCCTTGATTACTTATGACTCTTAAATAGAAACAAAAGTGGGAGAATGATGGGTGTTATCCAGAAGGTGCACCTTTTCCTAAAATGTCCTGCTTTGATAGCCTACTTGAAGAGAAGAATAACTAATACTAGCATCACATACAAAAAATACAATTTTGGATATGTGTATATTTCTAGTTAAATTACCTCTCTACTCAAATTTTATAAAATGAATATAAAGATATGTAAATAACAAGTTGGATACACTACAAAGAATATGATCACATCATTCATTTTAGTTTTCTATTTATGCTCTATATATGCATATCGAAAAATATAATTATGGAAGAATGTCCAGAAATGTAAATTCTCACAATATATCTTAACGCATATTATCTAGCAAAGAAAAGTACACACATCATATATGTCATAAGCCATAAGGAATTTTTCTTTCAAGATTATTTTTTGCACGGAAGTATATAATTTTAAAATAATTGTCTATTAGAATCTTAATAATTTTAGAAATAGCAACACCTATATATAAAACATTCCCATGAATGTGCTCTTCTGAAATTAAATATGAAAAGAACACAAAAACAATGCATTTGAATCCCAGGCTACTGCTTATGGCACCCTCTTGTCAGACTCTGAGTGTCTCTCCAGAGGAAGCATATATTTTGACAGAATTTTCTTTATTATGTGTGTTTTCATTTATTTCTCATGTTCATATGCCTAAAATGGAGAAAACAGAAGAAAATGGCATGCTGTTGCTAAGTGGATGTCCTACAGATTTGAAACAAAATGAAAAACTTTAAAATATACTGTAATTATGTTAAATGGTTGGATTTTACTTTCATTATCTAAAATAAAAATTAAAAGGTTGAATATGAAAAGTAGTCTATAATGATAACTTTAAAAACATATTTTCAGAGAATGATTTTATAGCTGTAAAAAAGTACTTTGTTCTCTTTCATAAGCCCTTCATGTCTTAGTGCCAAAAAGACTGACCCTTTGTTTCATGGAAGTGTCAGACCACTTGAAATCTCCCTGGCTTGGCCATATCCAGTCTGTTTTGTTATCACTTGCTTGTCCTTTGGGGGTTTTGATGATGTAGCCTCAATATTTTCAGATTTTATTTCTTCTCAATCAGTATAATTCATGTTTAAAATGAAGCAGATACTAATTAAGATTACTTTTCTTCAGAATTTCTCAAGTACAATTGACATTAGTTTCTGATCTTATCAAAGCCAGTTGAAAGGACAGACAGTTCTCTGAGCTGGTTTTTTTCTCATGACTCTGTATATTTTGTGTAGCATGTTTTTCCCAACACTGCACGATGTCCTGAAGGCATCTAATTTGGGATTAAACTGTTTCAAACATGATAAGAAGAGGAGAGTTTACGAATGTAGGAGAGAGAGAGTTTCTACACCGAAGAACCTAGAGTGGCCTGTCTGGGAAGAAACCCAGATATCAAAACCCCAAGATTGACATGATGCTTCAGAGAGAGCTAAACCCTAAATGAGATTGGGATTAATGTTAGGATTTGGAGGAGTCAGCTCAGAATTTATTGGAAAGTTGCTTTTATTTCATTCTGGATTTGGAGCTGATTTATTTTATTGATCACCATTTCCAGAGCTTACTGTTCCCTCAGTGGCACTGTGACCAGCCTATTTCCACTTTGTAAGCAACAAATTATTACCACACATCTAGTTTTTTTAATCAATTCCTGAATTTCTTTATAACCATCAGTTCACAATTTGACCAAAATTTGTGAAGGCTTCTTGTTGACTCTCAGGAGAATAACTCTATTTCGGGCACCAAGAGGAATGGAAAAACGAAACTAGTTACCTGCCCCAAGGACTTGGTAGTCTAGGACACTGTGCCAGAATCACACAGGGAGCAGCACCTGAGGCAGAGAATAAAATGCTGTTACCTTGTTATTGTGCAGTCTCAAATGTGGGAGGAAAGAAAGAGGGGGATGAACCAGGGAAACTGAGGCCACACCAGGGATCTGGTCATTGTGATGTATAGCTGATTTCTGATGATACAGATACTATGGAGCAGAACACATCATGGATACAAGAACATACCCTGTGGCAGTGTGGATAGGAAGCTCCGCTCAGGAGACTAAGTGTTAGACTTGCCTTGTGAAGTTCTTCAAAGCCCATAGAGACCCACGCACTAGAGGATCCGGCATGGTGTATGAATGTATCTGATACAAAGGGAGAAAGACCACTTCCTAAAGAAATTTGCCATTTGATGCAATGGACAAATGTGAGGATGAAGGGATGCAAATGTCTAACGTAGTCCTTAGAAGTATGCCATTCTACTCAGTTTGTAATATGTAAGTATCCAAGCACCTAGGAATGTATTAGCAGAATGACTTTGGTGTGTTACCTACTCATAATGGCCCATCCTGTCAGTTTTTTGAAGCTTCTCAAGAGGGCAGCTCCTGACCGCCTTCTCTAAAACAGTACCCCACTCACCTGCTGCCCCCTTCACTGATATGGTGGATCCCCCATCCTGCTGCACAGCTCTTCATGTACTTGACATGACCTCATCTTGTACATTTGCTCATCTGTGTATTTATTCTCTCTTTCCCACTAGAATGTAACCAATGAGGGTCACTGTGTGTCTGTCCTGAGCATCAGTGTAGCCCCAGACCTTCAATGAGTCCTCACTGAAGCATGTGATTGCATCACAAGGAAGATATCTGTTTTATATGTTTCTGTGAAAACAACATGAGAGAGTTCCAAAGGGGCCCACTGAGGCTCTGCACACAGAAGAAAATTTGTGAACACCCAAGTCCTTCCTTTCCTTATGACTGGGTGTGCCCCATGTGAAAATGGACATATAAAGCTTAGTAGAACTGAGGTACTAAGAATTCAGAACATAGACTGAACCAGTAGGGATTATACACTAAGGCACTACAGGCCAAAAGTTTTCCTACCTATATCTGAGCAGGAAAAGAGTGGACACACAGCTTAAACTGTATATGATAGCCCCCACATGCCTTCAAATGTACACTTTTTAAAATCTCAAAATCGGTGTACAGGGAACTGCCTGCTATAAACTACAAGGAAAAGGATTTATGCCTGTCTCATGTTCCTGGCCTCAAAGTGATCTGATCATTCGAAATATTCCATCTCCCTTTTGTAGAGTGTAGTGTTGCAAAGCACAGTGCTCTTTATTGCATTTTTTTACAGTGAAGTGAAATATTGTAGCTTGAAGTGAGCATGTAATAGTGTACAAAAAGTATAACAGTGCATGTAAAAGTGTTTATGTGTTGACTAGAATGGTGGAAACAATGGTCACACTACTTCCTCTCTGAAGGCCATTTCTGAACAGGCCCACACTAATACAAAATACACTCTGTTTTTGAGTGTTTCTCTATTTTTAGACTGCTCTAAAAATTCCATGCAGTTTTTCTCTGTCAAAAAGTTTTTGGGACCATGTCACTGTGAGATAACCATATCTATAGTGACAGAAAATAAGTATAGTTCTATGATGACCTATAAATAAATGATTAAAGTATTTTTCAGAAGAACGCATATCTTACTTTTTAAAGTAAGACCCCAGAATGACCTATACACTTTTAAACTGTAATTCTCAAAGTAAAAAATTTGACTTTCCTCAAAGTAATGAATAATTTCCAATTCCACCAAAGTCTCTGGATTTCTATGTGCTGAATTCTGCGACCATACCTTGATACTTTGTGCAAACCACACCTATTTCTCATTGACCATCAATGGAATCTTTCTAAAATTGTACCTATTCACAGCCTAAGACCAGGATAATTCCCTTAAAAAAAAAAAGCAAAAAAGAGCTATGTTTTCCCTTTAGGAACAATTAAAAGCAAGATGTGCTGCTCTTCTCTGGTAGAACACTTCCATCTGAGCTTCAGTGTTTATGTAGAATAATTTTTTCTTGATATAGTATGACGGAGGATTGCTGTTCTTTACCCTCAAGTGCAATGGCATTTTAGGAGGGGAAAGGAAACTCAGCGCTTCTCTCTGCTCTTCTCTCTTATGGGTCTTTCATGAAGTATTGTGTACTGGGTGTCTGAAAACCAGGACTGGAATCAGACACTATAGGGTACCTCATCAGTTCTCAGCCATTCCAGGGAGATGGCAAGCCAAAACTGTGTCCTAGGCAAAGGATGAGTGTGTTCAACCTGAAGTGTTGTTATCATGATTCAGTCGTCAAACTCTCAATTTACTTCTGTCTTGTTACTATTCTCTTCTTCTGTCTCCATCTTGTAGTGACCAGATGGATCTGGAGACTGAAAATAGGCATCATGGGTGGTTATGAGTTCATTGAAATCATGAGCATTTTCTTGGCCCTGGTATTCTCAATGAGCTTTGGAGCTTTTTCTAAGTGAAATTTACTTCTTTCTTTCTGACCTTGTAGTTGCTTCTCTACAGCCAATGTATCCCCCCTCCCCTCTTTCTCTCTCCCCCTCCTTTTCTCTTTTCTGTCTTTTGCCACTATCTTCTGACTCTTGGTGAGTGATTACCTGAGCCCTGTGAATGCATCCTTGTTTAGCAAGTAATCCGTGATTCCCAGACAAACAATCCAGTATTCTCTAATTACCTCTAAAATCATCCTTCTTAATGAGAACTTTCATTAGTGTTCACTGTGAGAATTAAGACATCCATGAAAACATTTAGCACTGTCCCTGGCACAAATAGCCTATCAATAATTAATCACTATTAATTAATAATTCATCATTTATTTCTTATTGCCTTTTCTTCACAGGCCAACAGCGTTTTTAAATAGCTCTACGGGTATCTTTTCTCTGTGATTAATATGAAATATTGATAGTTCTCTGATCATGAAACATTTAAAATATTTTTGTTTAAGAAGTAAAGCTTGCTAAACTTATATTGTCAATTCTGACTCATGACAACAAAAAAGAAATAGTGACATAAATCTAAAAACAAAAGAACATGAGTTAATTATGTGAAGTGTGTTTGATTTGGGAATGTATTAGATGCTTTAATGGCAAGATTCATCCACCTGTGTTTTGAGTGGCCTAATTCTGAATTAGTTCACATTCCTGTTTTCCTGTGAGGTTGAGAACAGTAGAACTCAGCATCTGCTTGTCTTTGTAACCTATAGCACTTGAAATCTATGTCTCTGGCAATGCACCATGTACTGAACTGTAAGGGAATATTTTGCATTGTTCATTTCCTTTTGTCATTTGTCTTCTCAAATTGCAGGCTCCCTGAAGAAAAGCCAATATTGTAATATAAAATATTTCTTTCTTCTCACTACACCCAAGTATATGCAAAGTGTGATTGGAATATATAATGAATGTAAATTTTTTTAAATTACAGTAAAAGTCACATTGCCATTAATCCCCCTTGGCATACTACTTTTGCTTCCAGTGTACTATCCAATCATTCCCAGTTTCTGAAGAAGTTCTGGATGTTCTCTTTCATTAGTGCCTTTATAATGTGTGATAAAAAATAAGGCGAATCCTGCTGCAGAGTGCCATCTTCATCTACCTTACTCATTGGATCTGGCAACATGCAATTTCATGCTCTCCCCCAAAGTTAAAATGATCATGAAAGTTAAATGTTTACATTCAATTCAGAATATGGAGGCAACCACAGAAAGACATTCACAAAAAATGACTTCTAGAACTGTTTCAGAAGTGACAAGAAGGATGGGGCAAGTGTGCTTAATATGAAAGTAAATATTTTGAGAGGAATTAATGGAAACGTGACTTTTACTGTCATGATTATTTTCCATTAAGTTTATTGGTACATTTCAGGTAAACAATACAGTTACATTCATCATGGGGAACTTGTACCTTTACATGATATATCTTGGTTATTTTTTTTTTCCCATTCCCCTGCCATCCCTTCATCTCCTTCACCCTTCCCTATTTACAAAGACTTTGTTTCCACTTTTTCCTTTTCTCATATTTTTTCCTTTCCATTCTTTCCCCTTCCCCTCCCAAATCCCCTTCTCTTTTAGACCCTTTCTTCCTATTTCACATTATCAGTTACACATTTTGAGCCTTATTTACACTTTTAGTTTCTCACACCAGAAAAATCATTCAGTATTTACACATGTGTGTTCTATTTATTTCACTTAAGACTGTGGCCTCAATATACATCCATTTTCCTATTAATGACTCTAGTTTCTCATTCTTTATGGCTGAATAGTACTCCATTTTATTGAAAAACCACATCTTCTTTATCTAGTCTCCAACTGATGGGCAATTGGGCTGTTTCCAAGTTTTAGATATTACAAACTGTGCAGCTATCAATATGGCTGTGCATATATTTCTGTGGTATGATTCTTTGAATTCTTTTGGGAAGATACCCAGCAGGGGAATAGCTGGGTCAAATGGGACTTCTAATCCTAGTTGTTTGAGGTATCTCCATATTGATTTCCACAGTAGTTGCACCAATCTGCCCTCCCACCAACAATGGAGGATTCCTTTCTCCCCACAACCCTGTCAGCATTTGTTATTGGTTGATTTCTTGATAGTAGCCATTCTTTTGGGGGTGAGGTGGAATCTCAGTGTTGTTTTCATCTGCAACTCTCAAGTGACCAGTGATGTAGAATATTTCATCATTATTTTAAAAAAATAATTTAAACATTTTTTCACCCTATTTTTCAGTCATATTGTATAGCTGGTTGATATTTTATTTTGTTTTGTTTGAATACAATAAATGCTTGTGATGTATTTGTTTAATGACTAAATAAAACGGAAGAAATGATATAATAAAATGGACTGAAATCAGTTAGCAGATGACCTTCCTCTATGCAGCTGGGATATCCTGTTTAAGAGCCACCTTGGCTCCTCCCAGTCTCAGAAACTTCTGTTCCATTATACATGTGAGACTACAGTATGCTCTGGAAAGAAGACAAAAGACTGAGTTAGCAAGAAAGCCAAAGGGAGAAGATGACTGAGGAGCTCTTTCCAAGCCTGGATCCATAGGGCCAGGTGACTGAGAAGAGAGGACAGTAAGAGGGGGGGGGCAGTGGTCACTTTGGCACTCAGACCATGGGAGACAAGTGGCTGTGGGAACAGAAACACCAAATTCTGGGTTGAAGCAGGGTTAGGGTGGCTTTCAGGTATAATATATCTGATTTGGGGTATATCCAAGTTAAAACCAAAGCAGTTATAGTAAAGAACATAATGATCCTCAGGTTAACTTCTTGGGCTTTATGTTTGTTAGTACGCATTGCATGAGTGCTGGTACAAGCACATATATGTGGGCTACCTCCCTTCTCTTGTTTTTTAATATGTTCTATTTTGTATCATGTTTTACTTTAGAAAAATGGAAAAATGTGTTTCTGTCCCAATGAGCTTATTGAGCTCCACATTATTATTTATAGACTATTTATTATTCCATTTACAGGGTATGTGAATGCCAGATAGTAAAATTCAAAAAAATGTAATTGTAATTATATTATTCTGTAAAAAGTAGCAGGTCAGCCATTAAAGTCTAAATCAGTAGAAGTGTAGGGCCTTCTCCAAGGGTCAAATCCTGCCAAGTTCTTTTGATGACAGCAAGAGGTAGGCTATATACAGCAAAATATTTTTTTCCTCCTTGTAATTGGACTTCTCCACTGCATAATTTATATTTTACTTTGATTTTCTATTTCTTAGCTTTTAAAAAATGTATGCCCAATGATGATATGCTACAAATCATTGACAGGCTTAAGGGTGTGTTTTTCTATGAATGCTCCATGCTTTAGAGAAAAGTAAAGAGCCAAGAATTCATTTTTTTGTAGCAGTATCTCCTTTATTAAAATTTTGCCTCTTATAATTGTGCGTAAGTGAAATAATAAGGGAGAAAGGAACAGTTATAAACGAGGATGGATTAATGTTAACATTGAAAATGATCTTAGAAAATTTAAAATCTGTTATTTTACAAGTGAAAATCTTGGATTAAAGAAATAGAGATTTCTCTCAAAGAGAATTTTTCTCTTGGCTTTAACTTGTGTATCTCATTAAAGTACCAGACAACTCTACACTAGCAAACAATTACCTACTTATGTAATTAATCTGAATAGACATCACCATCAACACCTTTGACTTTTATTCTCAGCATCATCTTCTCATGTCTTTAAATACAGTCCCCAATTTTCTATGACTGCTTTGGATAAGAGATCAGAAAACTGGTTCTTCAGTCAAATGTAGCTAACCACTCATTTTTGTACCATACGTGGGCTGAGTACATATTTTACATTATTAAATAAAATATAAAATGATAAACATTCTGTTATATGTGAAAATTGTATGAAAGTCTGATTTCAGTGCTTGTAAGTAAAGTTGTATCAGAATAGAGTGAATAATCATGAGGAAACTATGTCCCTCAGTGTCTGAAGTTTTTGTAAGTCCTTTTCTAAACATTTTGCAGAAAGATTGAAAAATGCTACATTGGAAATATACAGATGTTTGCAAGATTTTATCCTCTCAATTCAAAAGCTATACAATCATCCCACAATAGGGAACTGATACAAACATTTAGAATAATGAGTGCTGAATAGAAACATGTATGTCTTGTCCAAATGCTGAATGAATCTGTGGTTCAAACCTGTATCAAAATCAAGACAATCATATCAGGCCTGTGTTGAGAGTGGACTCATCACTACCTCTGAGTGACTGCTGTGAGGGAAGCTGCTCCCAAGCTCCCTTTCCTTCCTTCTTTCTTTCTTTCTTTCTTTCTTTCTTTCTTTCTTTCTTTCTTTCTTTCTTTCTTTCTTTCTTTCTTTCTTTCTTTCTTTCTTTCTTTCTTTCTTTCTTTCTTTCATACTGGGAATATAACTCAGATATAACTCAGGTACTTACACTTGTGAGGCAGGCGGCAGAATCACTGAACTAAATCCCTGGCCCTCAAGCTCTATTTCTGAGGAACAAGCCTCCCACTGTGGCCTTAACTCATGGCCATGTATGTGCACTCTCCTTTTCTCCCATCGAACTGATCAGAGACATGAGAAGGAGCTCTGTAGACTGAAATACCAAACAAATATCTAGATTTCTCCAATGTGCCACAATAGCATGGCAATAGAGGAACTTATGGGTATTTGCACTCTTGATATTCACATTCCCTTGGCGTACAGTCTGTTCATTATTTGCTCATTTCTTCTTGTGCTTATTCATTTGCTTGCATTGCAATCTTCTGTTATACCAAGCCCTGCCAATGCACAGGAGAACAGAGTTGCAGTTGAGTGGGAAACTGTACTACCATCCTCCTTTTCTCTGCTCCCCCTTACAAGTTTAGGGACATTTTAGGTGCTAGAACATATTAAGGATGTTCCTACTAGCAGAGTGTCAACATGGACCATTCTATGATACTCAAGCAAGCCTCCGATAAGCCTGACTCAAAGCATTTTGACTAAGATCTAATAAACTCTGAAATTAAATTGTTCTTTAATCTGCTCTGTACTGTATCCCCTCTTATACTGCCCTAGCAAGAAATTATAAGTTAACATTATCAGGACTTTCAAATGTCCTTATGATGACAGCTCTTGTTTCATCACATACAAAGTAGACTCAAGCAGCCAGCATAGGGACAGAGTCCCTGTCTGGAGAGGGTGGTACTACTGTGAGCAGCTCCAAGGCCAGGAGACTTGTGTATTCATTTCAGGGAAAAGAAGGAACCTCTCTACTTATTTATGATAAAAAGTGTAATTGAAAAATAGAGTTAATGTTGATTTTTTAAAATGGAGTTTGCTATGGTAAAAGATAAATTGCTACTGATCTCACTTAAAGTATTCCCCCACCCTTTGAACATATTTATCCGATCATTCTTGCCACTTTCTGAAGCAGTTCTGGAAGTCCTCTTTTGTGACTGTCACTAGTTGTGTTCCCCTGACTATCCTAATGTCTGGAATTGATTCAAACTGTTTACCTTACATGGTTAGTTTGACTTTGAGGCAGAACCAGAAAGAAGTTTAACAGTGCCAGATCCAGGGTATACAGTAGGTAAGGACATCTTGAATGTTTTTAGAAGCATGCCTTTCCACTGGATGGCACGCTGCAATATGTAGTCTTCACCAGGTTTTGATCACATCTCATAAAGACATGAAAGAGGACTTCTAGAAACACTTCAGAAAGTGGAAATAACGAGGAGATAAGTGTGTTTGGAGAGAAAACGGAGACTATTTTGAGGGAGATTAATGGCAATGCGTCTTTTACTGTAACCATTTTTTTAAATTTAAATATTACTGTATGTTTTGATCGCACTTAAGAGGATGAAAGACAAACTCCAAAATGAAATACTTACATTATAAACCCTGGAGGCTATGGATGTGGCCTCATTTGGCAAAAGATCTTGGCAGATAATTATGATGAGTTGAAGATCCTGAGTTGAGGCAATCACATCAATTAGTCAAGTCAGGTCGATTTTAACTTTTATATGTGTCTTTAAAAGAGACACACAGAGGTATGAAGACACAGAGAGACAGAAGTTAATATAACCACAAATTCAGGATTGCTGAGACAGCTACCAGTAGGTAAAAGGGATGAAGAAAAATTTCCTCATAAAGGAAGTAAAGTCCTATGATTGAAGACGTCTGGCCCCCAGAATAGGAATGGATAAAACTTTGCTTGCCTGAAGCCAACATATACTTGGTAATTTGCAGACATAGTCACTAAGCTTCAATATCAGCTCAAGCAGGGTCCTCCGACTCTTCATAGTTATCATAAGTTACCATAACTTAAAGTTCTGTAAGGCAGGACCACCTGGAGAGAAAAGGTAGGCTGTAGAATGTTTCAGGGAACATCAATGGAGCTTCAGATTATGGTAGAAAGGGGAAAGTGAGGTGCAAAGGATGAGTTCAGTGTTTTCAGATGAAGATGACGGTGTTACTGCTCAAAAAAGGGAATTATGTTTTAGGGTGGATTGAGGCAAAATTATTTTAAACTAGAATCTCGCCATTAAACCCTAGCAAGTTAAACTTTAAGCACTTCAAAACAACATGATAATTTTGAAATGTCTGAAAAAAACTAGTTTCTACTGTTTACATAAGAATAGTAAGCAATTCTGTAAAGATCTTACAGCCAGCTGTAAAGATCGTAGGCTATGTGTGTGTGTGTGTGTGTGTGTGTGTGTGTGTGTGTGATACTGGGGATTGAACTCAGTACCCTGTGCTCCCAAGACAGATGCATTACCACTGAGCTAAATCTTCAGCCCCTGTTATGGTTTTTTTAAGATCAGCCATGCTCACTTTATTTTTTCTGAAGGTAATTGCATTTTAGAATTATTATCAGTAATTTTAGTGCTTTACATATAAATACCAACAACTTTTTTCTGACATACATTTATTTGCTTGTCTGTGGTAATATCACAGTTTTAGACATTCTACCATTCTTAAATATGTATGAACATTGAAACGATCACCATAGGAAATACAAGATATGACCTGCAAGTAAGAAGTAAAGATATTTTACAAGAAATCATTTTTTATAATTTTTTAAGAAACTAAAGTGTGAGATGAAAGAGGTATGCAATTAGCACACAGGGACCATTTATTTTTGCCCCACATGGTTTAGGCTTCTCATGTGCACAAATACATCATAAAGTCTCATGTAGCTAGCAAACAGCAGCCTTACTTAGTCTGGCTGTTCCAGCAGCACAGATGTCTCCTAGGCACAGGAAGGAGTTACCCTTTGCATTAGGAATCACCTCTAAGCTGCCATCCCTCCTGCCATGATCCCAAAGCAAAGGGCACCATTTCTCTTCCCATGTGGTGAGTAAAGATGAAAAGGAGGAGATATTCTCCCTACAATCAAAGGGAACATTTCACCCAAGGGAACGCTGTTTTGGGCTTACTGTGGGACAGAAAGCTACAGGACACTTATGAAAGAAATAAAAAAATGGTGGCCAGCAACTAGAACTCTTTGGGCCATGCTAGCCTTTCCTATCCTGATGGCTTGAACAGTTTACAGCACATCCAAATCTCTCTGAGTCGAGTGTCTTGTCCAGTTTCTATACAAGGTGAAGATGTGCTGCCAAAGTCTTTTAAAGGTTCAAACAATGTCTTTAAAGTCAATATCTTCTGATTTTCTGACTATAAATATGAAACCCATTTTCACATTTCTATTCTACAACCTAATCACCATTGTATGGACAACTAGAAAGATTACTAATTTTTTTCTGTATATGTAATTTTATGTCTTATGTGATTAAACAGGTTACCTTTATAGATTCTTGGAAAAATTGAAGCAAAGCAAAGGGAGGCCATGACTAAAAAAAATAAAATCTCATTCTGGTGGCTAATTTTCAAAAGAAAGCAACTGACTTAGTAACTATCAGTTGCAATGGGAAACTTTTGTTATTTTGTACCCATTATCAATACCTGACTCATATACTATTTGGGTAACATATGTATAAGATGGAGTGATAGAAAATATATTTTAAATTTTTTTGAGGAGTTTCAGATCCTGGCATTTAATTCATATTGTATACACAAGGACTTTGAACAAACTTGGTAATTGGCTGCTACAGCCAAACTTGCTTAACTGATTCCCGGTTGCCATTTAGCATTTATTTGAGTGTTAAAATCATGAATGATATTTTTTCTATGACATAATGTACTTGTATAATTTCTCATTTTAGCAATGGACTTAAGTTCACTTGAAGTGACAATTATATTAGGTCACAGTTGGATTTCTGGTAATACACTGTATAGGAGAGATGCAAGGTATACAAACAAATAAAAGTATTAGTAATACACCTATAGTATTATTTTTCAGACTGAGACTGCTAGATCTTCATTGATACAATATTCTGCTTATATGAGCTGTGTCTAAAAAAATGTTAAAATCAAATTGATGCATTCAATACATATAGATATATGTGCACACACATGCCTAAAGTGGATCTGCTAGTTTAAATATATGTGCTATTTGAAAATATCTTACTTGGCATTGAAAGAGACAAACTCATAGTCCTTTCAGAACAGGATATATCTATTCAACAATGAGTGAAATCCATATAAGCTAGGGGTTGGATCTTTTGGTACAGGCAACATGTATTGAATGCAGCCCACCACTTTTTCTGCAAACAAAGCTTTACTAGAATACAGCCCTATTCATATGGGTTGTCTGTGCCTCCTTTTATACTACAGGATAGGTTTGAGGAGAGAATGAATGACTCATAGAGCATATTATTTACTATTTGATCTTTTATAGAAAATCTGTCAGCTGCTGATGTAAGTAAATTCATATTAGTACTGGAAGTGATCCTGAAGATACTCTGGATTTTGGGAAAAAATATTTTTCACAGTTTATACAAAACCCAGTGTTTTAGTGTTTAGGAGCTTTAATTATTTTCTTCTTCAACAGGGAAGAAGAGAGAAAGGAAAAACAGACCAGCAATTTCAGTGGCCAAACACATATGAAAAATAAAATAGTTAAGAGTTTTACAACAGGAATAAATCTTAAATCACAATCTAGGAGGAGAGGATGTGTATTTGTACAAACAGGTTTAATGCCCTATTTTGTCAGTTGTAGTCATTAATTATTTTCAAGATAAGTGTATATTCTCTAATAAATTAAATATGGTATTATAAATTTTTGTGAAGACTAAAATACCCCATTGGGTCAAGTTACAGAAAGCTTATACTGAAATCATTTTTTAAAATTCTGATGAGTCTTTCTGGAAGGCACACCCATGTTCTGTCTTCGTCCAAGAATTACTCCCCTAAAAAAACTATGCAAATAGTTGGTGTCTCAATGTGAGTATGCAGGGTCATGGTGATGTAGGTATGGTGGGTGTTACTGACTCAGGCTTATTATGAAAAGGAATGTATTTTTAAATGTCAAAAATGCCTACTACTCTATTAGGGGGCTATGGTGGTACACTCTTGTAATCCCAGTACTCTGTGAGGCTGAGGTAGCAAGACTGCAAGTTCAAACCCAGCCTGGGCAACTTGGTGACTTAGTGAGACCTTATTATAATTAAAAAAAAATCTACAACTTCCTGAGTGAAGAAAGAAGCTTTAGCAAAAATGATATGTTCACTAGCTCATGGAGTCAGTGGGGGACCAGTAAAACTCAGGCTGCTGTTATTCAAATCCACTGAACTTCTCATATTTGTGCTCTATCATACAGCTTATAAAACCTGTGAAGTATTTCACCTGCTACATAATGTATAGTTAGTGTGTGAGAATTGTATGAAAACCAGACAATTGTTCCATTTGTTACTCTTATTGCATTGTTTATGGCATGTTCTAGGAGAACTGATATCTGTACAGCACTTTGTTTTCCCATTATTGAAGAGTGTGTGTGTGTGTGTGTGTGTATATATATATATATATATATATATATATATATATCTTCATTTAATCAAATCCACCTTGAGGTTTGTAAATGGAATTTTACTTTTTTTTCTTTTCTTTCTTTTTTTTTTTTAAGGCAGGCTCTTGCTAAATCACTACATTGCCCTGACTGGTCTCAAATTTTCCATTTTCTTGCTCCAACCTCCAAGTGCTGGAATTATAGGTGTACACTAGTACATCTGGCTGGAATTTTACTAATTTTTATAAGTTCTTTATTTTTCTTGGAACATATACAGATGAATTTGTCATTTTTGAAACAATGCTTTGTTTTTACTCAATAACAATTCTTATTCCTTTTATTTTTGATTTTTTAGAGAATTTTCCAGGGTATTGGAAGACATTATACTAAATAGCAATAATTATTATTTGATATTAAAATATTTAATATTAAGAAACTAGGTCTTAATTTCTTCATTAAGTGTGACGTTTTCTTTCAAAGGAAGAGATTTCTTTTAATAGATATCTTTATTAGGTTAAAGACATTTCTTTTTCTCCCTAATTTTATATTGTATGTGGGGTGGGTTTTGAAGAAAGAAAGAGATCTGCACCCACAGAGATGGGGATGGGACCAGAGAGGACTTGAATTTGTACTGATGCTTTCTCCACATCTTTTGGAGTCACATGAAATTTTTCTCCCACATTCTGCCAAACTTCCTGAGTACTATGTCTTTCATATGGTCTTAATATGTCCCCAAGAGCTCATGAGTTGAAATTCAATCCCGATTGTCAGGTATTCAGGGGGAATAATCTAACTCTAGTATACAGAGGTAAGGTTTGGGGGAGTTGATTAGGATTAGATAAAGGCATCGGGGAAGAGTCCCTGTGGCTTTATAAGAAGAGGAGGCAAACATGCTCCCTGTATCATGCAGTGTGATGTGCTACACTGGCTTGGAACTCTGCCAGGAAGAAGGCTTTCATCAAATATGGGACATCAACCTTGGACCAGAACTATCAACCAAAATAAAACTATTTTCTTTATAAGTACTCAACCTCACAGATTTTGTTATAATAGTGAAAAACAGATTGAGAGAGCAAGATTTTTTAAATGTTAAATATTAGAAAATTCTTAGGATAAACCCTATTTGATTCTACCATTTGTTAAAATATGCAGTTTATTCAGTTAAATGATATTTACTAAGGAATTTTACATCTAAATTTTTATATGAAATTGGCCTATGATTTTATTCCTTACATTGTTCCTTTCCAATTGGGTATGAAAGTTTTATTAGACTCATTAAATAAGTTACATTGTTTTCTTTATTTGAAACAAGTTGGGTAAAATAAGGATTATCTGTTAAATCCAATTATAATGAGAAAAATCTAATAAAGAATAGTATGGAAAAGGGGGAGCTGGAATTATATTTGAGCTTGCCCTGTAGTATAATATTGTCTTTGCAGAAACTAAGCAATAATAATAACAAAAAGGCTAAATCATCAGATGTCAGTTGGGGATCTAGCAGTACACATCAATGAATTATCTGTGTGTGCAATAAGGAAATGAATGAATGGTTTTAGGTAGATGAAGTCAATTCAGTGCCGTTATGATTCTTACCAAAATTCTAAAGGAAAAAAGAAGCTGTGAAAGAAAAAAAATAGAGCAAATAGATGTTTAATAATAAGATGTTTGTGGTCTTTCTCCTTGTAAGCTAATGTTTTGTGGAGATGTGTTAGGTTATCAATTTCCTGACCTTTTCAAGATCACTGGAGCAGTAATTTCTGGGGGTGGAGGATAGGAATCTCTATGTTCCCAAAGATGCACAGTGATTTGGAGGTATGGTAGGATCGAGAAATACTTCTCAAGATTACATGTTAAGGCATGACAGTTGTCTCATTAATTTAAAATCCAAAAAGCTCAAAGGAATAAATTAATCCTAATATAGTATTTTCGTGGCATTTCAGAATACTAACAATGTATGCTTTACTGTTCTTTAAAACCTTTACCTTAAGTTTATGCATAGGCAAGTAGACCTATGCATTTTTCAAAGATAACCCCACAATTAATATGTGTTGCATAGATAAAATGCCTTACTTTTCAGAGTTTTTCATTTTTGGTGTTTGTCGCTCATGCTCATTCTTTCTCTCTGACATTTTATCAATATAGGTCAGCTACATTTCTTATTTTCAGTCCAGTTTTAGTGTTTCAGGATGTTGGTTCTCTTATGTCTATTGCCAGAAGGCTGTCTCACTGCATTAGCACTGAAGACATTGCCATTCCTAAGAACACTGAACAAGCATGATGGGATTAATAATGTCTGTGCAAGAATCTTAGAACCAAGGTTACAAACTTGCCAGTTTTTTGTGGAATGAACAAAACTCAATGTACTCTAGGACCTTAAAAAGCTAATGCCATGTTAGTTTTCCAGAGAAGAGTCTAAGTAACTCAGCCTTAGCAAATTGACAATATTCTTCCCTGTATGAAATAGAATCATATTACATACTAAAGTTTCAATGTAGTATTCGAAAAAAGTCTGGAATACCCTGGGAAAGAAAGCAAAAACATTACATCTTAAATGGTTTAAAATGAATATTGACCTTAAAAATTTATATCCAAATAAGTAATCGTCCAAACATATTTCCAACAAAACTTGCTTTTGGCATCTCTCCATACCTAATTTACAATGTTAGATCCAATAGTCTTTATCTCTACGCAGTTACTTGAACAACAACAACAACAAAAGAACAAGATTCAGAAAATATGTTTCCTAAAAAGTTGTTAATATAAAGCCAGGATAAAAATCTCTGAGATTCATATAAGAAAGTGAAACTGTTTTCACTGAAAGATTACATTATATCAAAGCTCATAAATCTCACTCCATACTGGCACAATAATGCAAAATGTATAACCTCCACCCACTGCCTTCCAACTTTCAACACTTAAGCCATTCCAGCAATATAATAAAATCCTGTTACTAAAATGGACAGCTCTTTTCTGTCAAATATATGCTATTTTAAGAAAATGCCAGTTTTGCTTGAAACTACATGAAATAAGAAAACAGGCCATGGTGTGTGTACAATCTGTTATTTTACCCTGTCTTTGCAGCTACCCTGCAAGCTTTACCTCATTTCTTCTCTTCCCCACTTCTGACCTCTGCTGAAAGCTCAGGGCTCATTCTCAATGCTGTTAATGGTGCTTTGCTAACAATCCTAGCTATCCTTGATCACGTTTTTCAAGACAATGTTTCTAATTGATTTCAGACCTACTCTTTATTTTTAAATTATTTTTCCATTTTTACTACATACTACTACAGGGATAGTTTGTCCTATGCTGGAAAATATTTAATATTTCTCCAGAAACTCAAATCTACTCTGCAGCAAGAACCTGTACTATTTTTTGGTTGTACTACGGTACTTAGTAGATTGTTAGTCTTGTTGCAAATTCTTATCAAATATACCTTGAAATGAGTGTTGATATACTTGTAATACCAAAGCACTGCTTTTGCTGGCCTTTTTGGAATGATAATTTATGACTCTGTTTTTTACTTCTTCTCTGTCTTTTATTAACATGCTTAGTAACTTTTTGAGATTGCCTCTGTGGGTTATCACTTCTCTAACAGTAAGAATTAAAATCATATTAATTTTTCATAATATAATATAGGTATGATTCTTGAGAAGCTTCTGAAACATGATATGGCACTTGCCTTGGCCTGTTTGGTGCTGCTGTACTAGAATACCAAAGACTGGGGAATTTCAAATGAGCAGAAATTTATTTGGTTCATGATGTAGAGACTAGGAAGTCCCAAGACTGAGCTACAACTGTTGAGAGACTTCTTACTCCATCATAACATGGTAGAAGGTATCTCTTGTTGGGGGAGGGGACTCATCCTTTTACATATATTTAGCCAAGTATTCTATTTATTTAAGGCCAAAAATTTTGCCACTCCCCAGCATTCAGTGCCTGTGATGCCCTTGCTGAGTAGTTGTCTAGATTTTCTGTAATTCACATCAGGTTGAGCATCTACTTAGTGCTAATTCAGTGAATGTGTTTGGTTGCTTACTCTGTTTTTAGGGCTATGTGGTTTGTGAGGTTTACAGTGGTGTCAGTACCTGGTGACTATATAATTTTTCATCTAGACAGGAACATTTTGAGTATGAAAGAGATTACAGTTAAAACATTCATTGTTAGATATCTGTGGGGGAATTTTCTAGGACCCCTGTGGATACCAAAACTCACAGGTTTGAGTTCCTTATATAAATTATAATGGTGTTTGCATGTAAGTATATTCTCTCATCTACTTTAAATAATCTCTCGACATAACTAATACAATGTAAATGCTGTGAAATTTTATTATACTATTTGTTTAGGGAGTAATAACAAGAAAAAGTTTGTATGTTCAGTATAGGTGCAGTTTTACAAAATACTTGCTGAGATTGACTGACTTCATGGAAGCAAAACTTGCAGATTTGAAGGCCAAACTGTAATTACACTGAGATAATTGATACAAGTCTGGACTGCTCTAAGCACATCAGGACTTAGAATCTCTTGTTCATTTCAGACTTCTCTTTTTCAAATTGGGCTTTCAATTTTTTCCCAGTCTTTTCCTAAATTATAAGACTAAATGAAAACAAAGAAAGAAAGAAACAAAAGACTAATTGAATTCTGATCAATATCAAAGTAAAAATGCACCAGACAACCAATGAGATGATTTTATTCATCAAAAATTATCAAAATGGAAAGAAATTTCATAATGGGAAAGTTTGCAAAGAAAACTCAATAAAAAGAACCCCCCCCAAAAGGGGGACGGGCCCTTGAGATTAATAGAGGTTGGTAACCAAAGGACTCATCCATGACCTTATTGTCTGTGGAGGGTGGAGGTGAGTCTCATCTCCGTCATGCAGGACAGGTGAATTTCAGAAAGCAAAAAGACTTAAATTGAAGTAAAAAATTTCTGTAAATGGAGTACAGAAAACAAAAATATAATATATAACAGTAGGTGCCATTGGTTTAAATTACAGCAATCAGACAATTGCAAGTAGAAATAAACAGAAAACATTTTAAAGCCTATCAACACCCATTATGACAAAAAAAATTATAAAATCCTTGAACACCGTTACATAATTGGAATGCATGTGTAACAAAACCATGTCAGCTGTGACCTAAATAAATCATGGGGAGTCCATTCTTTCATGTAGACAAGAAGGTGCTCTTGAGATTGGGCAATATGATGAGCCAAAGGAATATACTGAAACCAGAAATAGAGAAATAAAAAAAGAGAAGGGAGAAGAGAAAAACTAAGTGCAAACAGAGCATTTGCTTAAACAGTGTTCAATTCTGTAGCTAATAACTTGAATGAAATTTGGAGCCTCATGTACAACACCTGTAGGAAAAGGATTCATCCTGTATCACTTTCCTTTGGGGTATTGGCTAGTGTCATCAGAAACCAGCTCCTACCTTTTAAAATATCTGCAGCCGCTAAGGACCTATCACGTCAATAGCATCACAGGTCTTGTCGCTGCCCAACCAGCTCCAGTGATTGCACTAAATGCAAAACTGCCATGCTTTAAAATTCCAATTAATTTTCAATTCCCGTTTCCCTTCATAACATCTTCAGCTTAGCGTACAGGTATCATATCATGTATTCTCTGTGGTCTGGAAAATCCAGAAACACCAAAACCATCAAAAGAGAGGCCTGTTTATGAATAATTTATGATAGTTCTTTTGCTTGGAAAACCTCTTGGCTTCTATTAGCATAATCAGGGGCTAGTTCAGACTCCCCAAGGAGGTGCTACCGGAATTTTCTCTCACAAATTACATGTAAGACATATCCATATGGGAAAAACTGAGACCTATTTCTCAAAGACATAAATATAGATGGAGTTGATTTTATCAAACTAAATCAGAAGAAGTAATGAGAAAATATTTGACTGATTTACATTTCATACCTGTTAAACTCATAAAATTTGAAAAACTGAAAGAATTTAGAAAAATATATTTGAATTCTCTGTAGTAAGAGTGTGCATTATATAATATATAAAGGAGCAGAAAGCCTTTATGCTGTGTCAATTTATCATATATTTGTGGCATCAAATCATAAAATTATTGAAAATGTTGAATTAATCTTTCAGTAAGGACCAATCCTCCACAAAAGGTATAAAATTGCCTAAGAACATGAATTTATACAAAGCTATGATCTAAAATGAAACTTATAAAGCAAAAAAAAGATTAAATAAAACACAACATGCGGTTATATCTTGACCTTCACAAATGATAACTGCATGTCCTGAAAAGATAGCACCTGAGACCCATTGTGAAAAAGTCTGCCACTAACTTGACTGGCCTTGAATATTAAAGCCAGTCTTGTTTGGTAATAATTTCCTCACTTATAAAATCTTCTCTTTAGATCTTCCAATGACATACCTAGAGCTCTAATCCATGATTCACCCTAAAAGACTCCAGTGCAGATGACCGGGTGACTCTAGCCAGCTAGGCAGAGTTTCTATCCTTGATTCCTTCTTCCTTCTCAGTACTTGGGGAAAAGATATAAAGTTCATGAGGATTTTCAGTTGTATGCCCCAAGATTCAGACATTATGTGGCACATGGAAGTATTCAACAAGTATTTGTTGTCAATTAACAATTGATTTTAAAAATCTGTAGCTTTTCTAGGGATGCACTCCCTGATTCCTTCTCTAGGATCCTAATTTTGCCCTTTAAAAAAATCAAATTATATGGCTGTCAATGGGAAACACATAAGGAAAAAAGGACAAACACTAAACAATTAAACACCTAAAAAGGTGCACAGAAAATGCTCAGGAGTCAAGTGTCTGCTAGCATGGTTTAAAATTCCTAACTCTACCTTGCTTTACTTTTCTCATTGCTGAGCCAAAATACCCAACACCTGAAGTTAAAAGAGGAAAGGTTTATTTTGACACAAATTTTGTGGAGGTTTCAGTCGATAGTCCACTAGCTCCAAGTCAAGGCAAAATGGTTGAGGGGCCAAGTAAAGGAGAAATAGTCCATGGGGGTGATAGACAGGAAGCATCACGCAGCAACCTGCCTTTCCTATTTATTCCATCCAGGATACAGTCCTTTTGGTTGGTGGCATCCACACCTAAAACAGGGTTTCCATCCTCAGTAAATCCATTCAGCCCCACCTACGACTATGCTAAATTCCAATCAGTGGATTAATTTAGTATCACACACCTGTAAGCCCAGTTTCTCCTGCCCTAGCTTCCAGCAAGCTCTGAAAAGCCCCACCTATAATTGCATGAGGCTTTGAGGGGATATCAAGATACACACCATAACACTACCAAAGATGTCTGAACCCTGCACTCATCCAACAAAATATCTACCTTTCACCTCTTGAATTAGAAACTCAGATAGGAAGAGAGGAGGGGATGCTTGAAGCCTCCCATCTCCAGGGAAGGAAAGATGAAGCTCCATTTCTACTAGTGATTTCCTTGAAGACATTTCTTTTTTTCTCTCTCTCTTTGAATTTATTGGTACATTTTAGGTATGCAGTACAATTACATACATCATTGGGATCTTGTACCTTTACAAGACAGGTCTTGGTTCTCATTTTTTCCCCTTACCCCTGCCCTCCCTTCACCCCCTTCTACCTTCCTTATTTATAAAAACTTTATTTCCATTTTTTCATTTTCTCATCTTTTATTCTTTTCCCTTATTTCCTTTACCCTACCCTTCCCACTTCCCCACACCTTTAGCCCTTTTCTTCCTATTTCACATTGTCAATTATAGCTTTAGGATCTTATGTACAATTATAGTTTTTCACAGCAGAGGAACTATTCAGTATTTACACATGTGTGACTTATTTATTTCACTTAAGAGTATATCCTTAATATGCATCCATTTTCCTATGAATGTCTGTAATTTCTCAATCTTTATGGCTGAGTAGTATTCCATTTTATAGAAAAACCACATCTTCTTTATCCAGTCTCCAACTGTTGAGAAAAAGGGCTGTTTCCAAGTTTTAGCTATTACAAACTGCCACTGTGAACATGGGTGTGCATATATCATGGTGGTGTGATTCTTTTAATTCTTTTGGAAAGATACCCAGCAGAGGGATGGCTGGATCAAATGGAACCTCTAATCCTAGTTCTTTGAGGTATCTCCATATTGATTTCCATAGTGGTTGCACCAGTCTGCACTCCCACCAACAACAGAGAAGGGTTCATTTCTCCCCAAAACTCCACCAACATTTGTGATTGGTTGATTTCTTGATAGCAGCCATTCTTTGTGGGGTGAAGTAGTATCTCAGTGTTGTTTTCATCTGCATCTCTCGAATGACCAATGATGTGGAACATTTTTTCATATATTTACATGATGCTTTTACTTCTTTGAGAGATGTCTGTTCATTTCAGATGCCCATTTTTGAATTGGGTCTTTATATTTGGGGGGTGATTTTTTTTAGTTCTTTATATATTCTAGTCCTTTGTCTGAGGAGCAGCTGATGAAATTTTTTTCCCACATTGTAGGTTGTCTCTTAGTGCTATTGGTTGTTTCTCTTGCAGTGCAGAAGCTTTTTAATAAGATGATATACCAGTTGCTGATTCTCTGTGCTAGTTCCCATGCTACTGAGGATTTGTTAATAAAACTTTTTCCTATGCCAATGTCTTCAAGACTTCTGCCTAACTTATCTTCCACCAAATTTAGTGTCTCTTCTTTAATATTTATATCTTTAATCCACTTGGATTTTACTTTAGTGCATGGTGAACAATAAGTATCTAGTTTTAATCTTCAGCAGGTTGAAATCCAGTTTTTCAAACACCATATATTAAAGAGGATATCTTTCTTCCACTGAGGATGCTTGACTCCTTTGTCAAACATGAAGTAGCTGAGTACATCTGGTGTTGTTTCTGTATCTTTCAATCTATTTCACTGATCCTTAGGTCTATTTCTTTGCAAGTACCATGCTGTTTTTATCACAGTGGCTTTGTAGTATAGCTTCAAATTGGGAATTGTTATACCTGCTGCCATATCTCTGTTGCCTAGGATTGCTTTTGCTATTCTAGGTCTCTTCTGATTCCAAATGAATTTTTGGATTATTTTTTCTATTTCTGTGAAATATACCATTGGAATTTCAATTGGCATTCTATTGAATCTGTATAGCAGTTTTGGTAGTATGGCCATTTTCACTATGTTGATTCTTCCCAACCAGGAGCAGGGGATATCTTTGCATTGCCTTATATCCTCTTCTATCTATTTTTTCAGAGTGCTGTAGTTTTCAGTGTAGAGGTCTTTTGCTTCTTATGTTAAATTGATTCCTAGATACTTCGTTTTTTTTTTTTTTGGATGCTATTGTAAAAGGAATTGTTTCCCTAATTTCTCTCTCAGTGAGGCTGTTATTTGTGTACAAGAAGTTTATTAATTTTTGAGTGTTGACCTTGTATCCAGCTACTTCGCTGAAAGTGTCAATCAAGTCTAGAAATCTTTTGGTGGACTTTTTTGGGTCTTTAATGTAGAGTATCATATTGTCAGCAAATAGTGACAGTTTAACTTCTTCCTTTCCTATCTTTATTGCTTTAATTTCTTTCTCTTGTCTAATTGCTCTGGCTAATGCTTTCAGAACTATATTGAAGAGGAGTGGCATCCCTGCTCCTGATTTTATTTATTTATTTATTTTTGGTACCAGGGATTGAACTTGGGTCCTTGCACTTGCAAGGCAGGCCACCGAACTGCTGAGCTAAATCCCCAGCCCTCCTGTTCCTGATTTTAACATGAAGGTTTTCAATTTTTGGCCATTTAATATAATGTTGGCTGTTGATATTTCATAGATAACCTTTATTAAGTTGAGATATAGACCATCTCTTCCAAATTTTTACAGGGTTTTTATCATGAATGGGTGTTGAATTTTGTCAAATGCTTTTTCTGCATCTATTGAGATGATCATACAGTTTTGCCCTTGACTCTGTTAATATAGTATATTACATTTATTGATTTACATATGTTGAATCATCCTTGCATCTCTGGGATAAATCTGACTTGGTCAGGGTTATGATCTCCTTGATGACCCTCTGTATTCTGTCTGCCAGTGTTTTATTAAGGAATTTTTGCATCTATGTTCATTAAGGAGAATGGCCTGTAATTCTCTTTTTTAGTTGGTTCTTTCCCTGGTTTGGGAATCAATGTGATATTTGCTTCCAAGAATAAATTTGGAAGTATTGCTTCCCTTTCAATTTCATTAAAAAGTTTAAAGAGTAATGGCAGTAGTTCTTCTCTAAATGTCTTGTAAAATTCATCAATGAATCCATCAGGACCTGGACTTTTCTTTGTTGGTAAACTTTTAATTACATTTGTAATTGAGGTGTTTAAAATGTTTTATCTTCTTCATTCAAATTTGGTAATTCCTAAGTATCTAGAAATCTGTCCATTCCTTCTGTGTTTTCCATTTTGCTAGAGTACAGATTCTCAAAGTAGGTATTGGCAATCCTCTGGATTTCTGTTTGATCTGTTGTGACTTCAACTTTTCCATTCCTAATTGCATGGATCTGAGTCTTTTCTTTCCTTTTTTTTTTTTTTTGATAAGGTTAGCTAGCAATTTATCAATTTTATTTATTCTTTCAGAAAACCAATTCTTCAATTCATTTATTTTTTTGTATCAGTTTCTTAGTTTCCATTGCATTGATTTCTGTTCTAATCTTTATAATTTCCTCTCGTATGAGTTTTCAGTTTTTCTTGCTCTTCTTTTTCTAGGAGTCTAAGAGTCATCATTAGGTTATTTATTTGAGGTCACTCTGTTTTCCTAGTGTGGGCATTCAATGCTATGCATTTTCCATGTAGAACTGTTTTCATTGTGTCCCATAGATTCCTGCATGTGTATTGGCATTATCATTTATTTGTAAAAACTGTCTAATTTCTTCTTTAATTTCCTCTGTGACCCATTGATTGTTCAGGAGAGTGTTGTTCAATTTCTGTGTGTTTGTGAAGTTCCTATGGTTTTTTTATGCTATTGATCTCCAGCTTGAGTGCACTATGATCTGATAATATACAGGGGATAACTTTGATTCTTTTGCATTTATTCAAACCTGTTCTATGAGTTAGTATGTGGTCTATTTTGGAAAATGACCCCTGTGCAGCCAAAAAAAAATGTATATTCTGATTTTGTGGGGTGAAATACTCTATAGATGTCTATTAAGTCCATATGTTCAAAAGCTTGGCTCAGTTCTAGTACTTCATTGTTGATATTTTGCCTAGACAATCTGTCTTTTTGTGGTATTGGGGTGTTTAGGTCACCCATTACAATTGTGTTTGTGCTTATTTGGTTTTTTATGTTACTTAATGTTTGTTTTTTATAGGTGGAAGCATTAATATTTGGTGCATATATGATTGTCATCTCTTCCTCTTGAATTGTTCCCTTTACAAGGATGTAGTGGCCCTTCTTTGTCTCTCTTGATTAGTTTTGATTTGAAATTTACTTTGTCTGTGAATAAGATAGCTACTCCTGCTTTTTTCTAGGCTTCTGTCACATGGAGAATTGTTTTCCATCCTTTCAGTTTCAGTCTGAGGGCTTCTCTTTGCACTAGGTGTGTTTCTTGTATACAATATATTGTTGGATTTAACATCTTAATCCATTCTGCCAGTCTGTTTCTCTTGATTGGTGAATTGAGTCATTTCATGCTGATCGTTATAACTTATATGTACTGACTTATTATTGACATGTTATTGTCCTTTTGTTGACTCTTTTTAATTTATCCCCCTCACCCTTTAGTTTTTTGCCTTGCCCCTTTGATTTGTTATTTTGGGCCTCATACTGTTGTGACCTTCATTGTCTTTTTCTAGGATATTGTTTAGAATTCCTTGTAGTGTTGGTTTGGTATTCATGAAGTTTCTCAGTTGTTCTTTGTCATAGAAGTATCTTATTTCCCCATCCATTTTGAAAGAGAGTTTTTCAGGATACATCAGTCTAGTTGGAGGTTGTTTTCTTTTAGGACTTTAAATACCTCATTCCCGGCTCTCCTTGACCTGAGGGTTTCTGTTGAAAAGTCTGCTGTGATTCTGATGGGCTTTCCTTTGCATGTGATTTGTTTCTTTTCTCTTACTGCTTGTAGTATTTTGTTCTTCTGTTGGGTTTCTGGGATCTTGATTATTATATGTCTAGGTGTAGATTTTTTTTTTTTATCATGGCTAGTTGGAGTCCTATATGCCTCACTTATCTGTATGTCGAATTCTTCCCCTCTGTTTGGGAAATTTTCTGTCATTAATTCTGTGAACAGCTTTTTTAAGCCGTTTATATTTTCTCCTGCTACTTCATGGATTCCTATCAGTCTTATGTTATTCTTCTTTGCATCATCTAGGAGTTGTTGGATCGATTTCTCATGCTCCCTGACTGTTTTTAAGAGACCTCTCTTTTCATGGTCACTGTCTGCTATCCTATCTTCTATATCTGAGATCCTATCTTCACATTTATTTATCCTGCTGAAAAAACTTTCAGTAGAGTTTTTAATCTCCTGGATATCTCTTTGAATCTGTTTCATGGATTCCATTTCTTTCCTATGTTGGGCATTCATGGTTTCCATGTCTTTCTCAGCTGGGCCTTCATGGCTTCTATCATGGTCCTGAGCTCATCTATTTTATTGTTGTTTTCTGTTCTAGAGTCTCTAATAATATCTTTCATTGTGCTCACCATCTCTGTTGTTATCTGGGAAATCATTTCTGTTTTGAATTTTTCTAAAGCCTGATTGATCTGTTTTGTTCCTTATTGTGCTATGAATTCAGGATGTTGAAGACATTTCTATGCAAGTCTCTTAATCCATCCAACCCAGACTCCAGAACCTCTCTCTGAGGAGGTTATTGATAGAGCCAAGCTGAGGTCACATAAGAGAGATCCCAGTACCTGCATCCCTACAGACTAGTTTCAGATTTTGAGAAGTGAACAAAAGAAATTCAAACAGAAACTAAGTTTTCATTGCCTAGTAAAATGCTAAATATTTTATGAACATAGAATCAATTGCATTTACGAATTTGCTTTTTTCTACTTTTGAGCTGATGAGGTGGTACCAAAATCTGTAGATACCAGACATAAGTGCCATATCCATCCTAAAAATTGTTTTTTACTTTCTTGTATACCACTATTAAAAGCATTTGTATAATTTGAGTCTATGTTAACACAGTTTTATATAAAAGCTATAACATAATTCTTTGAATATATTTTCATCTCTGGCCTCACTAAATTTTATTTGAGCTCAGTGCTCCCAAAAATCAGCAATGTCACTTTTGCTACCTGCTTGACACTGAGTAGGGGCTCAAAAGATAATGAATGAATAAATGAATGAATATGTTGAATTGTTATGTCCTGAGAGTTTTGGATAAGATAATCTATATAAAAAGTTTATAATAATACCTGGCATTCCTAAATGCATTGTAATTGTTATTCTTTTTATTTGAAAATGCATTTATGATGAAAAGTTACCCAAAACTTACTATGAACAGGACATGCTAACGTTATTAATAGGAAGGGTGACAAATGGAGAAATTTGTTTCTGTATTGCAACCCTGTATTATATCTCTGTCAGAATTACAAAACATTCATTCATATAGATATTAAGAAATCTATGGCTCCTCTCTCATTTAATGCTTGGAATCAATCTTTGATCCTATTTTATTTGTTGCAGGAGGAAGTTTAGGACCAAGTTTAGTAAGATGCAGAAAAACCCTTCAAAAATCTATTCCCTATCTTTAAAAATCAATATTCCTATTAATTTTTACAGTACTTAGTTTCCCTTCCAATCAGTAAAAATAATCTAAAGCAAGTCTACAAACTGTATATAGCAGGCCCTAGTAGTGTCTCTGATGTAAGCTTGGCAAGTGCAACCAGTTCCATTGGCAAGTGGATGAGGTAGCAGGCTCAGCAAGTGCTTGCAGATGCTTCTTTCTCCATTGTTATCAGAGGTGAATCTGTTCATGCATGTCCCATGGCCCTGAAAGGACTTAGAGAGGATGGAGAGCCATGTCTGAGAGTGAGGGAAATATATGTGTATTTACTAAGATGTGTAGTTCTTTAATGTTGTCATGGTTGCTAAATTTTCATTGTAGCTTTGTAAAATTTGAGTTGACTTCTAACTTTGTCCTATTTATAATTCCTTCTACTGTCAACTAGATTTTGAAATCTCATGGTCCAGGAGAAACTTTTCATGCCTCCAACACTGCAAGCAGATGCCAAACCTGGGTTTACCTGAACTCTTGCTGACTTGTTCACCATCAACCCCTTGGGGATGGTCCTTGTGGGTTTTCTCAGAATGCCACTTGGTGTATTCCAAGTATTTTTATTTTGCATTACATAAAAAAAGTATTATTTATTTGTAGGGCAAAAATATAGACTTGCTAATATACTAGATATATTGAGCATGCCAATTTCATGCCTCCCATCAGCATCCTACCTGAGGCCTAGAGATGCCACTTCTGAGAGCATGAGTATGTGGCTGTATGTTTCCTTTTATTCTGCCATAAGTTTTCTCACTTCCTGACTTTGTAAGCAAAAATAGTGTGGTTCAACAGCATAGGTTCATTATCTTATGCTGTCTGATGTTGTAGCTTCTACCCACATGTAGTTGTATAAATTTGTATTAAAATTAATTAACATTCAGTAATACACAAACTCAGTTCCTGAGTTGTGATTCTCTGGCCACATGAGGCCAGTAGTTACTATGTGGACAGAGCAGAGAATATTCCTGTCACAGGATGAGATGCTATTGGCCACTGTGTATAAGGGCTCTGGCAGTGGTTCTTCATTCTTAGAGCATTAGAGGGTCAGTGTCATCTTTTGAATGGTCTGGACCACTATGTCCCTTAGAGGTAAAGTATTTCCTAGAAATGAAATTTCCTGTTCTCATTCTGCAGATGTTGATTTTTTCCTCTGCTGCTATCTTATAATTTCTTTCAAATGAATCACAAATGAAGGGTTGTTGCCACTGTTATAAGGAATGTATTTTGAAAAATATTTCACTCTTTAAAACGTGAATATTTTTATTCATTTTGCTCCATGCTTATTAAAACTGATGTAGCAAAATCTGCAGACTGAGCACACATTACACTTTTATTTTGCTCTGAAATAACTGAAACCTTTACTCATTATCTCTACTATTTGTAAGGCTCATGTCGCCTTAAGCCTCAGACTGTTCCTTTGTGTCCTCACCTACACAGAAAGCCTCTAAAGTGGACTGCTTAGAGAGGCTGAGAACCAGTGCTTTGAGCCTCACAGGCAGGATATCATGTTGTGGTCCTTAACTGGGATCCTGGGGGAAGGAGAGATTTTTCCTAGGTCTGACATGAGCACGAAAGAGGCAGGGACATGATGTCAGCTAAACTTTAGAATAATTAAGTTACCCCAGATGGATTATGGATGCAAACAAGAAGAGCTAAGAGGAACAATTGTATTCTCAGTTGTCCCAGTGAGAATAAAAATAAGAATGTATGTGAGAGGAACCAAGGGCTATACAATTACTAGTAACTGATTAAGTAGCTGGGGTCAGATAAAGTAGAGAAGCGGACAGAAAGAATCATAATAGTTCCATGATTGTGAGATTGGGTAGCTGTGAGAATAATGGGTCATTCTTTTGGAACACAGCTGGCTATAGGGATATAATGTAGAGTTTTGTTTGAGGCCTACATGGGAGACTTAAATTATGCAATCCTCTTAAATTTTTCTGAGTATAAATTATTAACCCTTATTAACCTTCTCTTTGTATTTCCTTATCTGGGGAAAGCTAATTTAAATATAGTACCAACCTGTCCCTCAAATTTCTTTTCTCTAAGGATCTCCCGTCATAAATAGCACTTCTCAGTAGATTGAAGATGAAAGTGCATTTCACCAAAGGAAACTGCTGACAAGACGCTGAACCCACTTTGGCAGAAAACTTAGCATTCAGTCTCAATATGCTGAAACTGTCAAATAAGAATGTGCATTGCTGGAAATAATAAAGAAGAGGAGTCCTTAGTTGGCCAGAGTGAAGGGTAGAATTCAAAGGCCAGAGAAATTAAGAAAATTGGCTCTTTTTTGACCATGACCTTTATTTTTAATTTCTATCACTATTCTATGCTTTATTTTCTCACATTTGAAGTGAGAATATTCTTTTAGATATGTTTACAAAGCCAATTACAACACAAGGATAAACATGATGTGATGTTTATATTTTAGGGTAAAGAACAAAGGAAAAAAAACCCCACAGTGCTAAAAGTATTTTCCATGCTTTTTATAAAACAGTAAGCAGACTTTACTAAAGTGGCTACTACTACTACAGTATACTGCAGTTAGGGAGAGAGATTGGACTTGACTCCAAGTGCAACATGGTAAAGTTGGAGATTTATAGTCAAGGAGCAATGTCAGATAGAGTTAGGAGGTCATTGAATAGAAAATTGCTGAGTGCAGGATAATTCTTTGCTATACCAACCTAACAGTATTCTTTAAGAAGGCAATGCACGAGGATTCAGACATCACTGGGGGAAAGGAAAGGGTATGATATAGGGTGAGGATCCCATTAAATATCAAAAGTCACCTAACAATGAGGGTGCCAGGGAGCAGGATCTCACTAAAGTGGCTTAGCAAGATTCATGCTAAAATTGGGCAATGCTTCAGTAAATGAATAATCCCAAGCATCAAGGTCCATTTGAGAAGAAAATTCAGAGGAGCTTGATAAACATTTGGTGAGATACTCTGCTTTTAGGAGCAAGTGAAGTATGTTCATTTCCTCTTCTTTTCCTAGCCTTGTTATTGTGATTTTTTTTTTTGAGCTTCATGGGGCTTTCTCCTTTGTTCCTGGATTTTATTATGAAAAATGAGGCTTCACACCTGTGTGGCTCATGATCTTCCAGGCACATTTATTAGCACAGGATGGCTAACACCAGCTGTTCTGGGGATAATCCAGGAGACATTAAGGTTTAGATGCTGGTGCCCCATTGTTGCAATTATGTGCTATTGTACAGATCCCCTGAAACAGACACTTGTTAACCAGAATGCCCCAGAAACGATCTGCAGAGCCTGCCATTCCTCTGTAATAATAGTGTCTGCACTTTCCATTAGGCTGCCTGCCTGAGAAGCCTGAGAGTTTCTGTTAGATTGAACTTTCCACGGAGGGAGAGGCAGTGAGCATGGTGTCTGCATGTTGGTAGTCTGAGCTTCTTTGTCCCTGGGCAGAATGGGAGAGATGCCATCTGCATTGGATCTAGCAATTATAGGCAAGCTGTGTGCGGCTTATAGAGCTTAGCCTACAGATAGATGATCAAATGTTACTTTTTGTAGAAATGTCATCAGATAACCTGATAAAAACAAAATTGAATCTGTCAGATTTTGATGCCAGGGTTTGAAATATTGCAAAAGCTCCCTAAAACTGTCACTGCTAATAAGATTTTATAATAGGATACATTGGGTATATTTGCACATCAGTCTGAGCCTTCTGCCTTTCTTTTCTGTGTTCTTGTGGATATGGGGCCAGTGGTTGATTGGCTGGGCTCAGTCCCCACTAGGCTTCCAGACTGCCTCTGCTGGATCCAAGCATTAAACTATTCAAGTTAATTTTTGAAATAATAGGACATTCCCAATTCCAGAAAGACAGTGGGGCAGAGATATCTGAGAACTTTGAAGACAGAGGGTCAATCCTCTCTCAGGATTTCAAGAAAGAAACTAAGGTCTGGGGATTTTAACATTAGTGGGGCTTTCTACTACTGCTTTGAATGCATGAGAACTTTCCTTGGCCTGGGGGTGTAGTACTTTTGTATAGTGACCTGTTTGGTGACCTGTTTGAAGTTCACAGTCCTTCTGGGCTCATCCTGAACTTCATGGTGATCTTGAGAGGCATCTTCTGATATCATGCAAAGAGTGATTTCCAGTGATATATTTTGCCAAATTGCTGCAATCAATTTTATAGCCCATTTTACAGACTTGCAAACAGGCTTCCAGTGCTGAAAGGCAGCTTAGACTGAAAGGACCTGACCAAAAGCTCATGGCCAGTGTGATGAAATGAGGAGTTGGACCAAAGTCTCTCATAACTGCTTAAGGTACCTACTTCCTGGTAAATATCTATGAGTAAATCTTATTTTTCAGAACAGCCTTGGTCTCAGAAGAATCTAAAGTAAGGATTTTGGGCCATGATTTAGGACAATTTCCTAGTGAGGACTGTACTTACAGCATGTGAGACTTAACTCACAGCATGTTTTTAAGGATTCATTGAGTCATGTGGACGGGATTAGAATGGAACCCAGAGTGTGGTACCATCACAGGACCAAGATGCTGCCACCTGCTGGGGCTATCTGCTGAGAAACAGAGAGGATTTTCCAGAACCACCTCATGCTCCACCCCACCCCCATCCCAGGCAAGTGGAAAGGACTAACCTTTCTTTGAAAGAGCCTGTTCTTATCACTGTTGTGATCAGCCTCTGAGCAGTAGATGCTTTCTTCTTAGGTATGATCATCTGCATTCCTTGCTCTGGAGACATTAACATAGTTTTCTGATCTGCTCTTTCCTAGGATTTTCATGCAGTGCAAATTACAGCAGCCAATTGGATTATAGCTTTCTTCCTTCAGATTTATTCCCCAAATGAATAGTCTGGAGCTCAACTTGGTATTATCAAATTTTTTGCAAGATTTTTCCTCTCTCTGTGTCATTATTTTCTTATTATCCATATTGTACCACTCAAGAACATACAAACATCAACCATTTGCTACTTTTCCTTCTGTTTGGATTTTTTTTTTTACACATTTTTCAAAAAGCAGGCACCCAGGAAATTAAGAAGTTTATCAATTACAGTTCTAGAGCAGCCTGATGCTGAGGCTGTGAATGAGGTCCATGGGACTAAAGACTTAATTACACGAGTCAAAGTTTGATTTAAATTGTAAATTCTCTGTTGATGCCCAATTTCAATCTCCAGTTCAGTAAAGTGAATTTTAAAACAAACAAGCAGTGCTTGCAGACAGCAGCTCCACCTAGGGGTGGAACTTCATGCTGTTTCTCCTCTCTTATTTTTCTCTTCAGCGTATATCATGCTGATTAGTGCAATTATTTTGAAACGGGAAATTTTCAGATTTTCAGACAAGGACATTTTCCATCGGTTTCTCCAGAAAGCTGAAGGATGTTGGTAAGAGATGTGTGATTTGTATTAATTAGGGTAGAAGGCAGCTACAGGCTACTTTCCTCCCTATGGTGTCAATGAAAAATTAGGAGCGCAGTGCTCCCCTCTCTGTCTCCACACATGCCATGGCATAAGGGGATGAACTTTATAGGGTGAGCTACCAGGTGGCAAGAGTGTGAGAACAGAGTGAGATGAGAGATGGAGACACCACAGTCTCGCAAGGTGAGCCAAAATCGAAATGATACCTACTTGCTTTGGAGGTGCTGTGTCTGGCATTAATTTTTTACTTGGGCACTTCACACAGCTCCACACAGTTTATGACCTGTGCTGAGGAACCATTATGCTCAGAAGTCTCAAGACATAGTCTTTTTCTTAGACACAGATAATATTTTAGGCTACTGGAGGGAGGTGCTTCCAGTCTGATGACTGGACAGGGAATTTTAGTTTCTTCCTATTTTCTACTTTCCATTTATATGAGTTTGGTTTTAATTTCTATTCCATGGAGAAATTGTGGAAAAAGGTGTAATGATTATTCTCATTCTTTGTTCGCACTTACAAAATCACAATTTAGAATAATGAGGTTTTAAAAGCATCTATTTATTAAAGGAGACCTTGTTTCATCTCTTTCCAAGTTCACCAAACTATCATTCGTGATTTAGTCAGTATAAGGTGATAAGAATGAAAATTGATTGCATGTAGGAGGCCTGATGTAATCCTAGTCACTCAAGCTGATAATTTTAACTCCCCCTTCTCTGAGTAGAAGGTGCAGGAATTAACTGTGACCATCGCTATCATGGTGGAAGGAAGGAAGGAAAGGAAGGAAGGAAGGAAGGAAGGAAGGAAGGAAGGAAGGAAGGAAGGAGAGCAAAAGAGAGAGAGAGAGAGAGAGAGAGAGAGAGAGAAGGAAGGAGACCACTGCACCCAGACTGAAATTATCAGTGCATGAGAAATGACTGCCCACATTTAGCATCCTCAAATCCAGATAGAAAAGCTGCCCTCAGTATCGTCTGCCTGAATATACATAGTCTGAGAATTAAGCCTTGTATCTGGATGGCCCCACAAAGCCTCCTGCATGCATAGGTGGATCTTTTCAGAGCTGGCTAGATCTAGGGTGTGATATTAGAATTAAAGAACTAATGTTGGGATTAAAGGTGTCCCCCACTGGGTGTTTGTGACAATGCCCCAAGGGCAGGTAGCCTGGATGAAATATAAAGAGATAGAAAGCAGGCTGCTGCTGTTGCTTTTGCTGCCTCCTATTTTCCATGCCACAATCTGTTGTTTCTCCTCTGTGATGCCCATCTGCCATGCTACCTCCCTGCCTTGGAGCCATCCACCAATGAACTAAAACCTCTGCAAACTGTGAGCTAAAACAATCCTATCCTCCTTTAACTTTGGATGTCAGGTATTTTTGCCTCAGCAATTTGAAAAAATAACTAAGACACTGGCCAAGAGCCTCTTGAGTGGGAAAGCCAATATGTGGTCACAACCACCTCCACTGCCTTTTAAAGACAAAATCTTGTCAGCAATGTAACAGAAAGGCAGGGAAAATACCAAGAAAGAGTCATCTACTGGCAAGCAACCAGATATGTACCAAAAACATCGGGCATTTAAGAGAACTGAAAATGCCTCTGTGTGGGCAGTTTAATGCCTCCAGATGCCATAAGCTGCACACCTCTCTGTGAACTCTAATGAAAACTCCCACTCCCAGTAGCATGTGTATACAAGTTCCACACTTAAGAAGGCAAAGATCACCCACACTCAAGAAAAATCAAATTATAAAAAAGGCTTTTATGTGTACAGCTTAAAAGCTTGCTCTGCCAGCTGATATCAACAGAATGACTGCTGCAGAACAAGCCAACTGTTAAGTTTCTATCCATACCTGTCCTGGGCCTCCCCAGCACTGATAAACCAGTGCCTGTATCCAATCCTTGCCCATTTATCCCCCTGCACATGAGGCCCAGCTGCAGCTCACAGGGTGGAGAAGCATTTTGCTGCTGCCAGTGTGCTGGGCCTTATATCACTGTCGTATTAGTCTAAGGAGAATAGAGCAGATTGTTTATTTTGGTTCAGCTCTGCTTCAGGCTGTAACATCAGATGTAACTCCCAGAGTGACAAATTCCGATTGCAGTGTCACAGATTAAACAAGAGTGAGGATGAGCCTGATGAGCACATTTCCCTAGGGGTGTGGAATGGGTTCTGTCTGAATCTCCCAACTACCCCTGCCCCAGGGACCCCACTTTCTCTCAGAAGAAGCAGCACACGTTGACCATGATTCTTCATCATTTCCTGTGGGTCAAATAAGCCAAGTCTTTAACTTCTTTGAAAATACTAAAGATGATTCCTCTTTTTCCTTACAGCATATTTAATTCCTCTTCTAGTTCATATTGTAAAGAGATATTGCTCAATATTATGAAATTCTAGGAAGAGAAAGAATCAGTGCAAGTTCTAAGTGGCAAATTTGGCTACAGTATTAATGACACTGGGGAGTTTGTGCTGAACCCCTGGGGAATGGACGCTGATGCAAGCCAGTGCTGCATGACCAATTCTCACAGGACAGATTCTGTAGTTCTACTGCAAATCGCAGGGCAGGCAATGCTGTGAGGGAGTTAGCACTGGCACTTGAGATTTACGAGGATGGTGCCCCTGGCCCTTGTGGGACCTTCTCTCGTGTGGCTTCCACTTACCACAATCCTGCGATCCAGGGTGTGAGTGGTATTTGCTTTCCCTGCGTCATCTGAAAGCCTTCAACTGCATGAGTATCATCATCCACATTGTATACATGAGCCTGCTTCCGTTTCCATGTGTGGAGCCATCTGTAGAATGTAGCATCTGCTGTGACGTGGTCTAAAGTTTAAAGCCAGCTTGTTCATAATGAGCATGTTCTGTATAAATCGTGTTCCACAGGTAGAATGAGTACAAGTGATCTTATCTTGTGGAAGTTATTATTCAAACTGAGCATCCATTTATAACTTTTTCCCAAAGAGGTTATGGATAAGAGCTGTTAAATAACAGCATGCCTACTTACCATGGGCTGTTTGGGGACAATGGGTGGCGGGGCTATGTGCTGCAGTCCTTCTTCAGCAAATGAAGTGTGGCCCATGCTGAAGCTCAGATGCCTCATCCACAGGTTTACGAGCACTGTGTTGGACCCCAGCAGGAAAGCAGGAAAAAGGATGGGGTTATCGTTTCCCCCTTAGAGGGAAACATTTGGATTAACACTGTGCACTTATGTAGCTTTCTTCTATGCTCCTAAGTCAGTGTACAAATAGGAAAGGTGACTTGAAAAATAGTGAGTGTGTAAAGTTTATTACAGTGAGAGACACATTGCCATTAATCATCTTCAAAATACTCTCCCTCCCTTTGAACACAATTATCATCATTATTGCTATTTCCTGAAACAGTTCAGAAGTACTCTTTCCTAAGTGTCTTTATGAGGTGCAATAAAAAATTGGGTGAATGTTGTTGCCAAGTGCCATCAACAGAAAGCAGGCTCATAAAAACATTATGGTGAGTCCTTATCCATGTTGTTCAGTGGATCTTGCACTGTGCAACTTCTGGCTCTTCCCCAAAGTTGAAATGACCATGAGAAGTAAACATTTTGAATCATTTCAGGACATTGAGGCAACCATGACAATGCAACTAAAGCAGAGGAGGACTTTAGGTCTGCTTCATAAAGTGGCAAGAATGATAGGATAAAAATGTGTTCAAAGGAAAAAGACTAATGGCAATGTATTTTTTACTAAAATAAATTAAAATACATATGTATTCACCATAGTTTTTTATCCAACTGCATACAAAGTATCTTTCTGCACATGGTCATTTCACTGTGCTTTTTGAACAGGAGAAGCTGAGATATGACTGCTTTTCTACATGTGCAGAGTGGTTGCTCTTATATAACACATGAATGGCTCTTTTATATTGAGACAGTTTTTCACCTCAGTGCTGTTTTCTTCACTGACTTTTACTGTTTGATTGTTTTCAAAGTCCAGAGGAACATGCTTTCTAATTAACTGCTTCCTCTGGATTCAGAATCATGGCTCCAAAAATATGATACAACATGAACCCTTTCAGTTGCTAAGTTTACTATGATTATCTTTTTTATTTTTTTCCTTTGGTACCAGGAATCAAACTCATGACCTTGAGCTTGCCAGACAGGCATGGCACCACTGAGCTATATCTCTGGCTGCTAAGTTTACAATGAAGCACATTTGTTAAAGAGCTTGCATGGAGTTCAAGTAGAAGTCCAAAGGGCTGGCAAATACTAGGGTAGATTACATTGCCTCTGCCTTTCCAACACACCCTGCTCCCCACTTTTGTAGTCCCAGCAGTGGTGTGCTTTCATCAGGACACAATGGCTTAATTTTTATAAAAATGAGTTAGCAATGACAGACTCACCTAATTTCTCCTTGGCATACCACTCAACTCCTACCCAAAATACTTACTCCATCCCGTCTACAACCCAGAAATAAGTAGTGAGTCCCAGAAGGCTGATGTTTAAGGAGAAGTCTGGGACTGCTAGTCTCAACGAAGGCCCCAAAGAAACTGCTGTTTGAACCTTGAACAGCAGGAGCTTACAGCTTTATACATTTCAGTGAAAACAAAGGTTTCTTCTGCTTTTTTCTAGGCCACCTTGAATTGCAAGCAGCCTAATCTCTGCACAGCCTCATTTCCTTTCTTAAATGAACCTTTCAAAAGATATGAAGCAGAAGTATTAGGAATTAACTAAGCCCTCGGGCAATTACCTCCACGAGGAGGACTGTATCAGAAGTGCTTGCCTAGAACAAGCCTGAAAACAACATAGGTTGGGAAATCATGGATTTGGAATCCATGAAACAGAAGTCCCCTGCTTTGCATCCTGCTGTTCTAGTGACAATGCCTTCTTCAACTTCCGCACCAATTGTGGGAGTAGGGGATGAGTTACAGTGGGCAGGGGCTCTATCTCATTAACCCCCATTGTCCCTCAGGTCAGTTGCCTCACTGGTACTCAGTAGATGTTGCATTGTCTACAATGAACTCATCCTGGTATGCCATGCTCTGTGACCATAGGCAGGAGTGTTTTCACTGAACTTCTGATTGATCGCTCACATGTACTTGATAAAAACAATAGTAATGCTTTTGATGTTGGATCTCATTGCTCGCCACCAAGACAAATGGCAATGGCTGGAGACATTTGTGGTTGTCATACTAGGGGCGTGCTACTGGCATCTAAGGATCAGAGGCTGAGGGTGCTGCTCAGCACCCTACAATTTACAGGAAAGATGCAGTCAGAGGTTCAATGTTGAAACTGTCAACAATGCAGAGGTTGGGACACCCTGTCCTTGGACGGCACAAATTAAAGCATCTTACTATGTTAATTCAATAACCACATTAGTATAGGAATCTGCTGCTGTGTCACAACTTCTCAGGGAATCTTAGACTTTAATTTTTTAGTGTCTGAAAAGCAACAGTTATTCTTATTACCATTCTTCTTTTCAATAAAATATTAAGTTATAAAAAATTTACATTTTTATGGGTCCTCATAATTTTTCAATTTTGAATCTAAAATGCAGGTTAAAATTCCCTAATCAGAATGTTAGAACTCTAAAATCTGAAACTATTTGAGTGTTGATGGGTTGCAAATATCCCAAAATTGGAAAAACTTCAAAATCTATCTGGTTCCAAACAGTTCAGATAAAAGATACTCCAGTATCAGGCATCTCAAGTAAAACTTAACAGCTTTCTTGAACTTGTTCTTTTGCAAAAATATTTGCTAATTGCAAACTTTTAGGAGTAAAGAATGTGGCACATATGGCTAGAAAAGAAAGAAAATGATAATCTAGTGATTGAGCACTTTCATGGGTTGTGTCCCATTGGTAAAAGAAAATATCTAATTCATGAATGTGTCCAAGTGCACAAGGAAATCCTACATTGGAGAAACTTCTCCATGAAGACAAGTTCCAGGTGGCCAGGCAAGCAGTTAATCCCAGGGCGTAGGTGTTGTTCTGACTGGGGGCCTTTCTGGCAGGTGCCAGAGCCTCTGCTACTGCTGAGCAACCACCCAGAGGACATGGACCAGGAACAGCTGCAGACCTGGCCTGTGCCGGGAGGGGGCTGTGCCAAAACCCCTTTCCTGCCTCCCTTCATTCCCCTGCTCTCCCCTTATCCTCCTCTCCTCTCTCCTCCATTCCTGCCTCCTGCATTCCTTCCTCCTCATCTACCCACTGCCTCCCTCTGCCTGCCTCCTTCCCTTGACCTCTGTCTTTTCCGTTCTGAATAGGGTACCAAACCATTTGACATGTAACTGTACACCATAATTTTTAAAAATCCCTCCTAGAGTAGATTTCATTCCCACTTAAATTGCCATGCACAAGAGTAGACAGTAAGAGTCATAAAATGCAAGAGCAGAAAAGGAAATTTCTGTATCTCTCACCAAGATTCACTCTTGGTCTCCAAGCTCTGGAGTTCACAGTTGATTATTTTGAAATGTATTTCCTTGAAATGCATGGCTGATGTTATGAAAATCAGGAACCTGAATAAAGCCTAGGCTCTTTCTACTGGTAGTTGACCTGTCAAGGTGGCTTTTCAGAGAGAGTGTAGGACAATGATATTTCTTCCCTTCTGTCACTTCATGTTGATTTTGAGCTGGAGATGTGAGGAGCAAGCAGACAATCTACAAGCAGCTGACATGTCACATGTATTTGGAAATACATCTGGACAAATAACAGCTTCCCATTCAGTAAACATCACTCTTATGAGAGAAAGCAGTTCTTAATATGAAGCTTTTGTTTTCATTTCACTGCATTTTGTACTAATTTTGTAAGTTGGGGCAGCAGACCACCCCAATTCCTTTAACTTTTTGCATGTCTAGGTTAAGACTAGTTTTTAAGAAGGCTAAGTACATGAATTGAGTGCTGTGTCGGGACATTTGTCTTCTCTTTCCTTGGATCTTCAGGATCATATCATGGTCATCTATTGAGCAAAAGGAGACTGGATGAAAGTAAATGAACCAGAACTTGGAGAACAGTTGGGGCAACCTCTGTTTTGCTTCCTTGGTCCATGTGTCAGCCAGGAAAAGCAGTCACAGGTCAACTTCTCAGGAAATTTCCAGGCTACTTTCCTTTGATCTTGATGTGCTAGATGCTCTTACAAGGAGATTGGAGAAAAAACAAACAGAATGCTAAGCTAAGCAGTCTGCATTTATTCTGAAGGAATAGAAGGGCATTTAAGATCAGCATTTCAGATTCCATGTTTATTGCAGCATTAGTCCCAATAGCCAAGATATGGAATCAACTTCATGCCTATCAACAGGTGAATAGATAAAGAAAATGTGGTACATATACCCAGTGGAATGGTATTCAGCCTTGAAAAAAGAAATCTTGTTATTTGTGATAGCATAGATGAACCTGGAGAACACTACCCTGAGTGAAATTGGCCAGGCCCAGAAAGACAAATGTTGCATAATCTTACTATCTGTGAAATCTAAAAAAAAGACAAACCACTCAGAAAGTAGAGGCTACTAGTTCTGAGCAGTGTAGTTTGGGCATATGTGGGTCAAAAGGTACAAAATGTCACTTAAAAGAAACAATTTTTTTTTGGTACTGGGGATCAAACTTGGGACCTTGCACTTGTGAGGCAGGCAGCAGAACCACTGAGCTAAATCCCCAGCTAGGAGGAATTATTTCATGAAATCTATTGTACAAAAAGGTGACTGTGGTTAATAATATAACATATGCTTGAAAATTGTTAAGAGATTTTTAAGCATTCTCACTATTAATAAAGTGAGTATGTGAGGTCATGTGTGTGATCATAAGCTTGGTCTAGCCATTCCATAGCATATATTTATCAAAATGTCTTATTATTCATAAAAAAATACATGAACTTCTTTTTAGCTTTTAAAAAAAAGCTAAAAAGAAAATAAAAGTTTTAAAAAGTACTTTGGGTCAAGTATCAGTGTACCAGTGACACCTTTCCATTAGTGAAAACGAAGGTAGGTCACACAGGAGAACCAGGGTTTATGGGTGAAATAGAGGCTCTGATTCCAGGAGGCCTGGAGGAGAAATCCAAATATTTAATATTGGGTATGGTTTTGGTTAATTGCTTTTACCATAACAAGCCTTACTTACATCACCCTAAAAATTAAGATTATAAAGTATAATCTGCACAATTGCCATGTGAGGCAAAGCAGAGAATATGGTCATGTGAACAAAGTCTCCACAATAGCCAAAGCTGGGCCTTTACGTGAAATCCTGCTCCTGACCAAGTCAAGTAAGAACAGGAGAGCAGCAGATCCCTGCCCTGTGCAGATCTGTTTCACTACTGGTGTAGGTTTCATTCCTACCCCTGACCTTTCATTGACATTGTTTGGCATGTGATGCTCAGGGCCATGAAGGATCAAAATTTGGGAGCCTCAAGTAGGGCTTCAGGCTTAATGCTGTTAGCCTCAGCCTGCCGGGGCCATGTGAGCTGAGGATTAGGGCTGCTAGGTCCCTTCACTCCCTCTTCTTTTCTGTGTTGAGTTGCAGGCCTCAAAGCTTTGTGTGCAGGCCCTTCCTATGGGCTGCCTGAAGGCTGTGTCCTGAGAGTGGCTTCCTGGCCTCAGGATCTATCTGGTGCGCGTAATGACAGCAGCGCACATAGTGACAGCAGCAGGGCCCTCTCCATGACCTTAGTAAATCAATTCCAATGCAAGGTAGTCTGGCATAACCCTCTTGCCTGACTGTTAGACTGCTGGGACCACAGAAGGGAAAAGTGCCACCTGACGGGAAAAGTGCCCAAAGCCTAGATTTGTTTGCATGTCTCCCAGGGAAAAAGAAAAATTGTCACAAAGCCCAGAGCCACTACTGTAGTTGACTCAGAGAGAACACCACATGGATTCCCATGTGTGTCAGAACTCCATGGTCCTACCTCTATTGCACACATCCTCATGACCTCTCTCAACCTATCCGGAGTGAACCAGGAAGTTAGGAGAGGCGGGGAAGCAGAGCTGACAACTGAGGGACAGCTGAGGAATGGGGCCAGGATAAGCCTTCAAGCAGAAACACAGGACTGGGGCCAATTAGCCCCAGGGACAAACTATCACTGCCTGGCTCCCAAAGGCATCTGTCTGCCCTGACCATTGCCATCCATGATATGGACCTCGAACCTCAACATTGCATTTGTAGTGCTTTTGGGTACAGGGAGTCATATGTAGGGTTATAGACACTTGGAAACGGTTGGCAGGGGAGATGAGGAGAGATTTGGTCTATGGGGCACTCTTACAATTAAGCAGGAGGAGTAAGTTGAAATTCTACTACATAGTAGGGTGAAGATAATTACAACATATTCCACTATGTGTATCAAAACATCTAGCTGAGAGGCTCTTGAATGTATGCATCATAAAGAAATGATGAAAGTTTTAGGTGATAAATTTGATCATTATTCAATACATGAATCAAAACACTGCAGTGAATTTAAAAAATACTTCATGAAAAGATAAAAAGATTCACTCAAATATAAACAAGGTTAAAACATTTGGATGCTTATACAAGATTCCTCATTTTCTGAAAGCACCAGGAAAAGTGAGAACTTGTTAAGATAAATCATTCTTATTAACGCTTTATTGTGGCTCAATTAACAAAGTTTTAAATTATTTGAGGAGAGGATCCATATTTGTTATTTCTCTTACTGCCCACACTCTCTTGCAGGTAACTAAATTTGTGTGTAAAGAATGCTTGACTTAAAGGGAATCTCTCTATTTGTTCAGTTTTTACTTTTCAAGCACATAGTAAGAAGTAATTCTTTCATTTTGAAAGACCTCAAATGGGTCCATTTATTACATGAGGACATTACCATGCAAAGACCCAACAATTTCACATTAATGAGTAAGCCAATGGCACTGTGAAAAAGGAAAGGAAACTTAATAAACTTGGTAGTAATCAGTATAGCTGGTAAATAAACAATAAATAAACTTGGTACCAGCAGAATTCTATTGTCCTTTTGTTTACTGATTTGAGCAAACAGGCTACAATTTAAAATGGCAAATCAATTTACAGGAATACAAGATAGAGCCGTAATCTCTAGTCCAAAGTGATATTTAAAAAATTTTGATGAAACGGCAGTATAGGCATGTTTATTCTCTGAATCTCTGTCTGCTCAAATAAAAACATATTTTTACCCCCTAAGGTCATCTGGCAACTGAATTAAAACTTGAAATCATTAGGAAACCTCCTTTCCCTGGTCTGAAAATGCCATTTGAAAAGGACATCATTTGTGTGCTTTCACATTAAGTGTCCCCTTCAACAGCCAACTTGTGCTGTGACTAAGTGTGAGGGAGAAGAAACATGGAGCTGTTAAGGATGCTTTCTTTTAGGCATGAAAGGGTGTGTGCATTATAAAAGCTAGAATCCATGTGAGTTTTGTTACAAACTTTGACTCATTTTGTACATGTAGCATTCTTCCAAGCTTATCACATGCCCACAGTTTTGAGTGTCCTCATGGTATAAAGCATACTAAGGTATTTACCTGGATGTGATGCCATAGCACTGTGTTGAGTTATATTCCTGTACTTCAAATGCAAGTCAAGATGACATATCCTGTGATTTATATGTCCAGGAGACCAAGGATCAGTGACAAATGTTTGCATGACTTTCTTCCCTCACACTTGCTCAGTGTGTCTGTTCCTACATGCCTCTGTGTGTAATTGGTGCTGTCAGAAAGGCTCCTCCACAAATATATTCAATGTCTTTGGGAAAGGAAGTTATGGGTTAAGGCTTCTGCCAGATTTAATCTTTGTTTTGGCATTATTGGAAAATGTAAGTCGTGGCCATCTGTCTAGAATTGACTAGGTGGAACAAGGAGGCTCATTGTGGGTCTGAGACAGGGTGGTAACCACATTTCATGGAAGAAAAATGGCAGGAAACAAAACGGGTGTAAAAGTACACAAATTGAACTGTTAGGAACCTTCACTCTTGCATTTGTACAGTAATAGATTTTCTGCTAGAATGGGCAGAAATGCTTTATTTTTTCTATATTCACAGTATATATGGGTCTGTTTTTAAATATATGCAATTTTCTGGGTATTTATCACATCTCAATCCAAAAATTTTCCTTGTCAAACTGAAGCCTATGTGTACTTTACTTTTTCTTTTCTTCTTCTTTTTTTAATTTTAAATTGAATTTATTAGTAAATTCTATGTAAACAGTACAGTTACATTCATTACTGGGATCTTGTACCTTTACATGCCAGGTGTTGGTTCTCATTTTTCCCCCTTGTCCCCACCCTCCTTTCACCCCCTCCTCCCCTTGCTGCCTTCAAACACTTTAATTCCATTTTTATATTTTCTCATATTTTTTTCCTTTTCCCTTATTCCCATTTCCCTATCCTTCTCACTGTCCCTACACCTTTGGTCCTTTTCTTCCTATTTCACGTTGCTAATTGTCCCATTAGGATCTTGAGTACTATTTTAGTTTTTCACACCAGAGAAACTATTTGGTATTTGCATGTGTGTGACTTATTTATTTCATTTAGGAGTATATCCTCAAAATGTAGCAATTTACCTATGAATGAATCTACTTTCTCATTCTTTATGGCTGAGTAGTATTCCACTTTATAGAAAAACCACATCTTTTTAATCCAGTTTCCAACTGATGGGCAGATGGGCTGTTTCCAAGTTTTAGCTATTACAAACTGTGCTGCTATAAACATGGGTGCACATATATCACTGTGGTATGATTCTTTTAATTCTTTTGGAAAGATACCCAATAGAGGGATGACTGGGTCAAATAGAACCTCTAATCCTAGTTCTTTGAGGTATCTCCATATTGACTTCCATAGTGGTTGCACCAGTCTGCACTCCCACCAACAATTGAGAAGGGTTGCTTTCTCCCCACAACTGCACCATTTGTTATTGTGTGGTTTCATGATAGCAGCCATTCTTTGTGGGGTGAGGTGAAATCTCACTGTTGTTTTTGTCTGCATCTCTTGAATGACTAGTGATATGGAGCATTTTTTAATATATATTTACTTGCTGCTTTTATTTCTTTGTCTGAGAAATGTCTGTTCAGTTCAGATGCCCATTTTAGAATTGGGTCTTTATATTTGGGGGGCTGGTTGTTTTGTGTTCTTTATATATTTTACATAATAGTCCTTTGTCTGAGGAACAGCTGGTAAAAAGTTTATCCCACATTATATACTGTCTCTTAGTTCTGTTGATGGTTTCTTTTGCAGTGCAGAAGCTTTTTAATAAGATGAGATCCAGGTTGTTGATACTTACTGCTAGTTCCTGTGCTACTGAGGATTTGTTCATAAAGTCTTTTCCTAGGCCAATGTCTTCCAGAGTTCTGCCAAACTTATCTTCCAGCAAGTTTAGTGGTTTTGTTTTTATGTTTAGATCTTTAATTCACTTGGATTTTTAATTTAGTGCGTGGTGACAGATAAGGGTCTAGTTTTAATCTTTTGCAGGTTGAGATCCAGTTTTTCCAACACCATTTATTAAAGAGGCTATCTTTCCTCCAGTGGGTACTGTCAGCTCCTTTGTCAAAGATGAGGTAGCTGAGTGCCTCTGGAGTTGTTTTTGTGTCTTCCAGTCTGTTCCACTGATCCTCAGGTCTGTTTCTTTGCCACTACCATGCTGTTTTTATCACAGTGGCTTTGTAGTATAGTTTCAAATAGGGAATTGTTATACCCGCTGCCATGTGTCTGTTGCCTAGGATGGCTTTTGCTATTCTAGGTCTCTTATGGTTCCAAATGAATTTTGGGATCCTTCTTTCTAGTTCTGTGAAGTATACTGTTGGGATTTCAATTGGTATTGCATTGAATCTGTATAGCAGTTTTGGTAGTATGGCCATTTTCACTATGTTGATTCTTCCTACTCAGGAGCAAGGGAGATCTTTCCATTTTCTTATATCCTCCTGGATCTATTTTTTCAGAGTGCTGTAGTTTTCAGTGTAGAGGTCTTTTGCTTCTTTTGTTAGATTGATTCCCAGATACTTCATTTTTTAGGGTGCTATTGTGAAAGGAATTGGTTCACTAATTTCTTTTTCAATGAGTCTTTTTTTTGTATATAAGAAGGCTATTGATTTTGGGGTGTTGACCTTGTATCCAGCTACTCTGTTTAAAGTGTCAATTAAGTCGAGAAGTCTTTTGGTGGAGTTTTTTGGGTCTTCCATTTAGAGTATCATATGGTCAGCAAATAATGACACTTTAACTTCTTCCTTTCCTATCTTTATTGCTTTAATTTCTTTCTCGTCTAATTGCTGTGGCTAATGTTTCTAGAACTATATCGAAGAGGAGTGGTGATAGTGGGCATCCTTGTCTTGTTCCTAATTTTAACATAAAATTTTTCAGTTTTTGGCCAATTAATATGCTGTTAAGTGTTGGTTTTTCATAGATAACCTTTATTAAGTTGAGATAGAGACCATCTATTCCAATTTTTTGCAGGGTTTTTATCATGAATGGGTGTTGAATTTTCTCAAATGCTTTTTCTGCATCTATCGAGAGGATCATATCATTTTTGTCCTTGACTCTGTTAATATAGTGTATTACATTTTTAGACTTACGTATGTTGAACCATCCTTGCATCCCTGGAATAAATCCTACTTGGTCAGGATGTATGATCTTCTTGATGATCCTCTGTATTCTGTTTGCTAGTATCATATTGAGGATTTTTGCATCTATATTCATTAAGGAGATTGGCCTGTAGTTCTCTTTTTTAGTTACATCTTTCCCAAAAGCTTTGGGAATCAAAGTGACATTTGCTTCCAGGAATGAATTTGGAAGTATTGCTTCTCTTTCAATTTCATTGAAAAGTCTGAAGAGTAATGGCAGTAGATCTTCTCTAAATGTCTTGTAAAATTCAGCAGTGAATCCATCAGGACCTGGGCTTTTCTTTGTTGGTAAGTTTTTAATTACATTTTCAATTTCACTGATTGTGATTGGGGTGTTTAAAACATTTTTATCTTCTTTGTTCAACTTTGGTAATTCATAAGTATCTAGAAGTCTGTCCATTTCTTCTGTGTTTTCTGTTTTATTAGAGTACAGGTTCTCATAGTATGTATTAATGATCCTCTGGATTTCTGTGGGATCTGTTGTGACTTCGCCTTTTTCATTCCTGATTGCATGAATCTGAGCCTTTTCTTTCCTTTTTTGATAAGGTTTGCTAAGCGTTTATCAATTTTATTTATTTTTTCAAAAAAACAACTCTTCGATTTATTTATTTTTTGTATTGTTTTCTTAGTTTCCATTGCATTGATTTCTGCTCTAATCTTTATAATTTCCTCTCTTGTTTGGGTTTTTCTTGCTCTTGGTTTTCTAGGAGTCTTAAGAGTCATCGTCAGGTTGTTTATTTGAGCTTGCTCTATTTTCCTAATGTGAGCATTCAGTGCTATGAATTTTCCACGTAGAACTGCTCTCATTGTGTCCCATAGATTCCTGTATGTTGTATTGGCATTTTCATTTATTTGTAAAAGCTGTCTGATTTCTTCTTTAATATCTTCTGTAATCCATTGATTGTTCATGAGAGTGTTGTTCAATTTCTATGTGTTTGTGAAGTTCCTATGGTTTCTTATGCTATTGATCTCCAGATTTACTGCACTGTAATCTGATAATATACAGGGAATAACTTCAATTCTTTTGCATTTATTCAAACCCGTTTTGTGAGCTAGTATGTGTTCCATCTTGGAGAATGACCCATATGCAGCTGAAAAGAATGTATATTCTGATTTTGTGGGGTGGAACACTCTATAGACATCTAATAATTCCATATGTTCAAAAGCTTGGTTCAGTTCTAGTATTTTATTGTTGATTTTTTGCCTAGATGATCTGTCTGTTTGTGATAGTGGGGTATTCAGATCCCCCACTACAATTGTATTAGTGGTTATTTGGTTTTTCGTGTTACTTAATATTTGTTTTATATAGTTGGGGGCATTTATATTTGGTGCATATACGTTTATGATTGTCATTTCTTCCTCTTGGATTGTTCTCTTTACAAGGATGTAGTGGCCTTTTTTGTCTCTCTTAATCAGAATTGGTTTGAAGTTTGCTTTGTCTGAGAATAAGATTGCTACCCCTGCTTTTTTCTGGGCTCCTGTCAGATGGAGAATTGTTTTGCATCCTTTCACTTTCAGTCTATGGGCTTCTTTTTGCAATAGGTGTGTTTCTTGTATACAACATATTGTTAAATTTTGCTTCTTAATCCATTCTGCCAATCTATTCCTCTTGACTGGTGAATTGAGGCCACTGACATTGATAGTTATAACTGATAAGTACTGACCTATTATTGTGATGTTATTGTCATTTTGTTGACTCTTTTTATTTTTTGTCCTCTCCTTTTAGTTTCTTGCCTTGGCTATTTGATTTGCTCTGTTCAGCCTCCTGGTGTTGTGATCTTCGTTGTCTTTTTCTAGGATATTGTTTAAAATTCTTTGTAGTGCTGGTTTAGTATTCATGAAGTTTCTCAAGTGTTCTTTGTCATGGAAGTATCTTATTTCTCCATCCATTTTGAAAGAAAGTTTTTCAGAATACATCAGTCTTGGTTGTAGGTTGTTTTAGGGCTTGAAATACCTCACTCCAGGCTCTCCTTGACCTAAGGGTTTGTGTTGAAAAGTCTGCTGTGATTCTGATGGGCTTTCCTTTGCATGTGATTTGTTTCTTTTCTCTTACTGCTTGTAGTATTTTGTTGTTCTGTTGGGTTTCTGGGATCTTGGTTATTATATGTCTAGGTGTAGATTTTTTTTTTTTTTATCGTAACTAGTTGGTGTCCTATATGCCTCACTTATCTGTATGTTTAATTCTTCCCCTCTGTTTGGGAAGTTTTCTGTCTTTAATTCTTTGGACAGCTTTTTTAGTCATTTGCATTTTCTCCTGGTACTTCATGAATACCTATCAGTCTTATGTTATTCTTCTTTGCATCATCTAGGAGTTGTTGGATCGATTTCTCATGCTCCCTTACTGTTTTTAAGTGACCTCTCTTCATGGTCACTGTCTGCTATCCTATCTTCTATATCTGAGATTCTGTCTTTGCAATCTTTTATTCTGTTGTGTATTCTTTCAATAGAGTTTTTAATCTTCTGGGTATCCATTTGAATGTGTTTAATGGATTCCATTTCTTTCCTATGTTGAATGTTCATTGTTTCCATTTCTTTCTTATGCTGGGCCTTCATGGCTTCTATTATGTTCCTAAGCTCATCTACTTTTTGTCAGTTTCTGTTCTGGAGTCTCGAATCATGTCTTTCATTTTGCTCACCATCTCTATGGCTATCTGGGAAATAATTTCTGTTTTGAATTTTTCTAGAGCTTGATAGATCAGATTGTTTACTTCCTGTGCTGTGAGTTGAGTGTTCTGGTGGTTCACTACCTGATTTTTCATCCTCCTTTGCCCTGCTGTTTGCCATTGGTGGACTGGAAGTCTGTTTTTGTGGCTTGCTTAAGTGTTTTCTCATCTTTATTTTTGCTGTTGGGTTGCCCTTGATTCAATCTCTGGGTCATTAATTCTTCCTGATATTGTTGCATCCCAGTCTTTGATTCTCTAATGACGTATAGACATTCTCATTTTCATAATTGAGAAAACAACTCATCAAATCAATCCCTATCCTTCATCCCTATCGATACAATCAGGAACATAATAGTATTAATCACCAGCCTTTATAGCCTGCCATGCCTCTGCAGAGTGCATCCAAGGACTGGCTCAATCAGGGGGTCTAATAGCCGGGGGGGAAGGGGGAACGGGACAGTGCTCAGCGGTGCCTGCACGGCTACCCTCCTGGCGCTGTGTCAGAGCCATTCACTGGTGCTAGCTGGAAACAGCGTGGCTCCAGAGATGGGCCGTAGTTTGGATGGGGCTGCACAGCAGAGATGGCTCTGAGTCTAAGCCAGGGTGATGATGCAAAACTCACCTGTACTTTACTTTTTCATGTTGGCAGTTTTAATACAATTTTCTTCTCTTTTAAAATATTTATTATATATGATTTTTCTACATTTGAAATGAATTGCATTATTTCCATGTTTTTGTTACTTCTGTTGACTTTCAGAAAAGTGACACAGGTTATTCAATATTGCCACGTTTTGCAGCAGACGATGTAGGGACGATAATAGCCAAAGTATTAACAGCCTCCTCCCTGTTAGATTGCTAGACCATTTTATTTTAGCTAGTTGGTTTACACTTTGCCTAGAATCCTCTAAGGAGCAGAGCCTGAGGCAAGAATGAATAGTGCTGACACTTTATTTGGAAGGTAAGAGCACAGGATGTCAAGGGTGAAAAATAAAGGAGAATTAAGGCAAGAAAAACTGCTAAGCAAGTCAATGTATTCATGCTAGCTGTTTCTTCTGGAGCTGTAAAGAGACACAGTTGGTCTCCTAGCAGTTGTGTTCGTATGGCACAGAGGTCTTTTAGGGAAAACATGCAAAAGGATTAAAAAAAAAATACAACAACCTGGATCCTTCCTCAGAAGTCAGAAAGACAGAGCAATTTGCTTTCCAGATTCCTCCTATCATTACCATGGATCAAGGTATGTTGGGCCGGGGATTTAGCTCAGTGGTTTGGTGGCCTGCCTTGCAAGTGCAAGGACCTGAGTTCGCACAGAGGTCTTTTAGGGAAAACATGCAAAAGGATTAAAAAAAAAATACAACAACCTGGATCCTTCCTCAGAAGTCAGAAAGACAGAGCAATTTGCTTTCCAGATTCCTCCTATCATTACCATGGATCAAGGTATGTTGGGCCGGGGATTTAGCTCAGTGGTTTGGTGGCCTGCCTTGCAAGTGCAAGGACCTGAGTTCAATCCCCAGTACCCCAAAAATAAATAAATAAA
>NW_022900926.1:41596056-41604177 GCF_012274545.1 Fukomys damarensis
AGCTCAGTGGTTTGGTGGCCTGCCTTGCAAGTGCAAGGACCTGAGTTCAATCCCCAGTACCAAAAAAATAAATAAATAAATAAAATAATAATAATAATAATAATAATAATAAAAGATCAAGGTATGTCCCTGGGGAGGCTGGCACCCTAGCATATCCAGGTAACACCATTTCAGTTTTTTGTAACAGCTCAGAAAGAACTTTCCATGCTTGGGAGAGTTACTGCATCTCAATCAATCTTGGAAGGAGATGGGAAGCTCCATTTTGAAAGGGTCACTTGCGTAGTGTGGAGGAATGGATAATCTCAAGAATCTTACTTGGAGAAGCAGAACGGGAATCACGGGCTGGAGAAATAACTTAGTGTAAGGCACTTGCATAGCACATTGGAGGCCCTAGGTTTCCTCTGCAGGGAAAAAATCAAAGTAGAGATGAAAATGAGGTGCTATTAGATGTAAGCATTGTTTCCTCTTCACCATCATGACTACCTCTTAAAGTATCTCTACAAAACCGTGAAGCCACACTCAGGGAGAAGAAAGTAAAGAATAGTATAAATCTGAATGTATCAAAAATAGTGTAATAGAATTTTAGGACTAGAACTTGCTGGTCTTGGTCTACAAGTATTTTCATTAGCAGAATAGGAAAGAATTTGTTTTTTCTCCTTTATGGCTTCAAAAGTAAGTCTCTGCCTTTTCCAGAATCTCATGCTTCAAAAAAGCCATTTCTCTTCCCCAGTCCCCCATGTCATGATGGGAATTTATAAGAAGTACAGAAGTTTGTCTCTTACAAATGGGAAGTTCTGATGAAACTAAAACTAAGTCAGGTCTGGAGCACAGCAAGGTGAATTTGTTGATGGCTGAGAGCAATAGCTCATTACTAAATGGTTCCTTGAATGAGAAATTCCTTATTTTGAGCCAAGAATCAGAGATGGTTGACAGGTTGTTTTGGAAAGGATGACACTTAAACATCTCTCAGTAAGAAACCTTTTGGGAAAATGGTTGTGTTCAGCAGGGCACTACAGAAATGGTAACTGCTGTCTTGATTATGTTACCAGTGTCTGGATTCTTTGATTCCAATTAGGACCTAAGAAGAGACAACTTTGTAACTGGTTTAGAAATTGTAATATAAATACCCTAGACCATCATATTATTTGGTAAAATGGTTAAACCTGAGAAAAGCTTGTTCTGTAAGTCTGGCCTGTTACTTGATAAAGCTAAAGTTTTAAGAGTACTAATGGAAAATAAATTAGTAATTCTGGGGGAAAAATGAATCCTACTTGGATAAAGTCAAATCTCTGCAGAGTTGGACAAAGACACTCTCTCCAAAAGTGACCATGGCATTAAGTAATCCACTCCAGAAGAATTTTTGAAAATAATGAGAGTAGCCATGGCAACCTGAGGAAGGCTTTAAGCAGAGAAATTTTAGATTTTGTGATACCTAAAATCACATGATTTGGGGCCCTTCTTTAGGAAAAAGAAAATAAAATTATTACTATAACTCATAATTAGAAAATAAACTAACATTAAACATTTTGAAAAGTCAACAGATACCATAACAATCACACTTGTAGACAAACTGCATAGTATTTAAATTTAGTTTCTGCTTGACATTCGTTTGTAATACTTTTTTCTTATTTTTTTGATGAGATATATTCTGACATCTTCATTATATGGCAATGATTTTTATAGTAATATTTCTATAGGAAGGTAATTTGATTTTCTTACCATAGTTGATTGAAATTTATGTTTTATTATTTACGCTTTTATTATAGAAACTAAATTAGATAAAAATATTACAAGCTGTCATACAGGGCTAGGCCCTGAAAGCAGTCAGTGCAAAAGATGAAAACACATTACAACTGTGGCCAGAGACGCAGCTGTTGGAGGCCAGGCCTCACAATAAAGACAAAATGACCAGGAATACATACTTCCCCAAGGGACAAGATAAGTGGTAACACCTGGTCCAATCAAGTCTAGATAGGCATCAGTTACCTCAGTGGGTGACCAAGACCTCTGGATCCATCCTTTCCTTAAAAAGTTCTTTCTTCTTTGCTCTTTCCACAATCACTTGCTGCATGACTTGCTTCCTCATTAGATCAGTATTACCTAAGTGGTTGTACTTGTAATCTTAGTGGTTGATCGTAATTTTGTCTCACTGTATACCCACCTCATGGTTTTGCTCTATTAAACTTCCCTTGTGAAATGGGATGCCCAGCAACCCATTTGGGTCCCCTGCTGTCTTTCTGAGGAGTTAAAATATCTTTCTCTCAATAAGTATTTTCAATTCTTACCTCTGTTGTTCCTTAAAATTACTTCTTCAAATTTGCGGAATACAAACTTGGCATACCTGATTGGGTGCTATATTATTTCCCCTATGTCATTTGCCATTCCTATCTCATATGGAGGCCTCAGTGAGATAATTGGAAGGACATAAGTGTTTACTTTTGTTTGATGGATTCTGGATTGTGACTCCTTTAGGTAATCAATGTCATCTTTGTCAATTGCTTATTCCTTGCCTTTTTTATTCTTTGTTAAAGTGATGGTAAATTTAAGTTGAGAATATGGGACGATTATGATGTTTCTTTGATGGTATAGTTTCCTTTTCTGGCAGGGTCTTGTATCCATGTTTTGTATATGTTGCATTTGGACTTACTAGTTGTTCCTTACTTGACCTGTTTGACTTGTTAAACAGCACTAGGGAAAAGGAATGTTAAAGCGCCACCTAGTGGATTTAGATACTAAAAAATTTGAATTTATGAAATGCTGTAAAATGGGTATTTTGACAAGGGGAAAAATGAGAACCAAGACCACCTGTCATGTAAAGGTAAAAAATCCCAAGAATGAATGTAACTGTACTGTATACCTAAAATGTACAAATGAACTCAAAGAAAAAAATAGAATACTTCTGGTAGTAAAAAAATGGGTATTTTGAAACGTAGTTTATATTTAGGAAATATACATGCCTATTAATAAGTCATGGGACTCCATTTGCTGGTTAAAAGGCAATAGGCTGGCAACCATTCTTTTTGTTTGTTTGTTTTCATTTTTGTTGCTGTTGTTGTTGTTGTTGTTTTAAGACAGAGTCTCACTATGTAGTTGAGACTAACCTGACTCACTATGTAGCCCAGGCTGGTCTCAAACTCACAGCTATCTCCTGCCTGAGCCTCCCAAGTGTGGGATTACAGGCAGGTGCCATGGCGCTTGGCTCATTCTGTTATATCTAAAGAGTACTCTATCTGTACTTTTTTCCAGTACTAAGGATTAAATCTAGGTTCTCTAGCATGCCAGCCAACTACTTTAGCTCTGAACTACATAAATTCTAGTTCCATATCAGTATTCTTATAATTATTGATCCATTTTATTTTTCCTGGTGTGAGTGGACTCTATGAGAAATGAAATCTTTATTTATAATATTGTTCATTTGATGCTTAAATTTTGATTATGATATTTGAATGAAGGGCACATTTAAAAAATAGTATGACATCAGGGGCTGGGGATTTAGCTCAGTAGTTCTGGCACCTGTCTGGCAAGCACAAGGACCTGAGTTCGATCCCCAGTACCAAAAATAAATAAATAAATATTATAACACCAGTAAATTATGGGTCTTAATTGAATGTTTCCAAGCCTAACTAGAGTATTAGATAAATAGGACTATTTTAACTGAACAAAAACTTTCATTGGCTCCCTATTCCTACCAGTATAATTGCAGGACCTTACCTACCCTGTCTCACCCAACATTCTCAACCTTCCACATTTGTTTGAAATGCCATGAAGTATGCAGAAACAAGTATACCTAAAGTTACAAGCCCCGCTTTTGGAAGTCTACAGCCTCCTAGTTATTCAAAGGCAATATATATCATTGGTACAGTTTTATTGCCTTCTATGAAAATGGTTTTCCTTGCTATCAATTAATCTTCACACTTGCTAAATTCTGCTTAAAAATGAATAGGATGCCCAATATCTCCTGCCTTGTTCTAAACTTCTGTCAGCATGACCCCAATATGGTACTATTTCTGCCATAAGTCACAAGAAGATATTCACAGTCAAAAAATGGTCCCTGAGCTTCCATCTGCACACTCTTTCTGGATGGGACTCAGACCAAGTCTTTCAGCTGCACTCCAAATAGCCCTGGCACATCGTCCATTGCCCGCTGTGCCCTGCATAATCTAATCACCTCATTACACCTGATAATCTTAGGTGTCTGTATGCCATCACTGTAACAAAAATGCGTTATATCTATTACAATTTAAGCTGAACTTTTAATGCTGCCAGTGCTGTTCTCTTTTCCAGGAGCCTCTCATCCAGATGGCTTTCAAAAACTGGATAGGCACATTATCCTATTTCCACATCATGGGGCCTGTCAGTGGTCTTGGCACAATGGTAGGCAGTGGTTGTCTTCAATCCTTCTGTGTTTTTTCTGAAAATTTAGTAGGTAAAGCAATTTAGAAGATACTACACGGAGGAAACTAAAGATGAGATTTCTTATACTGTGGAAGTGGTATTGTCATTTTTAATCATGTGTGATGATGGTTAAACATTATTTTCTATGTTATAACCTAGCCTATGTAAACACAAGCCAAAATGTCTTATATGCTCTAAAAACTACTGATGTATCCAAGACTTTTTTGGTTTTGGGTTTTGTAGCAAATTGAAAAAAAAAAAAAAAAACTTTTTCTTTTTTTTTTTAGGTTAGGAAGAAGGGACAATATAGTATTGAGCAGCTTTAATGGATAAAGATATTTTAAAACACAATGAACAAAGTTTTCTGTCGTCAAAATCACCTAATAAAATGATGCCATATAACATGAAAGCAGGAAATATACAGCCTTTAAGTGTGATACTTTCTTTTAATTGAAAAACTGTTTGGTCACTAGTTACTGGTCAAAACAATACCCTAGCTCTCAACCCCTGGGGTCTGTGCTTGGGGAGCAGCACATGGTGCCAGCAGTAGGATGGGAGGGGCCACTTCTGAGGTCTCTGGAGAGACTCACTATTTAGAGCCTTTTAAAATCGAAGGAGATTGCTGCCTAGAATGTATGTGACATCTGTGAATACGCAGAGCACATCGATTTGTTTTTCCTATTAGTTTCCTTCTGAAGTGATAGTAGTGGGGGCATCAGGAATTTCTAATGCAGTTGTAGATTAATTCTCTTTCAATGCACTTGTACTACATTTCAAATACAGAATTGATGAAATCCTTTGGCCTAGTCTCCTGGGGAAATCAAAGCAGAAATTATAATAACAAAATAGAAAAAAACATGAGAGAGAGAGAGAGAGGAAAGAAAGGAGAGAAACAGACACAGAGACAACAGACAGAGAGGCAGAAAGAGAATAAAAACCAAAGTCAAGACTTTATTTCTTCAGTTCCCTTTTGCAGGGATGGAACATACCTAAGCCTTGTGGGAGGACAGGAATCAAGGTATATACAAGATTATCACAACCTGGTTCTCTTTGTGAAAAGACCCATTGCCATTTGGGACCTCAGAAACAGCAGCGTGCTTTCAATTGAAACTTAGTGACAATCCAAGTGTAAGTTGCTTACCAACACCAATGGGATTCAGTAAACTGCAGTATGGGAAGAAAGTCTAGCTGCTGCCTCCCTCATCGAACATTGTGAGAAGGGAATTATATATGAAAAGTATTCTGGTAAAGATGTGATTTTATTCTTAATTTTTTCTGCTTGTTAAGATTTTTCAGAGACAAAATTGGCATATGACAGAACACACATATTGAAAGTGTAATTCAATCAGTTAGATACATGTGTACACCTGTAAGGCCATCAAAGTCAGTGAACTCCCATGGCCTAATGATGCCCTCAGATTTTTTTGTTTTCTCTCCCGTTCTACTGCCTCCCTCTCAGCCTCTGGTAACCTTGGTCTCCCTACACTCAATTTTGGCCAACCTATGGTATGCGTGTTATTTATTTTTCTTTTAAGACAAAAGATGCTATTGTATGAGTTGTTTTTTTTTTTTCTATATTGAAAGCTCAATATTCTGATTTAATTGAGGTTTGGGCACCATGCAATGAATAAGTAGGATTTGAGTTGCACTTTGGGCAATCAGTCTCTAAAAGTTTCATCATCACTGCATGTCTGCAGGTTACTTTTCATTTTTCAGAATAAAGAAAAAGATATAATACAGAATGAAACGTTTTCATATTTCACACTGCATAATATTTTAAGATTCATCTGCCTTGTGGCTCGTATTAACGGCTTATCCTTTTCGCTGCCAAGAAACATTCCCTTGCATGGATTTACCTCACTCATCCATCAGGTTGCTAGCTGGGGAGCATTTGCCTTGCTTCCTGGTTGGGGGTATCACAATGAGGTTGCTGAGAACATCTGTGTATAATTGTCTGTATGAACATAGACTTTCATTTTCACTGCTCGAAATCCAGGAGTGGAATGGCTAGATTTTATATTATGTATATATTCGTCTTCTTAAGAAGCTGCCAACCTATGTTCCAAAGTGGTTGACATAGCAGCTGAGCAAGGAGCAGTGTTCCAAGTAGTTCTCTGAAGTTCTCAGTCATTCAGTGTCGTTCTCCCGCCTCATTTCAGCCCTGTATCTACAGCTACCTTCTCCCATTTACACTGTCTCCTCTCTTCCACCTATAGGTTGGCTGAGTCTCACCTGGGTCCTTCCTTCCTGGATTAGTGCAGGGAAATTCTCTAAAACTAAGTTGAATTGGCCATGGTACTCAGCTTGCTTGTCCCCGATTCTCATGCATCTTGACCCTTTTGAAGCCCTCTTTCTTGGAAACCACTGATTTCTGGTTTTGTTACAGACTATTCTTTGTTTCAGGAAGAAGGCTAAGTCTAGTGCTTGCTACTTCATCTGGGCCAGAAGTGAGGGATTCATAAGGCAGTTTTGAAAGCTGACTAAGTAATTAATTGGTTCCTTAGGAGCTGATAAGTCAATACAAGGGGACAGTAAAGGTCTCCTGACAAATAATCTATAATCATATGAAAGATTGTAACTTTTCTTTGAATAGAAGATTCCACTGAAACTTCATAGATGGATGCAGTTTTTAAAAATTAAAGTCTAAAGCCTACTTGTTTAAAGCTAGGAGAAAAATGTGTACCATTCATTTAATACATATGAAAATTGGTGTCCAACAAGTCAATGTGACTGTTCTAGAATCATAGAAAGCAAGGACGTTCACTTGAGGTTGTGTAAGCTGTGTACTGTACAGGTGGGCTTGGCTGACTGTGGAGATGAATTGGGGCTGAAATCCTGCCCACAGTTTTCTTACTAAACTTAGGGTCCAGTATGCATTTTCATCCACCTAAAGAGAATTTCACTTATTCTCACAAAATAATTTCATAAACCGCTATGTGATATCTTTTCTAAAGAAGAAACTATGTTTCTTCACAAACCTCTTAGGTCACTGCACATATGATTTCCAGGAGTCATGCTTTAGGCGGCAGAGTGGCCGGAGTATTAATTCATTCATAGGACCATGCTTATAATAAGAGTAAAACTATGTTGCTAGTCTTACTCACTTCCATTAAAGGCTGACAATTAGTGCTGTTTAGTGTTTGTTCTCGGATAAGGAGAATTTTATCTTTCACCACAGACCTTGCTTCTGACAGTTGGTTTCTAAGAATAGGATAAAAGGATCCTCCTCTAGTTAGAAATATCTTCTCCATCTCTCTCTATTTTACCTGTTTGAGATTCCTTGAATTGTGATATGAGCAGGAAACAGGACCAGTATAAATAATTCCTGTCTTGTTTCTGGGGAACGGCTGTTCAGAGATTAGTAGAAAGGTGAAGAACCTAGAGATTCTGACTCCCATCAACATCCAAGGCTGTAGGAAAAAGGAATGATTAGCACAGCTGGGGCTCGAGTTCTGCAGGAGAGGATGGCACCCAATGAGAGAGTCCTGCCTCCCCGGAAGGATGGAACCATTGTCAAGATGAGTGACACACGGCCTGTAAGGCCCTGAGACCAGGAAGCAGAGGTGTTGCATTTTAAGCAGGGGTATGTATGGGTGGGTGGGGGTGTTCCACTTCTAAGGACGCAGAGGGAGCCTTGTGGGGAGAGAGCTGTTATGGTGAGAAGATTCTGAGGGCAAAGAGATTGTATCCACCATAGACTTCCAATTGTTTTTTTTTTTTTTTTTT
>NW_022900926.1:41604224-41616882 GCF_012274545.1 Fukomys damarensis
TTTTTTTTTTGCACAGATTTATGGATTTGCCCCACTAACTGTAAGTCAGGAGGTCAGTCTTTCATCTTAGATAAAAAAGGCAAGAGAGAAGCAATAGGAAACCAGACAACCATAAGGACCCCTGGTTGCCAAGAAGTCAGCTAGGATCTTCCTCATAGTCTTGGCCTTTCACAGTCTTGGCCAGTTGGGACACTTCCTCATTCAACGGATGAAGCACGTGAACTTAGAAGCTCATGCCTAGAAGCAGTTTACATCCTTCCCAATACCTTTCCTCCTACAAGCTAAGCATCTCTTTTAGGAAATGAAACATATGGCTTGTCTCCATATAAATTAAAGGGTCATCATCCACTGCGGAGGTTAATGGTCTGCTCTTGCTCCCATGCAGCCCACACTCAGATCTGATGTATCTATCTAATCAACAAGCCCAACTTTGTTACTTTTTGCCTTAAAACTTCCTCTAGGTCTATGTTTTATTTAGATTAAGTTCTAATTCTGCAATCATTTTTAATTAAGAATGATGCTGCTAAAAACATTTATGTGAAAGTCTTCATGTAGACTTATTTTTTCACTTTCACTCTGAAGAGACTCAGAGGTTGAATTGCTAGGCTGCATGGTAGCACATATTCAATTTTTAAAGAAACTGCCAAACTGCTTTTAAAGCTGTACCATATCAAATCTCCACAATAGAATTTCAGGGCTTTAGTTTCTCCATATTCTGTCATCACTTAGTATTATCTGCCTTTTTAAGTAAGACCATATAGTAGGAGTGTGATGATACTTTACATTATCTTAATTTACTCTTCCTCATGTGTGATAATGTTCAGCATCTTTTCACCTACGTATTTGACTTCGGGATGTATTCTTTACTATAATGTCTATTCAAATCTCTTACCCATTTTATTTGGTTATTAATATTAAGTTATGAGACACTACATAGGCTCAACTGAGTTCTTTAGTATGGAATCTGCCCATGTGTTTTATGGCTGGCCTTCTTAATCGTGCTTTTCAACAACATTAATTTTGATAGTCTAATTTTTCAGTTTTTTACTTTTATTGTTCATGATTTTGTCTCCTATATCTCAAAATCTTTGTCTTGTTCAGGGTTACAAAAAAAAATTCTTACTCTTTTCCTTCCAGAAGTTGGCTGGGCATGGTGGCACATGCCTGTAATCCCAGCACGTGGGAGGCTGAGGCAGGAGGATCACTATTAGTTCGAGACCACCCTGGGCTACATAGTGAGTTCTGGGTCAGTATCAACTACATAGTGAGACCCTGTCTCAAAAAAAAACAAAACAAACAAACAGAAGTTACCTAGTAGTATTCTTTCATGTAGACCTTTGACCCATTTCATGTTAATCTTTGTGTTTGGTATGGTGTGAGAGACAATGGTTTTATTACTGTGGCTAGTGTTTCATGTGCCTGTCTAGTGGCCTTTTCCAACTGAATTATAATTACACTTTTGCTAGATTCTATTCTATTCCATTGATCTATTTTTCTATTCCTATATCAATGCCTCACTGGCTTGATTACTATAGCTTTATGTGATATCTAAAACTTTCATTTAGCCGGGTTAATTAGAAGATTTCATAAGATTTTTGAGCATTTGAATTATAATTACTACATGGAAATGTTTTTAAATCTCAGTAAAACTTTCTCAGCCATGGATTGGCCTTTTTTATAGCTTGTTGGATCATGCACTGGATTATAGTAAGTCTAGAAATCAGAAAGTTTAAGACGTCCAATTTTGCTTTACTTTTCAGAATTGTTTTGGCTAATACATATTATTTTATTTTCACATAAATTTTAGAACTAGTTGTCTACTTCTATAAACCTTGGTAATATTTTTAAAGGGATTATTTCAAATCTCTGGATTCATTTGGGGAAAATGAAAAAAACAGACACTGTTTCTTTCTTCTGGGAGCACCATTCTCCTGTTCCTTATGTGGTAAACTTTTGTGCATTTAAAGGACTTAGGGATGTCCTGAAATCCCCTAAGGACTTCCTGAGGAAAGCTTCCTTAAATACCCTAAGGAAAATTAGATACTGACTTAGCTATATTTAGTCTCTACTATTGCTATGTTTAGTCTCATTGAATTAGACTCTTAAGAGTAATAAGTATATTTTTATCCTTAAATTTTCTAATGCCTGGTATATGGTATGTACCATATGCTTAATAACTACTTCAAAGACAAACTAAGAAATGAAACAGTACATTAATGTTGCAAATAATTATAGCATATATATTTTAATTTGAATAACTTTTACATAGGTGGGCATTTATTCCTAGTCAGTTAGCAGTTATGCCTTGCCCCAGGGGAAAGTAAACTTCTGAAGAAATATATGACATTTTCAAGTTTAAAAAAGAGTTATTATGTATTTATATAAAATGGTAAAATGTTAGACATTGTCTACCACCTTCTCTTCTTAATTTTAAGAATTCCATATCAATCTAAATCTAATCTACTATAATCCATCATTAGGCATGGACAAAAATAAAATAGATATGTATTATTTCCCTCAGGCTGTTATAGAGAAATACCACAGACAATGGGATTAAGGAATGGAAATTTATTTTCCACAATAAGTGAAGTTTGAAAGTCCAAAGTCAAGATGTTTGTATAGCTTGTTTCTCCTGAGGACTCACTCCTCGCTTGCAGATGGCTGTTTTTCCCTGTGTCTTTGCATGGACTTTCCCTGGTGTGTCTTTTATAAGGATCCCAGGTATATTAGTCAGTGACCTGTTTAGATCTGAAATAACTTCTTTAAATGTCCTATCTCTGAATATTTGGACATTGTGAAATTCTGGGTCCTAGGGCTTCCACATAAGAATTTTGGAGGGGCATAATTAAACCCAGAACAATATATACATATAAACATGCATACACATTATAAAACATTTGTTATTATGCCTCATTAAGCATATTTTATGATTATTATTAACCATTATCTTTGAAAGTTTTTTAAGGGATTTAAAGAATTGCACATTTTCTAGAATAAAAACAAGATCACTCATTTTGACTATTTAATAATTTAAAGCCAGTGTAACCTACTGAGGTATGAATCCCAAGTGGTATCTGTCATCCACCTGCATTCCTGCATTCTATTCATTATATGTTGCCTGATTTTTTCTCATCATGAACAATATATTATATCAAAGAAATTTTTCTAAGGTTTATTATTATTGTAGAAAATTTAAAATTAATCAACAAAGAATGATTTATTTTTAGCTTTCAAAAACTGTTAAATGAAAAAGTTGGTGGTTATGTGTTAAATAATGTTACATCCAAAAATTAGGTATTCCTTTAGGAAGAAATTTTGCTACTAAGAATAGTACGTACTAAGTCGCTTGTGTACCTAGTGTGGATTTTATTGGTTTATTTTCAGTGTACAGATGGAACCAGTAATTTTAAAATCTACATATTGCCACCCAATTTCTCCAATTTAAATATATGTCTTTACACTTATACCACATAAACCATACACTCTCCCATGCCTCTAGTACTTCCACAGCAACTGAAGTCTGAACACAAGTTAGTAACTGAAGGATTCACACAGACGTGGAGCATTCTGCTTCTCATATTCTCAGCATACCATTGATCCAGTGAAACATAAACCTCACAAAATTGTGAATTTGAAGAAGCTGTTAGTACCCTATACTCCTTTTTGAGATTAGGTGAATTTTAAAATAAATGACACTCACTAGGCCATTTAAACTAGGGAACCAAGCCTCCTTGAAAATCTGTTCCTATCATCCTCATCAGGGTTGGACAGAACTGACAGTAGAAATCAGGTAGATGATTTTTGCAATTGGTGTTTAGAAGATTCTTAGTCATTTGCAAAAGTTTCAGATGTTCTCAAATGATCCCATGTGATTCTTGTTATAGTTGACTATGAACCATCTTTCCTACTCAATTATGGTATATTGAGAAAGGGTCTATGTCTTCTGTCCTCAATCAAAAATCTCCCTTGATGTTCATCAAAATTTAATTTGACATTAAGACCAAAATTTAGTGATTATTCTAGTTTTGCATCCTCTACTAGAATCCTTCATCACCCAGAATAAGGAATATGGGTAGTCCCTTCTAGAATGGGGGATAATAATATGGGATGATCCTTCATCCCCCAGAATAAGGAACATGAGTAATCCCCTCTAGAATGATGTATTTACTTGTGGCATAAAATCACACACTGTAATCTGAGCTATGGTCATTAAAGTAGCAAGAGCAATGCGGAAATCTGGTTTATTGGTCTAACTGGATGAGTTGTACTGCTAGATAGAGAACTCTTCCCACCCAGAATCCAAAGAAGTGTAGGCAAAGTGATATAATAGGCCTCCCTCTAGTGTTTAGTTGAATTTTGAGTGTCATCCCTGATTTTGATATCATGAGTTGTCTGTTAGATAAACCAATGCCCACTTTGGACTCATGAGCAGGATCTGGGCAGACTGCTTTACTCTGGTGGCATCCAGCTGCCCCAGCCACATCCAAGTGGCCCCAGATCAGGGTTATGTTTCCTTGCTCAGCACTGGTGTGGCATCCAGTGCCACCAGATCATGATTTATCACTGATGTTCTTGCTTATGAAGTGAGCAGAAAATATGCATCATTAAATTTATTTTTTCATCTGCTTCTGAACAACAGCTCATCCTGCAAGGGCTGTTCCAAGATTGTGGCTACTCCAGAAAGCGCTCTTTAACCACTGGCTCAAAGATGGCCTTTCTCTGGGGTGAGCAGTTGGCAAAAGAGAGCTCAGGAGTGGATGAGCTCAAGGCGTGGCCTCATCCAGAATATCTGCTCATGTGTGCTCATAGGCAGAGGTAAAAGTAGTGTCTGCGATCTGACATAGAGGCCCCTCTTCATTTAACAGTTGTGCCTCTTATACGAAAGAACACTTAGGAACACATAAGTGCGCATCTCCCTGTGTACTGAGCCTTAAACTTTTGGAAAAGAGTCAAGGCCAGTGGAATAAGTGAATAGACCCATGGAAAGGCCCTGGAGGTTACTGATAGCTATCAGAGGACCTGTGGTGCAACTGAGCCCCAGAAGAGACTCACTAAAGCTATAAGAAAGAGTAGAGAAGGGACACTGTCATTGAAGGATGTGAGCACAGACTGGAAGCTGTGTGTGTGTGTGCACGTGCGCGTGCGCGTGGGTACCTCAGTGTATTCCTCAAAAGAACACTCCTTCTTCTGATGAGTGTAAGGCCTCTGATGATGGATATTGGAAAGAGTGCTGCTGCTCTCCTACGGTATTAAAATCAGCTCAGGGTAAACTTGTAGAACAAAGGCAACTTCAGATTCAAGGAGAATGGGATTTATTGACTCGGGTAAGATGATTATGACATACCAACTGTGAACTGAGACACCCTGTTTCTTCAGGAGCTCAGGCAGAAGATTCATGAATGTATACAGATGCCTTCCCACGGGTAAATCCCTCCCATTAATATTCTTTTGTAGGGTGAGGCAGAATGGATATGTGGTTAAGTAGGCAGTACGATCACCTCAATTCTCATTCCTTGTGAGTTGAAATTTGTAGTCTGATTGATGCCAAATCACTCCATCATCTTTGCCAAGTTTATTTTATTTGTGGTTAATAGTATTAATTTCTTATCTTAGAGGTCGAAAGTCACAAAGACTGACTTGCATGTGTGGAAAATACCAGACTGAGCAGGTTGAACAATGGCCTTGGCCTTCTATCATAGCAGAGCAAAGGGATAGCCAGAATTTTATAGTCAAATAGCATCTATAATGTTTTACAAATGCAGGAAGATGTTTGAAAGCATACAATGTTTTGTTGTTCTTCTAACTCTAAACCCAGTGAAGTATTGAGATGATGAGACTGGACCCAATAAATGCAGCTCATCTTTCCTGAAATTGCTTTCCAAGTTATTTTGTATGAATTTTTAATTATCTCTGAATTGCTTGAACCCATGAAAATGTGCCTCAGTCCTTGCAGGTGCCTTCTCATTCTCTCCGTGGATCGAAGCTAACAGAGGGCAGACAGGGTACAGGAAAGGTTCAGAGGCCTGTCAGAGAGGCAGCTTCCACCTGGCCCTGCTGGTTCCAGAGCAGAAGGCCACCAACCCATGCCTCAGCCTTTGCAGACAGGGTTGGCAGACAGGGTTGCCTCAGAAAATTCTGTTCTGGAACGTACAGCCAGGTAGTGGCATGTGAACAGCAACATTGTGATGGCCGTGACTGGAACATCACGTTCCTCACCTCCCCAGACTCAGTGAGGCCTCAGAGTCTTCTCTCCTCCAGGGCTTCTCCACATGCCACTATATGATCCTGGGTGCTGGGCAGATACTGTGAGCATTCATCATATGTACTAGGTCCCTGAGTTGCTCACTCTATCACTACTCTACTGAGATTGAATGCTGACCCCAAGGCCTTTGTGCACTTATTACAGAGACTGTCACAATTTCTTGCTGTGACAGCTATGGATCACCCTGTAGGCTATACCAGCTCTCTCTCTCTCTCTTTCTTTCTTTCTTTCTTTCTGTCTGTCTTTCTGTCTTTCTCTTTCTTTCTGTACTGGGGATTGAAGTTAGGACCTTGTGCTTGCCAAGCAGGCAAGTCACAGCTGAGCTACATCCCTGGCCCACCGCCCTCTATTCTTGTGGTATCTCCTTTCCAACAGGCCATTTGTGGCCTACCTACCCTGCTCCCACTCTACTTTTTGGCCAGTCTTTTTTCTTCCTGTTAATGAAATGAACATGGCAAAGTCCTCCTTCTCATAATGGGGGCACACTGGCAGTGTTGGCTTTGTGTGTTCCACACATCTGTATCAAGCAGCTGCTGTAGACTAGGCACATAATAGGGAGCCAAGATTTCCGTCCTGATGGAGTTTGCATTCTGGTGATAAGAGCCAGCCATCCAGCGGTACACGTAATAAATGATGAGACTGTGTAGAAGGCCTGTGGTTAGCCAGTGCCAAGTAATAAACAGCCACAGCTTCTCACTGCACATGACAATTGGTAGTTAATTCTCATTCACACCTCTGCCTCATCTGAGACTAGCTACTGGGGCCAGGCTTGGCTGCCTCTGCCTTGAGCAGTGAATGTCTCCTGTCTGCTCAGTGTGCCCATCATCCTTGAACCAGTGACTGATGAAGAACAGTTCTTGTCACGGTCACAGATAAGACACAAAAATAGGCCTAACTGAACAAGCACCACATCTGCCAACATCCAACTGGGGAAAGCAGGTTGTAGGAGAGGTGAACTCTACTTTTCTCCTCTTGGCTCCTGGTTGGGTTCAGGAAGGAAATCAACATAAAATAAAAACATACAAATTTCATAAAATTTTATGTGACACGGGAGCCTCATAAGAAACTGAAAACCCCAAGAAGTGGCAGAACCCATATGATTTTTTATTAGGTTGAACAAAGAAGAGCAATAATGGAAATAATTAAATTTAACATGGAGGCTGCATTGAGATGAGAGTTCTGTTTCCCTCCCAAGGTCCTTTTGTACAGAACTCTTTCTGTCAAGACTCCCCTTGAAGTACAGTCGTTTTTCCCTGTACAAGAAAGGCTTCATTCACGTGGGCATTTTCATGCTATTTTCAGGAATAAAAGGAAGATTAGAACAATTTCTTACACTGAGAATTTTCAAGTCCCTTTAGTGCAAAGTAGCCCTTATGCTGAAATGGAGTATTGAGAGTGGCACATTTTACCAGTCTTCAAAGCTCTGTGGCTCAGCCTCAGCTATTTCTGAGACAGGGAGGTACATGCACCTTCTTATGAGAGGAAGGGCAAAGCCACTGGACAAAGGGTGCAGTACAGGAAGCAATGAAGATTGGGAACAATAATGCCAGTCTACTGCATAGAATGATAAATGTTATAGAGATAATTCATAAAACAGAGCACAGGAACTGCGAATCTCAGGTGGAGGTGACTGTACCTTTCCATAAGGTGGTCAGGGACAGGATGCATGTGAAGGAAGTATTGGAAGAAAGAGCAGTGTGTGAGCCCTATGACTCTGGGGAATAGTTCTTTAGCAGAAGTAAAAGCTAGTGCAAAGTCCCTGGGGTAGACACAAAAGGAGTATGTGAAACATTTCACAGCTTCCAGGGCAAGATTGTAATGAATAAGAAGGAAAAATGTGGGGGGTGGTTAGAGAATGGAGTGAGGTCACTGTAAGGACATGAATGTTCTTCTGACCATGATGGGAGAATCTTGAAGAGAAGTAACAGAAAGGGCAGGGGCTGCAATTTGATTTTAAAAATGAGGCCTGCTTTCTGGTTGCAGAAGACTCTCCTCTCAGGGAGTCTTCACTGGGATACAGATTAGGAGAGTGGGAGTGTTTCCTACTTCTCTTTCCTGCCTTTGTAATTCTTGGTGATGCATTGTTGAGCACAGATTCCTCTTAGAACTTGTATGTTCAATGCAAAGCAGAAACTTTCTCTGTCTTCCTCATCATTTAATGCTCAGTGCATCCACAGGGTGATGAAAACTGTCCATGTCCTCAGGCAGAGTCCAGGAGGCAGCAAGAACAGCAGGAATCCCTCTGTAATATTCTGGTGTCCCCAAGGGATCTAGGAGAACCAACTCCAAACACATGCAGTGGCACAGACCTCTCCTCTTGGGTTCAGCTCAGTGCTCTGAGCAGTGAGAACTCATGTGGTCTTCACCGTGGGGAGGAGGCAGCTTTGAATGCGATGCAAAATGAAGTATAAAATGGGCCAGGCAAAACTCAGTGACCAACATTAGGTTATTTTTATAATACCTAAAAGTGACTGCAAGTCATGGACTCTGGCTAAGATGCTGCAGAAATAGGCCACTGCCCAGCAGGTATGTTTGGCAGACATATACTACCAATTATTAGTAAAAAGGAAAACCGCTTTTCATTCTCATCGTTCAGTAAGTTAAAACATTTGAATCAGAGAGTTACATGGTATTCTCTAGGGTCTTCCCTGCATGTCTCTATTGCCAATTCTACACCCTATCCACAATGCTCATCTACTCCCTGGCTCTGATGACCATCTCCCAGTGACAGTTCCCCTGCAGTTCCCAGCTCCTATCTTTTGCCCAAATTTAGGAACTATAGGCTGAATTGATTGCTGCACATTTTCCCTTGGATATTGTAAAAGGCATCTTAAACTCATCAGGTCCAGACCTGAAAGACTCAGTTTGCAGTCCTGCCCCTCCTACAGTTGGTTTGTCCTGTAGGCAGATGTGGCAGATTACCCTGAGGCCCATAATCAACCAAAATGGAGTCACCTTAGTGTTGAAGGACACCGGTCGGGCTTGAGCAGAGTAGTTTCTGGCCTTTTTGGGTCCCTGCTCACCATGTGCCTTTTTAAATGAGAGGCTTTCTCGTCGTTGTCTAGAAAGAAGGAGACAATAATCCATCCATTCATTAAACACTTTGGGATCTGTTCCTTCGGACAAGCCTGTTGTCAGGCAGGGAGATGCAGAGAGGGATGGCAGGAGTAGCCCGGCTCTCCTGAGCTCTTGGGGGTACAGGGAACTGAAATGAATCCCCCAAAGAAGCACCAGGCAGAACCCTGGCACATTGGAGACACACAGTACAGATTTCCAGAGAAGCCTGATATCTATTCTGTTTCCTCATTCTGTTTCAGCTTTAGGGATTTCTCAGTCTTGTCAGATTTACTTCTTAACTATCTAATATCTCCATTTTTTTCTGTCTCTAATATCAATACTCTGTTCGAAGATAGAAAATATCTTTCACACCCTTGGTGAACTTCATGGGTCAACAGTGCACACAAAGGATTGTCAGTGAGAGGAGAGGCCAGGAGCCCCTTGTCCCCATTCTGTGCCCGGCATGGGCCCCCATGGGTACCACTGGGTATGGGAGATCAATGGCTATTAGTTAGATGAAAAGAGATTTTAAATTTCATTAATGTATTCATTATTACCAGACTGCCATGATTATTGTCATACTTTGGGCCCTCAGCAAAGCTCTCAAATTAAATTTGTTTAAAATACCCAAAAATCTCTATTTTCAATTTAAAAGTAATTTGAAAGGTATAAATAAATTTTACTAGTGACCTCATATGAATTTTGGGGACAAGATCTTGAGAGTTCATAAAAATGGGGAAATCTACAAAAATTAGAAGAGAAGGCAAAAAGCTACATAACAGACATGTAAAGATTCTAACATTCATAACACATTGCCGTCCTGTCTGTACCTCTTCCTCTCCAGGACTGAGTCTACACCACCATCTTGTCTTCCCAAGATGCCTGTGACAGCGTTCAAGAGTCTCCCTTCTCATCTTGCTGATGACAAACTATGACACACAATGTTAGAATGATTTTTTAAAAGACATAAATGCCATTACATTTCTTCCCTGCTTAAAACTTTGTACGGAACTGGCATCATCTAGAAGACAAATTCCTAAGCCTATTTGCAAGGTTTCTCACAGTTGCCTGATTTCTGCAGACCTCATCTTGTTCCGCTGACCTCTGCGTCACTCTATATCCATATTACCAACTCTTTTTATTATTCCTTCAAAAATGCCTATGTATTCTTCCTAAAGCACCTTCCACTGGTCATTCCTCCACCTGGAGACTGTTTGCACCAGATCTGTGCAGGGCTTGTTATTTGGGAATCTGTGTAGATATCCTTACCTCTGGCCTTCCCTGGCCACCTTGTGGATAACAGCCCACCAACTGCCATGACACAACTCTTTTTGATTTTCTTTTAATCATTTTTCACTCACTGTTATCTGTTTGTTTAATATCTGTTCTTTCCAATTTAGAGGAATACCCTAAGCCTAGGACAATGCCTGGTACATAGTAGGCACTCAATAATTTTTTTTTCCAATGAGGAAACATCATTATTAACCTATTTACCTCATCAAAGTCCCGTCCTTTCTTTTCATTATATTGAAGTCACAAGCACTGGGCATTCTCCAAAATGCAGTCAACTCTCTGGATGAGACTAAATTAGCTTAACCAAAATAAATAGCCTGAATGGAGATGGTGTTTTCAGCCTTGAAAAGTAGATTTAAAGGCTTAAGGCAGTAATCTGGATTCCTCTGGACACTGCAAAATTTGTTGTTTGTTTTCTCTTTCTTCCATGTTCACTCATTCATTCATGTAAATCATATAGCAGACCCTTAAGTCACCAAAAGATTGCCCTATGTCTATTGGGTCAACAGCCTCGAACAGGAATAAACAAACAATTTCTATAAAGGGACAGATAGTAAGTGACATAGGCTTTGAGGGCCATCGGACCATTCAACTGTCACAGTTACTCCATTCTGCTTATTGAGTGTGGAGGAACCACAGACAATATTTATATGATGGCTGCTCCAATAAAGCTTTATTTAAAAGAGCAGTTATGGGGTATATTTGGCCCCCAGCCATAATTTGCTGATCTCTGGTCTGGAGAAAACATAAACTGACAAATAAGTGGGGACAGTGAGTTAAGTAGGTGTGATGAGAAAGGCAGAGGTGTTTAGGGGAATGCCCTACCTAGCCTCCACCCTATGCTAGGCTTCCACCTTGGTGGGCCTGGCCCTATTAATCAGCTGACACTGATGAAAAAGAAGGGAAGAAAAAAGAAAAAGGAGGAGGAGGAGGACAAAGAGGAAGAGGAGAAGGAGGGCAAAAAAGAAGGAGGAGGAAAGCTTTAAAATTAAGTCAGGGGATGAGGTATAACAAACTGGAAGACCAGATGCCTGCAAAAGGCCCTGTGTTCCATCACAAGCACTACACAAAAATTAATCCAATGTAATTTTAGTTGTCGAAAGTTATTAGCATCCTTTGTGTTTTTTTGCTTTAAAGCTTTTTGTGCTTTTTGTATTTGTATTTTTTGTATTTTTTGTATTTTTTGAGTTTCTGTTTATTTGTTTTTCAGTAGCAAGATACATTTTCTAATTGTCCTTCTGGATCAGGACCTCCCTTCAAGCTTTTCAGGGAGTGCTATCTCTAGAAATAACACTTTTACTCTTGCAAGCAACACATGCATTAGTTCAAGAGGTCATAGAAAACTGGAATCTGAAATATGTATTATCTTTTGCATATTATTTCAGGTAAGGCTTAAGCTGGATAGCCTTGGGGAAAGAAGAGATGTGATCTTACACATGGAAGACTATAAAATCTCCATATCCAAAGGTTCTCTAGAGATTATCTTATCTAACCTGCTCATTTTACCAGACTAAATTCTGAGGCCAACCCATCTTCCTCTCAGCTCACACTGCCTTCCCCAGGGTTCCTTCCAGACCTCCCCTGACCTATAACTGTAGATGTGCTGGGCAGGCAGTCAACTCTTTAAAAAGACTCCCTTAGCTTGGATTTATGCATGAATTCATTTGGATTTGTATTATTATGCTATACTGGTTTTTATTATATTTAGAGAAATATTTTGGGATGAAATCTACTGCTTTTCTAGCTATATGTAAAACAACTAAATAAGGAAGTAATTTTTCTGCTGTGCTGGACAAATTCTACAATTAAATTAATTTTTTTTTTTGAGCCAGCGTCTTGCTTTGTAGTTCAGACTGTCTCTGAACTATATAACCCAGGCTGCCCTTGAACTTGCTGAAATCCTCTTTTCTCAGACTCCTGAGTGCTGCGGTTACACACATCACTTTAATATTGAATCCATCTAAGGGCTGGGGATTTAGCTCAGCAGTTTGGTGGCCTGCCTTGAAAGTGGAAAGACCCAAGTTCAATCCCCGATACCAAAGGGGA
>NW_022900926.1:41616923-41690566 GCF_012274545.1 Fukomys damarensis
ATATATATATCCATTTAATGATACATCAGAAATTTTATAATCTCTCTTCATTTTGAGGTATGTTGATTGTGAATATGTTTTCAGTGTCCACAATCTTTGAGGACACTTCTTCACTTCAAATTACTCTAATTCACAGGACACTATTCTTCATGTCTCTCTGATAAAAGGGATAAAAGATCCAGCATTTTCTCACTTTCCTTTCACTCATTTCAAGAATGAATGCATGACCAGTATGAAATCAACTGTGTAAGGTTTTTAGGAGCTGGTAGCAAAAGATGTATCTTTTTTAAACCACTCTGTTGGTAATAATTTCTTATGTTAAATAGCTCCTAACATTCAGAGCTACTGGACTGATTCTGAGCACATTAATATTTCCTGTCATGAGATTTTGGAATACACCAGAGCAATTTATTTCACAGTGGGGTGCTTATCTAAACAAGATCTGTCTTCATATCTTTCTCAATTTAGCAGAATGCTTTTGCAGTGAATCTGGGCATTATCTGCTTCTAGCTGTTTTTCACAGAGGAAAAAACAAAGACAAGATATGTGCATGAGTTAATGTGTATTACAGACAGCATCTCCAACAGCTAAATTGTTGTGTCACACAGCAGCTCTATGCAAATGATGTGACCCAGAAATGATTTTATGTTAAATCTAGCTTTAACTTCTTTTACCATACATATTGATAGCCTCAACAGGATGTGCTTTGAGATTATAGTCCTGGAGCATTAGGGCACTTAGAAACATAATTCTGGTGATCCTTGAAATAAAAACTCCATTAATTAGAGGGTAGGGCAGTATTATGATCATTTTTCTTCCAAAAACTGAAGAGTCTTTGGAATTTTTAGTTTCCTTTTGCTATATGCAACCATTATTTCATTACAATTTACTCACTATTTAAAACTGTTTTCCTGTGTCTGTTTAATAATATAAATATCTTAGCAAGTAAAACAGGGATACTACAGGTGACAGCTTATCTTAAATTACTGCCAAAAATGGTTGACATCCTTGATTTTAACTTAATTCTATAAAAGTAAAGAATTTTATTTTTTATTTCTAATATCTGTTATTAATGTAATGTTGTAATGTTTATAATCTGGCACTTTAAGAAGCTGATGGGCTACATTTGGTTCAATCTATCAATAGTAATTATATATGGAAATGCAATACATAAGTTATATTAATGTCAAAAATTTTTTCAAGTTTTAAACCACTTGGGAGAAACTAATAAGTCCCTCCACAACCATGCTCTGTATTTTGTCTTTCATAGCCTATTTATCATCAAGGGCTCCCAAAATTATAAATATCAGAGCCAGCCACACTTCAGATATTATATAAACCTACAACACACACTAATGTTTATGACTTATAGAAGCAGTATTCTCTTTTTAGTTTCATTTTTAATTCATGGAGAATTGGAATCTTTGCAAGGTTGAGAGGATACTATGAAAACAGGCAGCATGGCTCCCTAACGTTACCTAGTTCTCTAGTCCATCTTAAGTGTTTTCACATATTATTCTCTAGTTTCTTGGTCAAGTTAACTCATTTTTACTTTTAGCCTTAGTTCATCTTTTCCTTCACTTGGAGACATCCTCTGCCTTACCAATATTAGATCTAATTGTTTCCTGTTAGTCATCTCCAAGTGACCACTTTGTTTCACTAGTGACCACTAGAGCAGCAATGTGAGTCCCTCCCTCAAGTCTCGCACAAGAGCCAGAACACAATCGCTTCACAGTTAGGCTGTGGTGATTGAGTCAGAAGAGCCAATGTACATAGATAAAGCAGGTTGAGCACAGTCCAGGTGACATGTATAAAATGCTTACTTGACTAGAAAAACAATGTTTTCTAGATGTAAACATACAGGAAGCTAGGAAGTGCATGAATGGGAGGATCAGAGACAAAGTTTTCAAGGAAAAACCTCTGGGAAGATGTTGGACTGGAGCTTAACCTTGACATTTTTTTGGAAAAAAATATATATAGATATGAAGAATCTTGCACATACAGATAAGAGCATAAGGAAAAAAGAAGAGGAGAGCCTGGCCTAAGAGAAACAGAATTTCTGACCAAAAAGTGGAGAGAAATTTTGTGAGGCTGCTCCAGTTTATGGAGGGCTCTGAAAGTCAAAATGTAAACCTGGGACACGATTTTATTGGTAGTAACTAGTTCATATTTTGGAGCTAAGAGCCACCATGATGCAAACAGTTTTAGGACACTACTGATACTATAGCTAGAGTGTTCTTTTTGGTGTGGTTGAGGGTGGTAGGGAGGAAGTGGAGACAGTCTGTGTGCTGATGTAGATCTCAGCCACAGCGATGTAGTGAGACTGGAAGACTCAGATACACCTATGTTTTCAAGCCCTAACATGTTTGCTTTGGAAAGCATCACCCATTTGCCACTTTGTATCTTTACTTAACTAGTTTTATAGCCCTTATTTTGTAGGTAATCTTAAAATCAGCATATATGTCTTGGAAAGAAATATGTATGAAACAGAAAAAGTTTCCGCTACTTGAAATTTTCATATTTCTCTTCATGATAGTACATGATCAAGTTAACAACAGAGATGTAGTTAGTTTAATAGTGGGATTTTAAATAAAGCCCGATATATCTACAAGGAAATGCCACCTAAGGCATAAAATCAAGTTGTTGCTCAGGGATAAAGCTGCACATTAATGACAGGGGTGTTTGCAGTATTGAGGGGGCAGATATTGGTGGGATCAAACTTTGAAACTAATGCTGAGGTCAGAACTGCTCTTTGATTTGGTAACATTTAGTGCCACAGATGGGATGTAAAATTACTGAATAAGGATTTAAGATGGAAAGAGAATTTTAGGAAAGGAGATTGCTATGATTTAGACCTGAAACATCCCCCAATGGGCCATGTGTTAAAGGCTTGCTGCCCAGCTTGGCATTGCTAAAAGTTGTAGAACCTTTAAGCAATGGAACCTACTGAGAGGAAATGAAATCCCTAGGAATGTCCCCTTGTGCCCCAGGCCTTTCCTCTTCCACTCTTGCTTCCCAGCCACCATGAAGTGACCAGGCTTCCTAAACCACATGGTCCTGCCATGAGGTATTGTGCTGCTAAAGACCAAAGCAACAGAGCCAATTGATTATGGCTGAAACTTCCAAACCTTTGAGACAAGATAAACCTTTTTCAATTACAAGTAGGTTTATCCTATGTATTTGTTACAATAAGAACAAAATACATTACTACAGGCTAGCAGAAGAGGCTATGTTTTCTTAACACTTTCTAATGTTATTTTTAATATTTCTAATGTAATATTTCATATTATATTTGCTAAAATCTCCCCCCAACACACAAAAAGAAGAGGCATTTAGTTTGTTCAGTATTTTCTCTCAATATGGCTTGAATGCATGGAGACATGAGTTGTCTCAGAACCCCTTCCTCCATCTCTAAATATAGGTCTGTTTTCTTTGAACTCATCCTTATGATAGCACTTAACACACTATGACTCAATTCCTCATGTCTTCAGCCCTATAGAACTGACTTCTGAGGGGATAGACTATGTGTTATAGCCTGTATTAGGATGTCCCCTCAAAGCTCCATGTGCTCATAGGTGTGGCTTTTCAGTTGGCTGGATCTAGGGTATGTAAGACTGAGATTAAGAGTGTGCACTACTAAACTACTCCACTGCTTGGTTTAGCATAGTTCTAGGTGTGGATAATGGGAAGGCCCACCTTTTAGGAACCACCGATAAAGCTTGTAGCATAGATTAAATAAAAGGGAAAGGGAGGCTTGCTTGCTCTTCTATGGACTCTTTCTCCTCTACAATGCTTCTCTGCCATGGCACCCTGCCTTGGAGCCAGAAGACTACTGACTGAAACCTCTACAAACTGTGAGATGTTTCCTTCTTTAACTTGTGGATATCAGGTATTTTTGTCCCACCAATGAGAACAGTAAGAAAGGCACCATCCTTGTTCACTTGTATCGAGTAATGACATAGTAATGACTAGCGCATAGTGGCTCTCCTACAATATTGGCAAAGAGGGTGAATGAAAAATGTGGACAAGAAGAATTTGTTTGGGTACATTGTCTATACTGAAATTCTACAAATAAGCTCAGAGAACCAATAAAGCAAATTTCTTTTGACATAGTAGGCTGGACTAAATGAATAAGTCAGACATGAGCAGAACAGGCAAGAATCAATTGGAAGGGGTAGTTAATGAGGTTGTTCAGAATCTGCCAGAGCCTTAATAGGACTCTGGCTCTATGCAGACTAATGGGCAAATGAACTTATTTTAGGATTTTAAACTTGGCTGCTGGAAGGAATTTTGAAGGTCATTCAACTGTTGAAGCTTATTTTAATTTTTGATTTTCTATCAGTTGAGACTATCAATTAGTATCTTGGATCAGGAACCTCTCCAGTGACAGGGATTGCTCACTTGACTAACTTGAATAACGAATTCCTACAACATATTTGTGCCTGAACGCCAACTCTAGCTTTTCTGTGAGCAGGCGCCATGTTGGAGATTCCTTCGTTAGTAGTGCATTTAGCAGTTAATAGATTATTTTGCTAAGTACAGGTTACACTAAAATGCATTTGTTTTCTAAAATTTCAGTTGTTTATTATTTGGTTAATAAGCTATCTCCAGCTAAATGTAATTTAAAGTGACAATTGTTAAAGTGATACATTCTAGTTATTTAATGGTGTAACTTTTCTCCTCTAATTATTTTTATCTAATAAAATGCTATACTGAGTTCCCAGGGGTCAGAGCTATCCATGTACAGAGTTAGTAGAGAGCTTTGAAAGACTGCTACCTGGAATATAGAATCTATGTTAGTGTTCCACAAATGAAATACAGTAAAAATAACATGTAAATTTGTAAGGGTCAAATGTTTGCTAAATTGAAAGATTTTTTTCTCCCATCAATTTCCAGAAGGGGTTTTCACTTAAGTTGCTTTATTGTAACCTGCATGCTTTTCTTGTGATTCTACTATATATAGGTATAGGTATTCGTATAAGTATAGGAATTGTTATATATAATTTTTCAGTTTTGGGGGAGCTAATGAAGAGATCTGATCTCCATACATTGAAATCTGATCCTCCATCAATGCCATTTACTACTCTCAGGAGTTTATCTCTGACATGCTTCCTAAATGTGGTTTCTTCATCCTCTGAGCCTATACTCGTTACATGCTATTAACACATTTCTCTGTGACTGAGTGGTCTAAGGAAGAAGTGATTGTTGTCTTGCACTATTCCAGTGGGTCGGGAATTTGGGAGGGTTTAGCAGCATAGTTTTTTCCCGCCTCAGGCTGTTTCCTGAAGTTAGAGTCAGGGTGGCAGCCAGGGCTATGACCATCTCTGAGCTTGCCATGGGATGGAGAAAACTGAGTCAATAAAGTGGCTGCCAAGTTAGTTCTAGCCATGGGCAGGAGACCTTAGTTCCTCACCAGATGGGCTGCTCCATTGCTACTTGAATGTCTCATGCTGTGGTTACACACTTTCTGTAGGGCTCATAATGTCAGAGAGCACAGACAGAAGCTGAGTGACTTTTCTGATCGACTCTTGAAGACACATTACTGACGTTTCCGTATTTGTCCTCATGTACATAGATCAACCCACTCATTGTGAAAAGAAATGACACAGGAGTCAAGGATCATGGGAAAACATCTTGGAGGCTATTTACCACACAACCTGCTAATATTTTCTACACCTGTAACTTAAAATACTCAGCTCTGTCTAACAACTATTTCTATCCCCCACCCCCATGTCTCTACCAGATTTGTGTTTCCCTATGAGTTTAGACTTAGCTCCTTATCTTACATGTCTTGAAATTTCTAGCACATTGTATTCAACATATGCCACATTCATTGAGAAGTTGGGGCCAGTTTGTCTCTCAATAAGTGAAGAGGCACATGCAGGAAAAATAACAGATGAAGAGAGAAACATATTTTGATGCAGAAAGGGAGAGCATGAAAAATGAAGTAGAATGCAGATTAAACTTCACGTGCTACTAAGTAAATATAAAAACATTTTTACAGATCCTAGAGTTTATTATCCTAGAGATTATCAGAGTTTATATGTTTGGATTATTGTGCGGTGACATTTTACTTTATGTAATGCATGTGGATGATTTGCTGCTTTTGTTTTTACTTAAACTTCTTCAATTACACTTACTATTCTGTGAATAAAGGGTCTCTGGATTACTCTTTTAATGAAAACATAGAAATCATTGCTTACAAATAATTCTTCAATAATTTTAAGCAAGTCATTTATAATTCTTTGTACATATGATTAGAGAACTTTATTTAACCTTTAATTAACTGCTCTATAACCTGGTAAAATCATTTGTAGATTGATCAATTAACATTTATAGATAATTTAAGCAAAGGGCATAGAGGAATGTCAGGAGGAACAAAAGACCCATGAGAAAAAAAAGTCCTGGAAAGTCCTCTTCAAAAATGTCACTCCCATCCATCTCTTCGTTTCCATCCCCGTAGTCACCACCACATTGTAGTACAGTTCTTTACTAGCTTGTGTCTCAATTGCAAAAATGACCTTCCAATAGTTCTCACTACTTGCAGCTTCTTTCCTTCCAAACTTTTTTCAGGGTGAAACTTATTAAAAATTTACCCTCCCATGCTTAAAAACTTCCTTAGTCTGCTGGGCTGTCATAACAAAATACCGGAATTTGGGTAGCTGATAAACAATAGAAATTTATTTCTGGAGTTTAGAAAGTCCAAGATTCAGTTACTAGCAGATTTAGAGCCAGATGAGACTCTACTTCCTGCTTCCTGAAGAGGGTCTTCTCACTGTGTCTTCACATGATGGAAGGAGCAAGGGAGACTTCCAGGGTTGCTTTCATAGGCAGTAATTCCATTTGTGAGTGTTCCACCCTCAGGACCTAATGCTTCCCCAAACTCTACTTCCCACTACAATTATGATTGGTAGTAAAAATTTCAACACACGAACATGGAGAAGACACAAATATTCAGACCGCAGCAGAAACCTTCAGTTGGTCCCACAATCTAGAGTTGCTCCCATCTTCAACCAGATCTGGTATTGTCCTCAAACCTTTTCATTCCTTCTCCCACTCTCTTCCTGATGAATCCTTTCCATCACCCCACATGATTGTCTTATTTCAAGAATTCTTACTGGGCATGGTGGCGCGCGCCTATAATCCCAGCCCTCAGGAGGCTGAGGCAGGAGAATCGCTGTGAGTTCAAGACCAGCCTGGGCTACATAGTGAGTTCCAGGTCAGTCTCAACTACATAGTAAGACCCTGTCTCAAAACAAACAAACACACAAAAAAAGCATACTTCTCTATGTCTGTTTTCTCTTTACCCCGAAGCACTTTTCTTTTCAGTGATCCAGTATCAATCAATCTCCTTCCTTTAGATACATCTCAGACTCTTTAGTGGAGCGATTCTGACTCATTGATTCTTCCTTCTTGTAACTTCTGTGCCACCAAAGTTTGATGTCTGCATGTCTTTCCTCATGCAAATTTTACATCCACATTTTTAAGTCACTATAACTGATTGCTAATATTTTATAAGTTTTATTTTTGCTTCCTCTACAGGGTTGTCTCTCAGCTTTCTTTTATTCTTATTCTACATATGAACATTTTTACAGATGTTCTAATATTTTCTTCAGAGTTTCCGCATGTTGAGACCAGATTAGGTATCTACAAGACTTAGTCTGCCACTTTGCTAAAGAAAAATAGAGAATAATTTTCACATTGCTTATATCTGAAAAAAGAAGGTAAAATAGAGCTAATAGACTGGGTCACAGAGTGAATAAAACAGATATGTACATGTGTATGTAGTGGGGTGACGGGTGAGAAATAGGAAAATGTTATATTTTATCATCTTCAGAGGAAAGTTATTGAAAGGGGAAAGACTGAAAGTTCAGAGTAGTTAATGCCTAGTTAAATTATGGCCCTGGAAGTAGGAATGAAGCTATAAAAGAACTTCAGTAGGTTCAGAGAAGGGACACACATTAGGGACTCTTGTTCAGGATAAGCTGACCAATCATTAATAGCTGTGTATGTTAGCATTTCAAGAATTGTTTTTCCACTTTATTTTGTTTTAGATATTCCCTTACAATAAGTGAAATAATAGAATTTTGAAAACCTTTTAGTTGCTAAGAAACTATCTTCTATGATATTAATATTTAATATTAATTCTGCTAGTGAAAGGGCTTTTGAAGAGCTTTTATAGCTGCTAAAATTGGGTATAAATGAAGTTGTCTATTTTGTATTTTGTTATCATTGCATAGGGAATAGACTTATCTAAATAGACTCCAATTACTTTCTTGCTATTAAGATTGCCTTGGGCTGATCTCAAGTTAATATACTCAATTTTTTTCTTTTTGACATAAACATGTGTGCTTCATTTGCCAGCAAAACCACATGATTTTTCAGTAGATTTTGTTTCCTATAAAATGTTTTAAGGGAATTCAAAAATTTGTATAGTGTATTGATTAACAATTCTCTAATCATAATTTGATAAACTGAATATTTGATTTAAATGGAGGTGGCAGAATAGACAGTCTTACTGCAGAAAAAATCTTACTGGATGATTTTTATTTCTAAATCTACTCATCCATTTTCTTGCAACATATGACTGACTATTGAACATGCCTATTTTGTTGGAATCATAAGTTTTGTTTTAACTTTGAGGAAGTTCAAATACAATATATCATTAAAATTAAATTCAAGAGACATTTATTTAAAATCTTACAATGCTTTGTAGTACGGTAATACCAACATAGACACAGTACCTACCTACTTTTAAAGGACCATATATATAGGAGAGAAGAAATAAATCAATATTATGATATTATGAAATGTATCAATATGATACAATAATGGGACAGTAGAAGCAAATAAAATGGATGTGGTAATTTAGTAGATTAATTGGGGATTATGAAGTGGGGAACACTTGTAGAAAATGATTATACTTAAATCTGAGTTTTAAACAATTGATCAATAAGTATATTGACATAAAAATATAAAATTAGTAATGTCAGCATTATGCATAGTTCATAGAGTACCTCCAATGTTTAGATTTAGCCTTGATACCTGTTATGGCCTCTGTCTAAATGTCCTCTCAAAGCCTCCTGCAGTCATATGTTGGCCTTTTCAGAAGTAGCTGGAACTGGAGTGTGTGATGCTGAGATCAAGTATGCAAGTGATGCTGGGATCAAGGGTTTGTGATTACTAAATTAGTCCACTGATTGGTTTAGTATAGTTCTAGGGGTGGATAACGGTAAAGCCCTCCCTGGGTGTGATGAGTGCTACTTGCCATAATGGTAGGTAGACTGAGTAGAATATAATGTATAGAAAGAGGGCTGCTGCTTTTGCTTGTTGCTTGCTTCTTATAGCCTGCTGCTTGTCCTACATTCTGATTGCTGTGAACTGTTTTTCCTCTGTAATGCCCTTCTGTCATGCCACCTTGCCTTGGAGCTAGCCAACATGAACAGAAACCACTACAAACTGTGAGCCAAATCAGTCTTTCTTTCTTTAATTTTGGGTGCCAACTGTTATGTCTCAGCAATGAGAAAAGTGCCTAAGACAATATGTATAAGCTCAAGATTAAGCAGCCCAGGTCTTTGTATACAGTGTGGTCTAAGTGGCTTTATGCTCTAAGCAGGACTACAGAAATCATTTGAAAGGATGCTTATTTTTTCAACCCATTGCAGTCTAATAGAAAGCATCTTTATCTTTGCAGGAGCCCTGTCCTGGTTTTCCAGTGTAATCATCGCCATGTGATTTGCTTAGACTGTTTCCACTTGTACTGTGTGACCAGACTCAATGATCGGCAGTTTGTCCATGACCCTGAGCTTGGCTACTCCCTGCCTTGCGTGGGTAAGTCTAGATCTTTATTTCTTTTTTTTTTCTTTTTTTTTTTTTTTTTTTTTTTTTTTTTTTTTTTTTTTTTTTGCCATTTCTAATGCTAATTGAATGAAGAAGAACCACTGAAGTAAAACTACCTTACGTGTATCTAATTAGTAGCCCAAGGATTGGAAATTTAAATTTGGTCACTACTGGGTAAGAAACATTCATGGCTAGATTGCAAAAGATAAAATATCACAGATATGGCCAGGGATTTAGCTCAGCGGTTCGGTGGCCTGCCGTGCAAGCGCAAGGACCCAAGTTCAATCCCTGGTACAAAAAAAAAAATCACAGATACTGTGTTGAACTGGAAAATGTATATTTTGTATTAAATCCTGGAAAATATAACTTAGGAAAGGTACAAAACATGCTGAGGATAGATTAACCCTACAAGTTCTGGATTTGCAGCATTTTCAGTCAAATTTTAAACTGGTACCCAACACTAAAAATGGTAAGGATATACTCCATATTTATGAAAGAACATATTTGAAAAAGAAATTAAAGAAGAATGAGTTAAAGCTGAAGTATTTAAGATTTAATATACTTTTTGCTTTTTAACATTAATTTTTTTTTTGTACCGGGGATCGAACTTCGGTCCTTGTACTTACCAGTCAGGCAGCAGCACCATTGAACTAAATTCCTGGTTCTAACATTAAAATTTTTTTACTTGTGCTGTACTATTATTACAATTATTACATACATTATTAATTTTTTAAATTGTTCTTTTGAGACAGGGTTTCACTATGTAGTTCAGGCTCACCTTAAACTCACTATGTAGCCTGTGCTGGCTTTGAACTCACAATGATTCTCCATCCTCTGCCTCCTGAGTTCTGGGGTTATAGGTGTGCACCACCAAACTGGGCCTTACATATATTATTTTTAATTGAATTGAAAATAATGTAACATACAATTAACCATTTAAAGTGAATGATTCTGTGGCATTTGGTTCATTGACAATACTATACTGCACTACCTCTCTCTAGTTTCAAAATGTTTTCCTCATCACAGAAGAACACCTCATTCTCATGAAGCAATTACTCCCTTTTACTCTTGCCCCAGTACCTGTACATCACTAATCTGCTTTATGTCTCTGTAAGTATTAATATTATGGCTATTTTCTAAACATGGAATCAAACAGTGTGTGATCTTTATCTCCCTTATTTATTCAACATAATTTTTGTTTTGAGATTCAGCCATATTGTGGCTATGTCAATACTTCTTCTTATGGCTAAATAACATTCCATTATATGGCTTCACTGTAATATGTTTATCCATTAATCTGTTAATAGGAATTTGTGTTGTTTCCACCTTTTGACTATTATTAATAATGCTACCATGAACACTTATCTGTGTGGACACGTGTCTTTGTATCTCTAGAAGAATTCTGTGTTTAACCTTTTCTTTGTAAGGATTTTTTGTTTTGTTTTGTTTTGTACTGGGGATTGAACTCAGGTCCCTGTGCTTGTGAGGCAGATGGTAGAACCACTGAGCTAAATCCCCAGCCCTGTGTTTAACCTTTTGAAACATTAGTAAATTGTCCACAGCTATGACACCATTTCATATTCCACCACCTTCCTATATTTCTTATTCCTCCACCTCCTTGTCAGTACTTGTTATTGTCTTTTTTAAACTAGTCATTTTAGGGAGTGTGAAGTAATATCATACAGGGTATTTGATTTTCATTTCTCTGATTATTGTCAATGTTGAATATTTTCTCATGTATATTTTTCATTTATACTCGTTACCAGGAATATTTACTCAAGTGCTTTTCTCATTTTTAAACAAGGTGGTTTTTCCTCTTGTTTTGAGTTGTAAGAGTCTTGAAATATTCTTGAAGTTAGAACTTTATCAGATTTAAGATTTACAAGTATGCCCTCCATTCTACAGGTTGTCTACACTTTTCTGTTAATGTTCTTTGATTAAAAAATAGTTTTGAATTGGAATGAAGCCAAATGTATTTATTTTTCTTTTATTTTTTTGATAAGAAGTATAACAATCTCTTGACATAAACAGTATTATAGTGATTTATGCCACGTTTTCTTCTAACAGCTTACCTCTCCTATTAGGTCATTGATCTATTTTGAGCTAAATTTTATGTGGAATATAACAGAAGTTCCTACCTCACTGCAAATGTACTTTAATGACTTTGAAGCAATTAAATATCCTTCTTTGATTTTGTAAACTTTAGTTTGAAACTATGTTCTACTTCCATTCAGTGGTCAAGTTTAAGTTCAATTTCTTTCAATACTCAGTTTTATGATCAATCATAACTGCAAAACATGTACCTCCAAATGACACAGATTCAAACAGAACAGGGTAATTGTATTGTTGACTTCAAGTCATGACACTTCTACAATGTCTACCAATAAAACAGGATTTTTTATTAATTTTCACATAGCATATGTTTCACTCTATCAAGGAAAACTAACTGGAAGGTATTGTATTTTTATACTTTTAACAAAAGCTTTCAAAATCCAGAGAAATAATCATTTACAGAATGACACTCTTTTTAATGAGGTAATTTTGTATTGCTAAATTATTTTGTTCAGTAAAGTACATACCACTGAAACATTTCTAAATACTCATTTATAAGTCTTCATACTTGACACTTTTTAATGACCAGTTTCAGTTTTCACTCATTTTTAAATGTTGACCTTTTTATCATAGAAAATTTCACACCTACAAAAGTAAAGAAAAATACTACAATAAACCATATAAAGTTCATTAGCCAGGCTTTGTAACCTATCAGGGTTTGTAGTTTTTTCTCATGATTCTTGTCCAGTAATGTAGAGCCAGACACTTTTCTGGAAGTTCTAATTCCAGTCAATAGCATGAGCCCACAGAGATCAGTGTGCTCAATGCTCATTGTTTCTTCATTGCTCACTGTTCCTACAATAGTTGTAAAAGTTATATCATTTTCTTAGTTCAAATTAAGTTTATGGAAGTTTCATTCAAAACAATATTGTTGCTGTTTTCTCCCTCATCTAAAAAACTCTCATTACTTAGTGATATCAGCAGTTATTCATATACTCTTTTCTCGGCCTCACTTTTTTCACTCTAAATTTTATATTTATGCTAAAGATCAGTTCTAAGTAGTACATTTTTGTTCATTTAAAAATATTGCATCATTGAATTCCATTGTATCAATATAATTTACTTTCCTGTTATTGTTGGACATTTAGTTTTCATTTTTTTATTACAAATATTGCTACGACTAATACAGCTACGTGCACACATATTTTCATTTTGTCAGAGCATCATTGAGATAGATTGCCTGTAGGAGGTGTTACTGCACAAAAAAGAAAATGTGTACTTATTTTACTGTTTTAAAATTCCCTTCTCAGTAGCTGTCACTTTTCATTCCCACCTACAAGGCTAAGAACAGCAGCCACTGCACTGCCTTACCAGTGGAGGATCTGGAAAGTTTTGTGGTTTTTTTTGTTTGTTTGTTTGATTGTTTTGTTTTGTTTTTTTCTAGTTATATGAGATATGGGATTTGTGTTTTTTTTATTTTAAAGAAAATGAAGCACCTTTTTTTTAAATTTGTTTAAGATGCTTTTGGTTTTTTCCCCTATTGTTTTAAAAGTATCACCTTTATTTCAAGGGACACATTAGTGAAGATGTTCTTAGCAAAAACATTATGTATGTAGCATACCACTGGCAGCCCTTTTAGTCACAGCAAAGGTTAGTAAACCTGGACCACTTAATTTTATATAAAGCGTGTGTGTGAATTGGCTTTAGTTTTGCTCATTCTTTGCTACGAGATAACTAACAACCTCTGTGAGAAACGCTTTGCCTGCTCAAGCTCTACCTCATTAAAATGCATCGTCTAGATTCAGCTACAGTCTATTTGTGATTTAAATACCTTTTTGAACCTTAATTATTCAATTTTTAAGTGATTTATCGACATCCTTACACTATTAGAAACTTAGAATGCTTCCCCACATTATGTGAAAGGAGACTTCCAAATGTTAGAGAATGTGTGTGTGTGTGTGTGTATTTATTTGTGTGCAAAAACTAACTAGATTGTCTTTATATTTGCTCAACAGAGACTATCTTCATTTATTCCTTGCTTGGCATTATATGTGGTTCTAAGGGTACTGGTTTCATGTACTCCAATGACATAGTCCAGCCAGGGTCACTCCTCAAAGATGATGGGCCCTGTGACCTCAGTTTTGTTGTTTTTGCTTTCTGCTTGTGCCAACAGTATAGGTTCTGTCTTCAGTTGGTGGTTTCTTTGCAGGATTATTCTTAAGTCACTTATCTGTTTTATCAGATTAGCTTAGTTTAAATGAGACAATTTATCTATGATTGTTTTAGTCAAGGGCAGGTCATCTGCTGAAAACAATAGACAGGAGAGGGCATAGACTTCTGCTGTCCCCTGGTCCATTACACATGCTCAGTGGACACACAGACTAGGGCAGGAAAGGGTCCCAGAATCAGTCTGTACATGAAGTCTTCATGAAGGTTGTTTTCTATTTTAAAGAACAACTGTGTAAATCTCAATATTACCCCTTAAACTGATGAGTCATTTTGCACATAATTTATTGTCTACATTAATCCTCAGAGAAATCTGGTTCAAATCCTGGGCCTGAATCCCGCTGGCCTTGTAATGTTGGGCATGGGGCTCTAACTTTGGTATGTCTTGGTTTCATTTTAAGTGAAATGAGGATAATGCAATAGTACCCGTTTTATAACTTAATATGTAGCTGCATTACAATAATGATTTTAAAATGCTGCTAGGTTAAATGCTGAAAACAGTAATGCTTAGTCTTATTTAAACATATGTGTTCTTCCATAAAAGTGTATTTAATTTGTATGTGCATATATCTATATCTATTCACAGAGGAACATATGTTCGTATGAAAGTATAAAAACAATATGCTATCAGAAACAAGAATTGATTGACACATATTTTTCCCATAGTATAGTCTTCTCCCATCATGGGGTTAATTAAAACATTATTTCAATGTTTATGAATCTTATAAATAAAATATATTACTACTACATATGATTAGTGAAAATGACTGTGAACCCCACAAAGAAACTAAGAATGCATTGAAGGACAGCTTTATAAATATCAGCCCCTCTGGGGACCCATCTGTCCCCAGTGGTGCCATCAGGTACAGCAAAGTGGGCAATCCTGCCAGCTATGCCACACACAGGTCTGTTGGACATTTTCTTGAGGCTCCTGGCCAATGTCAGCAGTTCTGACTGTGCAAACATGACTGGGTCTTGAGAATCAAATCTTGGTGTTGTTTTAGTTTTGGGAACTTTATTTCTATGAAGAGAGGGTCCAGTTACCTTCTCATCATCAAAGTTTAAAATGCTTAGACAAATTGTTTAGGGCCATAGGATAGTGACCAGAAATTTTTGGATCAAGAAAAATTTAGGAGGATTTAGCCATGTGGTCAAGGCTACTTTATCCCTAAGTCTATTAATTCTGTTCAAGGACAAAGTTCTTGTCTATCCATGAGAAGCGGGTTACTCTGGTACTGGAATCTATACTTCTATACTTGAGTTTCCTGACACTGGGAGTTTGAATGAAATTATAAATGAGGCAGACTTCCTGGTGAATAAATTCTTTTAATTTTTTTGGTAACTGTAGTCCTGCCACTAAGGAATACAACCAACAAGCAAAAAAGCATATACGAAAGGACTTGTCAAATCCACATATTAGCACGAATCACATTGCTAGGCTGCCTGGTTACCACTCAAAGCTGAGTTGAAGGAGAAAATTCTCTTGTGCTGGTATATTTCTGAATTGTTCTAGCTTACCTGGTGGGAAATGCAGATATTTATCCCTTCCTCCTCTCTACCCTGCTTGATCCAAACAAAACGAACCTTTATCTGACCTTCATTATAGTCGCTTTAGTCTGGGAGAAACATGTAATAGTATTTGGACAGTAATGGTACTGGAAAACAATCTTTAAAAACTTAGGATCAATTTCTTAACTACTATTTGTCAGAAAACAGACAATTTTAATAGAATTAGCCACTCTCCAAGTTACATTGGTCCCATAGAAGCCATATAAGAATCTGTACATGTATGTTTCTCTATGTATATGTTTATGTGTATACATATGTATGTATTTATATTGCTAAAAGACCTACCTTTCAAATGTCCTGCTAAAAATATCCATATACATTCATTTTCTATCTATATCTAATGCCTTTTTCCAAGACATGTAAAATAAGATGTTCTATTTTTTCTCATAATCTAGTCTTTCAAGCCACTTCCAAACTCCTTGAGCTCACTTGAAGACTTTTATATTTTCATACTATGACTAATCAACAGTGAACCAATCTTTTTCACTGACAAAATTGTTATGATGAATAATTGAAACTGACTTAAAATTCCTTCCAACCGTGGACCCTCTCTCCTGATGTGAAATTCTCATTTGACCAGAATGTTTTTTATGTTTTTTGAGGTTAGGATGCTGAATTTTATTTCCCCATGAATAAAATGTGGATAATAGGGCTGGAGATTTAGCTCTGCAGTTCGGTGGCCTGCCTTGCAAGCGCAAAGGCCCGAGTTCGATCCCCGGCACCAATAAATAAATAAATAAATAAATAAATAAATAAATAAATAAATAAATGTGGATAATTATAGCTATTCCTGAGGGCTTACCATATATAAAGTACCATTCTTGATGCTTACAGATATGTGTTTATCTAGTCCTGCAAAAGTGTGCACATTCTGTGAGCAGCGTGTATTTTGCAGGGGAGACCATAACATTAAGAATTGCAAAACTGCTCCTTCTGCCAAGGTCCACTTTGCCTCAGAGTGATTTGATTGGATATCCAGCATAGGTCTTGCAATAAATGTTGACAGAATTGATAACAAGATTGGAAAGCACAGGTAAAGGAGCCCATTTCCAGAACCTCTGAGAAACCCTTGCATAAAAGTATTAACTGTGCGAAAAGCATAGTATCATTCCAAAATATTTACCATGTCTTTTTTGTGTCTACTATTATTAGCTTTCCATGTTAACAATTGTTTGAAATGCCAAGGGATCTTCTGTATCTGCTCTTAACACTGAGTGTCACTGCCTGCTTTAGTAAAGCTTCAGGAATTTAAGTTGATTTGTTTAAAAATGTTGTTCTAGAATTCACTTAATGAAGACTCTGCATAATGCATTTACTGTTCATCTATACTTAGCCCTAACAACACAGATTTCCTGTGGCCCTAGGGTTCTGAAGGAACAGCTCCTACCTTCGCTATGACATACCTTTGGTATTGCTACTAGTATCATCCAAATGTGTGTGTGTGTGTGTGTGTGTGTGTGTGTGTGTGTTTTAATTTGGAGATTTTTGTTATTGCTTAATATCTTACTTTTCTGCTCCCAAGACATTTTTCATATAATTCCATTTTTCATCTAACCTTGAATACAACTACCTTTCTATTAAATATGCTCACTCACTGCAGTCCATCAGGGCCTTGGATCTTTGCTGGCACTAGTATTTGTTTGTCTGATTACCTTGAGGTACAGAGATATTCCTGATGCCTGGAGAGTCAAAAAGCACAAGTTTGAGACAGCTAAGTTAGCTAGACAAACGTGAAATACAATAGAAGTGATTCTTTTCTTGACTGAAAAATTGATCTCCCAAATATACACAAAAAATCAACTCTATATTTCTTAAAACCATCTTGGGGAAAGAAAGGAAATATATTACTAGATAAATTATCTTAGAAGATATGCAGATGGGCAATACCCACATTAAAATTGCAACATAATTAGTTGCTATGGAATTATGACTTTAAAGCACAAAATAGAAAATGATTGGTACACATTCAAAAGAGATAAGAATATGAATTCATAAATTTCCAAAAAGCAAATTGACAATTCATTCTAATAAGCTCCAAGATATTAATAAAATGAGCAGAAGCCTATCAACACTCACATTTCTTATCTGTCTGTCTGTTTGTCTGCCTCTTTGGTATATGCAGCCTCTTCTACACCAGGTTCCTATATTTTGCATATTTGTAATAGTCATCATGGAAAGGCAGCTCCGAGATTGAAAGCAGAATTTAAATTCCTGATGTGTTTTCAATCCAAAGCCAGTATTCTTTCTGCCTCAAAATCAATTGAAATTAAATCAACCTTTTTATTTTCTAGGTTTAATGTTAAATTCCTTTTTGTATTGTTTTAGGAGGTGGGTTAGCAACTTTTTTAATTTTTATTTTTTCTAGTACATGTTTGCAGTATCTAAATATTATATGCCTTGAGAGGAATTGGTTCATACATAACACATCTTAATTCATGATTTAGCAATTTTGATGCCTCTTCTTTGATTTGAAATTATAAGGCAGTGTAAAACAGAAGTAGTCTACCTTCTCTAACCAAAGCAACACTGAATCACATTGGCTTCTCACAGTGATAATTTATTTCTACTATGCCAGCATAGGCAGGCTATATGCCTTTGCTACACACCATCATCCAGGACCTGGATTGCATCTTCTGCCACCTACTGATTCTGTCTCTTCATTGGCCTCCAGGTCCTTGCTGGGCCTTCTGCATGCAGTCAATTTGCACAAGACTGGAGCTAACCAATCTCCAACCTGGGGATAGCTTAAGGGCCCAACAAGGAGCTCCTAACTCCTTCCCACATTCCTTATAGCAGAATGCAATTCTTTGGGGCCAGCTAGCCAACCATACAGTGTGTGTACCGCGAGGGCTGGAAAGTGCCAGTGAGAGATAGGATATGGCCATGTGCCCAGGAGGAAAAGAAAGCAAGGCTGTAAACATTCAGTGTCCCTAATGCTGGTGCAGAGGATAGGGGAAAGGACGATTTATTGAATGGCTTTTTAGCTTTCCTCTCCCTGCCTGCAACAGGAGCAACACTCAATCAAGTCACTTCATTACCAGGAGTGACTGGTACATGGACAAGGACCAGAAAAAGAGCTGTAGAACAAAATTGATAGTGTTCCAGGGCTCATTCTAGCTAGATCAACGAGGGCCTGTCTGTTTGGTCATATGTCTGGCTTTGGAATTGCTGTCTTTGTAGAATCCTTCCTCAGAAACATCAATAGGATTTTATTCTTGTTTGAGGCACAAGTCTTTATTGAGCTGCAAAGGCAGTGGTTCTAGATACCTATGTGATTTGTCCCAGGATGATCATTCCCTTCACCTTCAGAAGGAGCCCCATGTCCAAGTGAACTTGAACCTGAGTCTTTGCTTGAATTTCTTTTTTCCAAACTGCCCTTTTCCATTTTTCTCATAATCTTATTAAGTGGTTAAACACAAAATTCCTAAAGGTTTGTTTGGTAAGGGCAAAAGTAAACCATTTTCAAATATAATATTATTTCTCATCCAAAGAGAAGTGAAAAGATGCCTGTAAATGTTTAAGAGAGCTGCAAGACTTGTTCAAAAATAGCTCTCCTTAGGCTCTTTTCTTTTGTTTATTAAAATATGTCTCCAAATTCCTTCATCCTGCCTTATAGCAGTCAGCACAATTTTTGAATCTGTGCTCAAAAAACTCTGCTCAAGCTGGAAGGATTATAAGAGTAGACAGTGATTATTAATTGACCTTTAAGTATATCAGTTTAAGTAGTTATGTAGTCTTAAATTTATGGGGACTCACATCATGCATGCACAATAATTCTTTGGACACCTTTACGTAGTGGAGGACTTATGCAATAATAGAGAGCCTTGGCAACAACCACTCAGACCAAGAGAAGGAACATTGTCAACATCCTACTCGCCTCCATGTAACTCCCCTGCCACAGGCTATTCCTGCTTCAGAATAACTACTGCCCTGACTTTACTTCATAGCATCACTGCCCATATGGACTTCACCAGACAATGTAAAGACTCTTTTTGAATGTAAAGACTGCTTTTGAATTTAATTGATGCTTGAAAGATTTTGCCAAGTTTTTATCTCTAGAAGCATGTAAATTCCAGTAGGACTCCTGGTCACAAAATTCTGAATAAATGTGCCTATTATTCTGATATTCAGAGTCTTCATTCTTCCTTTTGTTCATTTGTTGATTATGCTACCTCATGGCTCTCTGTGTTTATCTTCTTCATCTCCGTTGTTACCAGGTGTGAAACTAGTTTATCTTTTTCATCAATTAAATTTTGAGCAAACAGCCAGAGGTGTAAAGGCAAACTGCAAAAATGACCATAGAGTGTTGCTTGGCTTACTGAACTTTTGTGAGAATTAGAGTTGTATGATTAAGAAGCATGAAAAGCACAGATCATTGCCCTATTTGAATATCCTTCTTCCTTTATCATCATTGTATGTATCACTGTCATCAGCTTCACCTGTGTCTTGTGGGCAGAACCTTTTTCAGTTTGTCCTAAGGTTTGGATCAGAGCAGGTGAATCACTGAAAACTACAGAAACAGGAGCTGACTAAGCACTACCAGAATCACATGGCTGAGTGAAACACTGGAGACACATTATGCGACACACTTTACTCTCTCTAGTATCTCAGGAAAAGGGATGTGGATTGTACATTCACGGGCTACAGATTTGTTCACCTAGGCACAACTTTATTGTGGAAGAAAGCAGAACCATGTGTTGACTCTAGATAAAGAAAATTTAAGTTAGTTTGAGGCAGCAATTCCTTTACATTTTAAATACTGTACACACTTTCCAAGTCAGACAGATGTTTGTTTTTAAATTGGTCTAGTTATAGATGGTGCTCTTTCCTCACCTGCAGCACCAACATCGTCTAGAGGCAAATACTCAGAGCCTTCTGGTGCTATGTGCAGTATTGTATATCACACACACAAACATACTCAGTAACTGTGATAAAACTTTATCTTTCCTCACTATGTGATGTCTTGTGATAATGAAACCTCATGAATAGAAATTGGTATGATCTGGTGACCTCCGACCATCTTTGAAATAATTAATAATGTACTTGGGTTGATTTACATGTTCATGAGAGTTTAGACCATTGGTTCCTAAGCAGAACAATGAAAACATTTAATGTTTTGATTGCATACCAATTTAGCAGGAGGAGGAGTCATTTAATATTCTAATGCCCCTGTGGATATAAATACAGAATATCTGAACCAAGCAATTCTTTTTTTGTTGTTTTGTTTTGTTTTGCTTGTTTGTTTGTTTGTTTTTTGAGACAGGGTCTCACTGTGTAGTTGAAACTGACCTGGAACTCACTATGTAGCCCAGGCTGGTCTCGAACTCACAGCGATCCTCCTGCCTCAGCCACCCAAGTGCTGGGATTACAGGCGTGCGCCACCATGCCCTGAACCAAGTAATTCTATTACATCTGTCCAGGAAAACCTGAAAGCCACCCAGGTTATCTCATATCTTTTATTACTGATTCTATTCAGGAGTTTGAAATGATTAATATTTTTGTAGTTTTTACTTTTTGGAGCTTTGCCAGAAATTTTCTATGTCAGAATTACATATTTACAAAGGAAAAAAACCTTTGAACAGCAACTGAAATACTCAAAAGAATGAGAGAAGAGCATTCAGGGAAATGGGATTATTTTGCCTGATGTTATTCTTATGGTCTCCTTTCTCTTCTCCCCCTTCTGCCACTAGTAGAAAGAGTAAGCTCTTTCTTAAGGCATACATGCAACAATTCTTCTGTAATTGGTCACTCTATTATTTTCTTGGACTGCCATTTTTAAAAAATAGCACAAATGGAGTGCCTTAAACAATAGCCTCACAACTGTGGAAGCTGGAAGGCCAGTATCTAGATGTTGGCTTGGTTAGTACCTTCTGGGGACTTATACCTTTCCCTGGGTCTTTATTTGTTTGTCCCTGTCTGAGTGTTCATCTCTAAATCTCCACTTCTTATTAAAATAGAAGCCAGATTGAATAAAGACCCACCTAAATAGCTACAGTTTACCTAGTCACCTATTTAAGTACCCTGTCTTCACATACCATCACATTATGAGACACTGGGGCTAGGGCTGCTGCATTTGAATCAAGGGAAGAACTCAACTCAGGCCCTACATTTACCTAACGCCACCTTCTAAATTCCGAAAGAGTTTTCTAATATAAATATTCACAAATTCAGATGTGGTCATTTACACATGATGCCTTAATATGTAAGTGTTGCTTCTGTATTTAAGGAATCTTGTGTGTAGGCTAAACTAATTTGTGTTCCTTGAAATATGTCTGTTCTCCATTCTCCCAAACTTCTTTCCCATATACTCAGCATCGAATGATTTCTTGGGCATCAAAACTTTGTTCCCTAAGGAATATGGGGGCATTCTAATTTTAAAATCTGGAACTTACTAGCAAATATAGTATTTTAGGGAGGATCCGCTTGACATTTCCATTCATTATCTAAAAGTGAAAATGGAGTAATTGTATTTGAGGTGGAGATGGTTAAGATGATATTTGTGATCATATCTCAGTCCTTGATGAATTTTCAAGTTCTGAAACTCCTGAAAAAGTTGTGGTTTTTTAATAGACTAAACTGTTGTAACTAATAGTTGCAAGAATATAATGTCTTACACACAGTTACAACTTAGTTCTTGCCCAGGGAGGGCATTTCAGGAAGGTGGGTAATATCTTCCAAGTAGTGTTTCTGTATCACTGGGACTTGTCAGTACCTTCATGGTCAAGTCTGATTCCCACATTCAGAGTCAACTAGTAGAGAAGAAAAATAATGAAATTGTAAATGAGTCATGCATATTTCTTATAAACCCTAACCTGTTGATGGCATGTACCTCTTGGTTCCTTAAACTAGGACGTACTTGTTTGACCATGCCTGTCTGCAAGAGGACCTGGGTAATGTGGTCTTAAAGGCTGAGGATATAGAGAAAAGCAGAATTTAGGTGAACGCTTGGGAATCTCCCTCAGAAAGCTCTCTTTGGGGTCTTCAGAGCTTAGTTTCCACATGGCAAGTCTGACTGCACATTCAAGATTCAGGAACTATAGGAAGAGTATGGAGTTTTAGCCAGATAGTGCTATTCAATTATGAAACTGCTCTGCTTGGCACTGAGCTTTCTCATTTTTAAATAAAAATGATTCTGAGCTCAACAATAATTAAATGAGATTTTATGTAAAAATGACTGACACTTTTTGGTATGTAGTGGGTGTGATTGGTTCCCAGATCACATCAATCTTACACTCCAGTTTCAAAGTGGATTCTAAAAATTTCTGACTCAGACAAGAAATTTGAAGCTGCAGCTGAGGTTTAATTGAAGTTTTATGGCTACAAAGTAAAAATCTAATTTTCTTCTTAACATTTTCTACATCGATATATTGATAAATTATAGAAATAATTAATTCCTTTGAATCAAGCATTAACATTATAGGAAGTATAATGTATTACATAAACATTCCATTGTGAAAGCAACTACCTTGAAAGTTACTGAGCGAAATCCTTATTAAAATTCTTAAATTGATGCTGCAGGAGCAGATTTACCCAACTGTCTTTGATAGAAAGTAACACAGGTAGGAATGTCAATAGCTGCAATGCTAAGGCCTCTGTTGCTTATTGCTACTGCTAGGCTGCTCGCACTGCATTGTGGGTATCACTTCTAAATCCTTTCTGAAAAATGTTGTATTATAAATCACTCATTAATGATTAATGAGTAAAATTCTGCTTATGCTTCTTGACTATAATTAAGTATAATACTGAGCAAATATGTAGTCTGAGACTTTAATCATATTCAAGGGATTTGAGTGGTACCTAAGAGAAGCAGGCTTCAAATTTCAATCCAATATAATATTGAAAGAAAATTTTACAACTCCCATCTAAACCAACTTGGAATGCCATCCTTTAAAAATTTGTTTATATACTTGCATTTAAATGTACATAAATCAGAAGTAGTACTTATATTGAATCAATACTAGTATTCATTCTCATTTTTTTCCTTTAATTTTAATTGGTAAGTTGTTCTCAACAAAAATGTTTGAGAACAGTGATCTAGACTTTAAATTTTTCAAATTTTTTGGTGCACTACCCACAGAAATAGATATATTTTATGTCAAGATCATTAAACTGACAAATTATGTACATATGTGTAATTGAAAAAATTCATAAAAATAATACTTTCTGATTATATGTTATACAGTCTGGTATTTTCAGTTTTAATCTATTTTAGATGTATTTGAACTGTCTCAGACAAGTAAAATCTCAGTCCTATTTTAAGGACCTTATAACTTTCCTCAGGATTTCACTTCCAGTATTGTAGATCCTTGTGTTTACTCTTCTCAAGTATCAGAAATCTGTGGTTTATGTGGTTTTTAAACATACCTCATGTCTTACTCTACAGAAAAAAAATGTAATTAGATTTGAACAAAGAAAAATGAGATGATCAATTTATTCTTCCAATTAAGTCATTTTTTAAAAAAGCTAATAAGACATAAATTTTGATACTTTTTAATTCACAGAAAACAAGTTTCAAATACACATTTTAGTCTTGGAATGCCATAAAAAAAAGACAGAGATAACCTGGATGCCCTAGGGACGTATTCTCAGCTGACTCTCACCCAGGTTACACCCGGTCAGGGGTGCCGCCTCCTCTGATGCAGTGACTAGCAAACACCTGCCTTTCTCCATTCCTACCCCAGCCAGGTCGACTGCTGCGTCGTCACATCTGGAACTGCAATTCTTTTGGTAAAGGGGATTGAACTCGGGTCCTTGCACTTGCGAGGCAGGCCACTGAACCACTGAGCTAAATCCCCAGCCCTGGAACAGTAACTCTTGAAGAAACATACTTAACAATATCTTAACTAGCCTAAACTAATTGTGTTTCTAATTCCTAAGCAAATTCCCTGTATATCCTTAGATATTCATCAGAAACACAATGGCTAATGTTGCAGTTCTTTCTCTGAGTGACATTTTTCTTCCCTGCTTATCTCTCTGGTGAAATGGAATAGTGTGTCATGGAATTTATTTTTGCAAACCTGCAGCAAAATATGTTCATTAGTTGACTTCTTATTCCTCAAATTAGAATACTAGTAGAAATAGTACTGAAATCTAAGTCATGAGGGTGCTCTTCGGTTTATCTCTAACGAAACACCTAGTTAATTTGGTCAAATTACCTACTAGAAACTGGACAATGGGGAATACTATTGCATATGTTACTTCATTTAAACCTCACAATGATTGAATGTTGTGATTTAGATCTAAATTTCCCCCCAAAGTCTCATGTATTCAGAAATGGGGCTGTTGGAAGGTGAATGAATCATTGGGGCCCTGTATTCCTCAGTGGATTAATCCATTAATGAGGTTATAGATGAATGCACCTTTAGGAGGTGGGGCCTGATTGGAGAAGGTTGGTCACTGGGGTGTGACCTTAAAGGGTGTGTTCTTGCCTAGGCTGCATCCTTCTTTCTCTGCCTCCTAGATGCCGTGAGGTGAGAGTATGCTACCATACCCTTCCACCATGCATCTTTTGCATTGGATCCAGCCAGTCCTGGCCTGAATCCATTGAAATCATGAGCCAAATAAACCTCTAATCCTTGAAGTTGTGGATGCTTGTTATTTTGTCCCAGTTACAGGATATAACAAATGCAGTTATGATTCATATTGAAAGTATCATCTTGTAGATGAGGAAACTACGTGTCTCAGAAGCTAAGTCTAAACATAACTCTGTGTGACTCAAAGGATCGTTTTCAGCCACCACCTTTTATTCATGAAATGTGTTTCATACTGAGTGCCTCTTTCATCTCAAAGGTGCTATGATCCTTGGCTTTGGTCCCCTAAACCAAGTCTTGCCATGTATTGCTTCTATGAAATTGATCAGGCTCAATGTGCACAAACACAATCAAATCAGTAAGTAAAGAAAGTACCTACTAATGGATAGGAAAGGTACAGTGTCATCTCAGTTTCTATGGAGTGTTTTTAGCTTAGATTTATCAAACTAGGGTCTATGGAAACACAGGGAGACATTGTCCATAAAGCATATCAAGGCTTATTTTATGCTGAAAGGAATGTGTAATCAGCAACAATATTCATAATTTGTGTCTGTGATAGTAACTAAGGGTCCTATTTCAATAATTTCCCAAACTCATTCCAGGCAACATAGAGGGAATCCTACAGTTTTAAAGTCATAGCAGACTGTTTAAAAATAGTTTAGTTTTTAAAAATATGTTATTTTGAAGGATGAGTAAAAGAACTATACATTTTGTATTGTGAGTTAAAATGGCATAATTGCAAAGTGACAAAGGCCAAATTTCAATTGCTTGTTATAGTTATAGGGAAAACTTGAGTTTGTTAGTATTAAAACACTATCTTATAAAGTAGAACAGTAAAATAATAGGACATAAAACAGTAGGACCTAGAAGTTAAAAAAAAAAAAAAAAAAAAACTTGCGCATTTCACTCCCTAAAAGAATTCAAAGCAATTTTTCTTTCGAATTTTCTACTTCCTATTTGAAACATGCATATTTCATTTAGTCTGTTTATTTTCTGTTATTCAGTTCAGTGAGATCAGTGAGCACAGTGAGGCTTTATTGTTCATATATAACTAAACAAGTAGTCAAAGTCCTTGGTTTCAGAGAGAGTAAGATCTCTTGGATGAAATTCCATCAGCATCATTGGAATTTATTTGCCGAATGCAGCACTTGAGAAGGTGCTGTTAGTAGATAGGCTCCTGTTCCACACTATGTGCAACTCCTGCAGCTGTCAACCAGCCACAGAAGGAGTAACTACCTATCAAGTATGCTTAACTGTAAATTCACAATAAGGATAGCACTCTGTACAAATCAACAACAGCTACATTCAAACTTTATTTTCCCAAGCAAACATCTAGGCTGCAATTTTGCCATTCTTCCTTCTGATCTAAAAATAAAAATGAATCAAAGTAGAAAAACAGCTGTAAAACTGATAATGAGATTCTCAACCAGCTAAGACATAATCTAAATCATACAAAAATTTTAAAGACCTATTTTTTACTTTCCACTCTGCCTATAACCTAGGAAACCCCAGTGCAGGGAAAGGAGCCCATCCCACCATTTCAAGAAGAAGGCAGCACAGGTGGCCTGTTTGTCATACTCCATGCCCCAGAGAATGAGATGTGCTCCCAGGAATGCTAACAGAGCACAGAAAATTGTGCAAGCTTTTGGGGAGATAATAACAGTTAATAAGGATGTGCTGTTTACCAGTGAGACTGAAATGAGACTCAAGTAAATAACAAGCATTTCACAAAATTACCCTATTACATATTTAACCACTCCAAGGCATGCTAGTCTCCAGGGAAAAGTAGCGAGCATTTTACAAAATTGCTTATAATTGTGAATTGTGTATTTGTGAAGGTACCCAGTGTAGTTGTAGGAGGTGCATTTGTCAGAGCTTAGCAATGGAGACTTTTTTAAGGGCTTTGGATAAAGGGAAAACATTTGCTGTGCTTTCCTGATGACAATAAAATATGTGTTTAAGAATACTTGACATACTGTTTTAGAAAAGACTACAGATTTTTTTGATGCCTGAGGGATTTAATACTAAGTACCTTAAATTGAAGGCATTTATCTATTGTTTTAAGAACACATCTTCCTTCTGAGACTGTAACTACATTGTAGGGTGGCAGATTTCTAAGTTGCAAATATTAGTGATTCATATTACAGAAAGCACTCCAATAAGTTTGCTACTTTTATTTCACTTATAAATGTATAAATTTACTGAATTCTTATAACTCATACAGTTAATTTAAAGTGATTTTATTCTAACATATAAGTAGACCTTACATTTTCATTTTTAAAAGATACTCATACTTAACGTTTCTGGGAAATTTGTTGAATCCCCTGCCCCATCCCATCTGTTTTGTAAGAAACAGTATCTGCCACATTCCAGGCTCTGTTTGAGTCAAAGGGGGAAACTAGTCAAAGAATACATTAGCCAATTCTTTTAATAGGGGTCAAAGTCTTTCATTAAAAGCCAAGGCACTATGTAATTACTGATTCAGATAAGAGGTCAAAGCCAGGAAAGGAGTCCTACCAAAAGAGACATTCTGGGATGAAATCTATGGATAACAGGGACTAAAGCAAGTTCCAGGGATGAAAAGAAACCACTGAGGTTCTTCCAAAAAAACAGGTGGAATGAAGAAAGACCAGATCAGGCAGGGGTCACATGCTTGCCCTGAGCTTCCTTGGATAAGTTGGTCTCTGGAAGCTTAAAACAGGAGTGAGGTCAGGACCACATTTTCCTTTTCAAAAGCCCAAATTAGAAAGCAATATGATTGCTGGAAGACCTGTGTGAAGAACAAAAATTCCAGGCTGGAGTGGTTAGTGCACTGGCCCAGGATGATGGCTGTGCTGCTGCTGGAGCTAGGAGGAAATGTGCTCATCATCCCTGAGTTACAATTAGCCCTGATAGATGCAAGATGGGGCTCATTTGGGTGGAAGGACATAAGAGGGAGATGTGGAAGATAATGCATAGGTTTCCAGCTGCAGCCCTGGATAGATGAGCATTACAACAAAACAGCTGTGATAAAACAATGGTACGTTTTCAGAACTTTAAAAACACTATTGTTGAGATTCATTTGTGTGAATGATATCTTATCTAGTTGCTGCAGGGTGATCTTCAGTTTGGAACTTGCAAATGCTCCTAAGTAGTTATCATGGAATTCCCAAAATAACCAGAAAATTAATTTACATTCAATTTAATGTAAGTAATATTGCACTTTTAACTTGTTGAGTGGAAAGAGTAAAGTGAGAGGCTAATGCAATTAAATTCTGTAAGTGACTAGGGCTGAAATGTTCACTTATAGTACAAGGCAAAGCAAAAAACATACACCATATTTCTTCTCGTATAACTGTTTTCTGGAATGTTGTCTACTAACACAGTGCCTCCGTTTGTCAAGTCATGGGAGACATTTCTCTCTGTTCTAAGCCTCATCCTAAAGATCAGAATAATTTGAAGTGAATAGAAGCAGAGAGGAAGGGTGGTTATTAGAATAGGGTTTCCTAGTTACAAGTGTGGCCCTTGCATCACCAGTAGTACCTTAGGCTCAAATGCTCCCCTTCCTTATCTCTAAGGCAGCTTTCCTTGATGACTATGCCCTTCTTCCAGCCTCTGCTGTGTATCATTTCCTTCTCTTCTACGATTATGGAGCAGGAACATGCCACTCTAGGGCTCATAAGTGTCAAGAATCATGTGACTCAACCAGATGACTCATTCGATTCAGTAACAAGTATTTATTTAAACTTCCATTTGAAACACTGATTCTCTTGAATTATACATATACTGTCTATGCTGGCAGAGATCAGGATGTTTCCTTGGTTTTGTCCATTCGGAAAATCTGAGTTTCCAAAAATATTTTCAGCAACTGTGATGTGTTATGGCATATAGCTTCTGCATGCCGTCTTTATTAGCGGTCTCTGCTGCATATTCTTTCCATTTTTTTCATCTAATCTAATACAATTTCTTGGTGCCAGTGAAGTTGAGAAAAATATAGTAATATTCAGCAGCAAGAAACATACTAAATGCAGAATTTTATTCTTCTCTGAAACTAACTTGCACAGTCTCTTGCATTGCCAGTGGTCATATGTGGTTATTTAAATCTAAATTTGCATTGATTAAAATTCTATAAAATTAAATTCAGTTTCTCATGATCATGAAAATCTTTCATTGTTTTAAGTAGATATCATATTAGTGCAGATATAGAACATTTCCAGAGGCCATGCCTCTTACTCCTAAAATCTAGTATAACATCAAGTATACATCTAGTATGACATTTGGTCCCTCCTGTGCTATCCTTAGAATGCTATTCCTCTGCATATGGGTGCCTGCCCATTTCTTCTTCAGAGTCAGACTCACTAAGCATCTTCTACCCTCGAGCTCCCAGGCCTGATGCCCATGCTCCAAGATGCCATCTCATGATCTGGAATCTTTTCAATAGTACATGATATAACTCCAATTATATGATAACCCCAATTAAATTATAAACACTTGAAAAAGAACCCTCAAATCTTATTATTTCCTTGTATTCCCCATTTTCCCCAAAGCCAACCTCATGGATAGCCACTTCATACATATTACCTTGAACTAAATTTAGTACCTCCAATTTCTGGTTATATAGCTCAGCCTCTAGCATTGTATGAGCTAGGACCTTTCCTATACCACAACAGAATATTTTCTTAACTTGTAAGGTTAAGATTTCTCTGGTCTGAGAAACTGAAAGTGTAAATAAGGATTAAAATGAATAATTGCTAATGTGAAATTCAAAGGAAAGGTCCAAAGGGGTAGGGGATGTAGGCGGGATAGGGGAAAGGAAAGAAGTGAAAGGAAAATAATATGAGAAAAGAAAAAAATGGAAAGAAAACCTTTGCAAATAGGGAGGGGTAGGGGGTGAAGGGAGGGCAGAGGTAAGGGGAAAAAAATGAGAATCAAGACTTGCCATGTAAAGGTACATGATCCCAACAATGAATGTAACTGTACTGTATCCCTAAATGTACCAATAAACTCAATAAAAAAAAAAAATAGGGAGGGGTAGAGGGGTTGAAGGGAGGGCAGGAGAATGGGGAGAAACAAGAACCAAGATACATCATGTAAAGGTACAAATTCCCAATGATGAATGTATCTGTACTATATACCTAAAATGTATCAATAAAAGAATTTAAGGAAAAATAAATAACTAAAATTAAGGGACTAGGATAATCATTTGCTGACAGACCTACCATTTTCAGATTTTTATATTTTTATAAAGCAAATCTAATCTATTTTACTCCGAGGTACCCTTATATATATGTTGATATTATCAGCTCTTACATATTGCTGATTTTAACTTGCAGATTTGATAATCTAATGACTCGTTTAATTTTTAAATATTTTGCAACTCTTGACTAAGGTCTTCTGCTACATTTTCCTGCATGGCAAAAATCCAAGTATCTATCCTTCCATCCATACTACCATCCATCTGTCCAACGATCTCTCACCATCCGTCAAATCAATTAGGTCAGCATATAGTAATAATAACACAAACACAAAGTAGAAAGATGTAGTTTTTTTTTTAAATTTCAAATCATTTCCAATATTATTTGAAAAGACACTCCAAGAGAAAAAAGACAATAAGCAATTGATTTGTCTGAGACAAATGTCTGCTATATTGTGTTGTGATGTGAGTTCATTATATTATTTGTTCTTAATAAAAATATTCATATTCTCTTATGAGGGCATTACTTTGTGTAGTTTTCCAGAACAGCTGTTTAAATGATAGGTTTTATTTGTACTATTTGGCCTCTGCTTTAAGGGGGTCTGCTATTTTGGAATCGTTGCCAAATATCCAAGCCAAAGCTTTTATTGTGTGTGGCTGAAGAATTTGCATTGTATTGAAATATTCATTGTATCACAGAAATCTTGACTCATTCAGATCATTTGTTACAGTTTTGCTGTGTGTACATAGAGGCTGACAATCCACAAATATTAGGATGCCAGCAATATTTGACAATCTATTCTCTTAAAGAGTATATGTTTCAACTCACTATTCTTTTATGTTGAATTTGTGTATGCTGAACCAGAGGTGCTAGATTTGAAATGAGAAAAAAAAAAAGTATCTCTCTCATCTTCAAAGCTGTTTATCTACTATATATAATGTCCAACTTTTTTTTAAAATAAAAATGTAAAAATTCAATTTCAGTACACAAATATATGTGTAGGTGTTGTTTGGTTGCCCTTTTTCTGCCATATGTTGTTGTAAGATTGATGTATTTCACTCTGACATTGTGGCATCATTTTCAAATTCAGCTGTGTCTTACAATGTTCTCAATTAAAGTGTGAGTGACACTAACTAATTAAATTGAGGACAAGGGCATTCATAAGTGGATGATGTAAATAGAAAATAAAGTTAGCAATTGACATTCTGACCACAGGTTTGTTTTTGTTTTTTGTTTTTTTTTTAAAGAATGAGTTGTGTGGCAAAAGAATATATTTAGGGATAGAAAAAAAAAACAAGAGATCATTTGATTAATCAATATGATGTGTGATTCAGTCATTCACATCTAAACTACTAAGGCTGGTTTACTAAAAGTATACAACATCCTTCAATTACATCCCAAAAGTTCTTCTATCTTAGTGATCTATCAAGCATGACACTGAATTGGTCAAACTAGAAAATTAAACCCACTTCAGTATTTAAGTTTATGTATTTCCAAATCCAGGCAACCCTAAAGCGTAATGGACATGCGAGCTATCTAGTCCATAGTGCTATGACCAGTGGTTCTACAACTTTTGACAGAAATGAAATTATAGAAACCCAAAATAGCATAATGGGACCTAAGAGCTAAGTCAAATATATGTGAGAAAGTGTCAGAAAATGGTTATTAAAATATATGTTAGTGACACAGACAGTATATAGACTAAAAAGCCTAGAAATGAATGATGAATCTCTACAGTGTTAATTACGAAGTTTTGTTCACATCATAGAACAGAAGGCACACAGAGTACTGGTATTTAAAGTGAAAATGGGATGCAACAAACATTTCATTAGTCTTTTATTTTTAAAGCTTTTTAGTGCTTCCTAAAGCTTTCACAGGGCATTTTTTACATTTACAATGATGGTGAACTTTCCAGCCAAACTTGAAGCAGTGCCTAGGAAGTGCTCTCACTGTCCTTCGTCGGGAATGCCATGCCAGTCTCTCAGAGTGAGCAGAGACAAGCCTTTAACCCAGGTGCTAAAATGCTGCCAATCCTCACCACACAGTTTGAAGGGATTTTGGTGGCTTCTGAAATCACCGATTTTTTTAAAGGAATGAAATCATACATGAAGCCAGTTCGTTTAACATAGATTCCTAGAATTTTAGATTATGATTAATGTTAGAATATGAAAAGAAGGAAGGGATGGAAAGAGGAAAATAATGGAAGGGAAGAGAGAGAGAAGGCTCTTATGAATTTGTCATGAAAAAAGAGTTCTACAGAGAGAGTAACTTGGGGATAACTTGGGGAAATTTGAACAATACAAATTAAAAACTGATAGAAAATTTTCTTTAATAGAATATTCAGTTTAATTTACATAAACTGTTGTTTCTAAGTAGAAGCCATTAGCTTTTTTTAAAAAACCACTTTGCCTTTAACCAGTCTCATCATTTTTTAGCACTTTGATTTTCTCATTTATCAGTTTCAACTCAGCTGATTACTAAATTTGAATTTCTTGATGAGTCCTTTCTCAAGGCTCACATTTAAATTTCTTTGGGATTTTGCCCAACACCATGTGGCCATCCTTGATTGGCAACAGAAGGTAGTACACAATTTCTCTGGGGAGAAAAATCTGTTTCCTACTCACCTATAGTATAAAGTATATTTTACATAAGCTAACTACCATGAAGACAGCTAGCACCACACTTAAATTTTTATTTTTAGAATGTTAACATGATGTTCTGGCAAAGTAAGAATTATTTGATTTTTAGTGTCTTTGCTGTATTAATATGAACAGTGTCTAATATCTATTTTTAGAATATTTCATAATAATGCAATATTTTGTCATTATCATTATAATAATCATTTAAATACTATTTCCCTAAGTGAGGCATTGTTTCAAAGTGGGTCATCTCTTCCTGTGGATTCAGTATCAGTGAATTCAACCAATTACGGATGGAAGATATTTAGAAGAAAATTGTGTCTGTTTTGATCATGTACAGACTATTTTCACATTATTTCTTAAATAATACAACTACTTAATCACGTTATTACATATTAAAAGTAATCTAGAGAAGATTTAAAGTATATGGGAGTACTGCTTAGGTTAAATACAGTTTTTCTACCACTTGATATAAGAGGTTGAACATCACAGATTTTTGTTATTTGCAGCAGATCTTGGAAGCAGTGCACCTCAGATACTGAGGGGCAACTACACATTCCTTCCTACATTTGTAAGTTCTACCAGTAACACATCATCTTCTAGGAATGCTAGATCTATATTTTTCACCTAATAGGAATATATTTTCATAATGCTCCCATGCTCTTATCAAGTCCCCTTGTGTGAACAGCCATCAATCTTTCCAGCACATGATAATTTCAGATCAATTTGAGAGTGATGATGGTTATTGTCATCTGAGCAATTGCTGAGCAAAATGTTAGAGATAGAAGAGGGTTACTTTCTTTCTTTCATATCATTTTTGTGGGAATTTTCTTCTTGAGTAAAGGAATTCTATTCTCTCTGTCACATAGGTGCAACACACTGGAAAAAGCAGGCCCTCTGTGAGAATTGTCACAGAATTTGGATGCTAACAAAATAAAACCTCTTTTTATCATGCAAGCTCCTAATAGCAAAGATCTGAACTTTACTTTGGCTGCTGCATCCCCAGTTGATTGGGAAAATCCTTCCATGGTGTAGCTTCACAATATTGTCACCGAATGGAAGAATAAATATTTTGTTAGGTCAGATCAAGTGATTAGTAAAATATTTGTGTTCAAACTTTGTCAGCCATACTACTTACCCTGAAAGAAGAAAGAAAAACAAAACTTTCTCTGTTAGATCAATTCTATGAATAGTGACACAGTGGTAGAATTTCTTCCCCAGAGCAGGGACCTTCCAACCTGTGAAGATGAGAGCATCTTTCACATTGCTTGTTAGAAAATCTCATACTTTCATGAGATTATCAGGAAAGGATTCTGTGACATGGCAAAGGGGCTAAACATGATCTAATGTGGAGGTGGTTGTGTTTTCATTTAAAATAGGGACCTGAGAGCTTGATGCATGTGAATTAGTTATATAGAATCCTGTGAAAATTTCTTGTACAATATTTTTCATCTTTGACAAAAGGTGATGACACCTTCAAAGGGGAAAGTAAAGGATAGGAGTCAGTCACCACCACCTGCACAAGCTGAGCATGGGAGACAGTTTTGGATATAGTCCCTGTCTTCAAGAGGTCCCCAAAACTCCCCAGTCCAGCACTCAGCTGCATGCACTTTTGACTCCCACTGCTTTCTAGGGCCCCAACCTCTTGGCCTTCCTGGACTTGTCCCCCACAACCAGTGCCTTCCCTAAATCCTCTGCCTGTTTCTCCTACATCTGGGCCTTCAATGAAACCAGATATCCTGAAAAGATGCCCTTCCTGTGCTTTTTCAGTATCTTTGTACATCTCCTAGGGCTTGGAGATAAAGTATCCTGGAGGTAAAGCTAGAGTGCTTAGTCCTTTAAGCCCACAGCTTCTTCTTTGAGGTCAGTATTCCCCCCTTAGTCCTAGACTCCTCTGAGATTCATGTCATTTGTCTTAATGACCTTCTCCCCTCCCCCTCATGGGACAGCATGTCTACTGATCTTTCCCACTAAGTCACTGAAACTTTATCTCCTTCCTGGATTCTTTCTTCATTGCTGGTGACCAATTTAAATCCCTTATGAAGCCATGTTTCTACTTTCTTGTGACTGTGTCCAGGCAGCAGGAAAGGGCTGGAGATTATTATGAAATTGGATTCACCTATTTTACTTTAACTTCATTATCAAATGAACATTCAGCTCTGTCTAGGGTCATATTTCTCTTCTCTGGTTTCCAAATTTCCTGTACTTCTGTGTGACTCTTTAAAGCTTGACGTCTGCCCTCTTATTGTTTCTACTCCTCTCTCTTATTCTAGGACTACATATGTCTTCATTTCAGTGTAAGATTAGAATAAAGAAGCTATCAGAGGAGACTGTGTTAGTAGGCTTTCCATTCTGTAACAAAATAGCTGAGATAATCAACTTATAAAGAGGAAAATTTTATTTTGGTTCATAGTGTTGAAGATTTCATTGCATGGTCTGTTGGACCCACTGCTTTTGGGCCAGTAGCCAGGCAGCACATCATGGTAGGAGCACGTGGCAAAGGAAGCCTATTCATCTTAGGGCCTGGATGTGAAAAGAGAAGAGGAAGAGATGTGGATCCCACTTCCTCTTTTAAGGCATATCCCTAATGTCCTAAAACCTGCCAGACCCTACCTCTTAAAGTTTCTACCATTTCACAAAAGCACCACATTGCGAACCAATCCTTTAACACATGGGTTTGAGGGAGACTTTCTTTCTTTTTCTCTTTCTCTTTCTTTCTTTCCTTCCTTCCTTCCTTCCTTTCTCCTCCCCCTCCTTCTGTGTGTGTTTGGGGCTACACAGCATCTCACTATATAGTTCAAGCTGGGCTCACTTTGTAGCCCAGGCTTGCCTCAAACTCACAGAAATCCTCCTGATTCAGCCTTCTAAGTATTAGGATTACAGATGACCCCCAACATACCTGGCTCTGGGGGACATTCTAGATTCTAGCTAGCAGGGGCCTTTCTCTTTGTCTTGCAACCAAATTGACAAACTCCTTGACACTTGCATCCATTTTAGACTTCTTTCCTCTTATTACAATGAGAGATTTGACTCTGCTCCAAACCATGGCAACTGTCTTCCTGGGCCCTGGAGCCCATACTCTTAACCCTTAGAACAATAACAGCCAACCTTTTAGAGCTTTTAGTGATAACAAATGGCCCACTGTGGCACAGGTGCCATAGGTTTACCACCCCTGCCTTAGAGGTTTGCTTCTTCAGTCAACTGCTGCTAACTTCTTTCAACTTTCCTTCTTTATTATATCTCCTCCTACATTTTGTAAATTTTCTCTACCTCTTCCATGCTCAGTAAGTGAGTAAACAAGGAAATTAAGTGACAAACCAAAGCCCAACCATGAGCTCTAATCAACTTCCAGTTCCTATTCAACTTTAACTCATAAGTTTGGCTGCCATTTGCTGTTTAGATTTATTAATCTCCTATCCTGTCTTCTCTAATTCCAACCTGGCGTTTGACCTTTCCATCCTACTGATATAGTCAAGTGCATATGACGATGGTAATACCAACTGGCAAAAACAGTATCATTTGTTGAGTAGTTAGTATGGTCTTTGATGCCTTCTTGGGGTTCCCTCTCCTTTGGTGGTAGCTCCTTCTTAATGGTCTTTATTGATTCCTCCTCCTCTACCTGAGATCCACCTCCCACACAGCTACCATTCATTAGTATTGCTTTAAATACGTATTTACCTAGGACCTCTAAATTCTCTCCTCAGAACCTCTAAATCCATACTAAAATGACTCCTTGAAACCTCAACTCTAATTCTCAAGGGCATCTCAAACTTAACTTTTCTCAAAATCCATCTTTATTCCAACTCCTTCCATCTGCACCTCCTCTAGGACTGAGCTTCTAATTAATACTCATCTCCTTATTGAGTCAATGTGACCATTGTTCATGCTGATGCCATAAATCTAAGTACCATTCCTCACTCCTCCCTTTTGAATGTCTTCGGTAACTCATTACTAATTCCTGTTGATTCCCACACCCAAAGTTTCTGATCTATTTTCATTTCTCTCCATTTCAAGACTGCCAACCCAATCCAAGCCTCTACCATCTGTTTCGTAATTACTACAGCAATGTACTAACTGATCTTTCCACTACCTCTCTTGATACGCTACAATTTGTTTGCCACACACAGGCCCAAGTGGACAGTTCCCTACTCCTAAAAGGTTTCTTTTCAGATTCCTCATAATATTCTACAAAAACCTGCAACTTTCTGTAATGACTCTCCCTTGCTTACCCTACTGCAATTATCCTGGTCTCCTTCCTGGTGCTCATGAGGTCTAGCTGTCTTCCAGTGTAGGGCCTTTGGACGTGCTTTCCTCCCACCTTTGCTTCACCTCCGTTTCCCCAGTTAAAGTGGATCTCAACTTTAAAAAGTATCATCCTATTTGCACATGTCAGATACCTGGTCAGTTTCCTATGTTTCCTCTATATGCTTTGTGGTAATTTCCAGCTATTCATTTGTTAGTTTATTATTTCACAGAGGGCAGGAACAGTGTTAACTTGCTAAAGTTGAATTCTTGGTGCTTATCACAGTATACTCAGCCACACAGTAGGTGCACAACCACTGATATTCAAAATCAGTTGAATTATTTAATACAAATAAATGTCTGATGGAATTTGGACTCCAGTGTCCATGCTGCTATAATTCTTGTGATTGTGTCATTTTATGTTCTCATACTTCCAGTGCCATCAACATATTTTAAAACTTAAATATCAGCATGAAATTTACAGGTAATCATAAATTTGTAATGTGGTGTAGATTTAGTGCCAGATAACAAACTGAGCTATTATTTGAATTTAAAAAATGGGAAGCCTTTAATATTTGATAGGTATTGAGTGTACGAAGCTATTCGGCGGGCTAATAGAATTATGATTGATAAGAAATGCAAAAAGAATATCCTCCTTTTCTTTCTGTTTGGAGGAGGCCAGAGCAAAAACCTTCCCTGAAGATAGATTTACTCCTCTTTTCCTTGTAGGAATTGACCAGGATAGGAGAATTATAAATATGGGGCAAGAAAATATAACTGTGCAATGGCATTTATTCTAAAAGTACATGATATACCTTGTTTGTAAGTTGGTTCTGCAGACCTTTTTTAATAGATTCAACCACTATATATTTATTATAAGATTGATGGCTTCTCACTAATGAAATGAAAAACAGTGTATGTGATGTTTAGGGTGAACCCACAGTTACTGAATCACCAAAAATACTTAAAATAATTTCAAATTTTAAGGAGAATTTCATGTTTTTATTATTTTCCATAATGCTGTTACTTTGACTAGTAATACACAATGCATTCCCTTCAAGTTACTCACTCTTACAGAAGTACACATTTGGTTTACTCTGAGCCTAACTTTGCCTAAACTCCTTGCCTAACTAATGGTCATGCCAGACTTACTGATTTGTCAATTAAATCAATGAAAATGGTAGAATTTTCATTATTGACCTTTAAAATATTAACTTATTTATGGATTTGGCAGGGAGAGAAAAAAATGCCATGATGCTCCATTTATAGCTATTGAAAGTCACTAACCTTTCCAATATATTAGTTTCAATAATTATTCATAAATGGAAGTCAATTAGAAGTTCCAATAGAAAGTATGAAAAGAAATTTCCCTGAGGAGTAAATGTGTTACTTACTAGTGTTGCTAAGTCAATTAAATTACAGCCCATATTTTGTCAAGATATAAAACTCTCAATATGTCTATGTAATGAGAAAAAAAAAAAAAGAATGGGCTTATAGGCCTTACAGTTAGGAGACAAAACAACTCTGCAGTAACTTGAAAAAAGAATTATATAACCTGTACTTGTGCTGTTTTCATTAACATCTTATTAATTTAAAATGTGCCAGTCAAATTGTACTGCTTCAACTGGGCTATTTCTAAATTTATAGAAAGGAATTCACTATGGTAACTAAGGCAGCACAAACACAGAAGAATGTAAAATGGGCAGTTTATGCAAACAGGTGGAAGCAATGCAGTTTTTTGTAAATAAAATTGTTGAATTTCTATCTTTTTGTGATTTTTTAAAGCATTCTGGTTTTGCCTCTTTATAGGTGAGAGATGAAAAAGGCAGGTGGATGGGGCGGCTGGGGTCACCTAAGTAGAACAGGAACTTAAAGACGTTGGTGTGACAGAGACTCATGGAAAGCCCAGGGCTGCACTGTGTGAGCAGAGGCCTGTGGGTCACAGAGCCTTCGGCTGATGTCCACTAATGCATCCCCAACTAGAGCAGCTTCTCCTCAAAGGAATCCAGAATGTGCCGGAGGACTCACAAAAAGACTTTTTTTTTCCATAATGATAAAATGTACAGATGAAAGAGAGCCAGAAAAACCAAGGGCCTTTGGTAAAACTGAAATTACTGAAGTCAAGACTTTGTGGAAATTGTAATGCATTAAAACATGTTAGAGATCACCACTACTACTCAGCAACCCATCGTGCAAATAATTTCCCTTCCTTCCTTTCTTTTTTCCTTCCTTCCTAAAGGTCATAAAATGAAAGGCCTAACAGAAATACACAATGTATAATTACATATATAAGTAAGTAAAAGGTATATGATTGCATATTTATACATACATACGTATCTGCAGACTTGTACATCATGCAAGGTCTGATAAAACATAGTGTTTAAATTTAAAAAATTATTTCAGTAGGACACATTTTTGTTAATTGCCCTCAGAATACCTCCCTTTCTTATCACTTTTCCTGAATCAGTTCTGGAACTATTCCTTTATGTGTGTCTTTTTGAGCTGTGATCAAAAATATGGTGAGTACTGTTTCTAAGTACTATCCAACTGAAAGTCAGACTCAAGAAAACATTAGTGTGTTGTCGTCCACCTTATTCACCAGATCTGGCACCATGCAATTCCCCAATATCAAAATTACCATTAAAGGTAAACATTTGGAATTAATTCAGGAGAGGGAGACGGTCGTGACAGTGCATGTAAAGACATTCGTGAAATAGGACTCCAGAACTGATTCAGAAAGTGGCAGTGACTATGAGATAAGTGTGTTGGAAGGAAGAGGAAATATTTCAAAGGGAGTTAATGGCAACATGTCTTTTTCTGTATTTTTAAAATTTAAACATTCACTGCAATTTTCAATCATACCTTACATATTAGCCAAAATTATTCTAAAAGCATAAAGCAAAGTTGGAGGCCTAAATGTCCTGATTTCAGGACTTACTATAATGTAGTGAACAATCCAACAAACTATAAATAAAGCCAGTTTATTACTGAGAAATTTTTTCTGGTATTGTATAAACATTTTCAAGTAGTAATTATTTTCTAAGTGCTCTAAAATTTATAAAATTTTCTAGTTGATCTGGATAAATAAAAAAGGTTAAGATACCTTGCAGAGCTATAGAAATCAAGCTAGTGCAGTGTTGGCATGAAAATAAATACATCAATGAAGCAGAACAGAGCTATCAAAGGTGTTAATATATTTCAGTGGGAAAAGGCTGGCCATTTATATGTATGGTGCTTGAGCAGTTGGATAAGCATGTTAAGCACTAGCCACAATAATAAATATGTTTGGCACTTTGCTCTGTGGTTTACAGAGAGGTAGCCTGGGCTTCCTTGGCCTCGATTTTTGCAGTCTTCTGAGAGGAACAAGCTGTCTTCCTCCAGGAAGGGTATGCATGGTACCCCTTACAATGAGTAGAATGGACCCTTGGGTAGTTAGCAATACATAACCAAGTTTAACCTCCTTTCCGGCTTCCCTGGACCTCAATACCTAGTGGAAAAGTTATCCATTCCACAAGAGTACAGCATCCCTCTTTTTGGCTCTGCCAAACTCTTCATAAAACCATAACTTAGTTGCCTGTTGGTGGTTAGTTGGTAGTTTGAATTAGTTGGTTGTCTTTTCATACAGTGTAGCATTTTCATCACAAGCAGGGACAACCACAGCGAATTGCTAATTTAAGCTTCTGAATAAAAGGTAGTTCAGTAGAGCAACTACTCCCTCACCTCCTGCTTAAATGTTTGGAAGGAGACATTCAAATCTCATTTGCTACCACATGAGGCAGTTCTGCAGAGGTGAGGAGCACCACAGACGCAGTGGCATATGGCTTTTCCTGAACTTGGCAGTGGCACCAGGCAGGCAGTCCCTATCCACTTTTGCCTCATTAAAGGGACCTGACTTTGATAACTATTCAATTAATGCTGCTCTCAATGGCCCAACAAGACCCCCTAGCCTGGACCATGGTGCAATGAGCAGTGTTAATCCTCAGGAGCCACCACGAGTGGGGATGGATGTAATTAGCGCCTTTAAAAAGATGAGCTGCTTTTCTAGCAGAAATCAAAGCATGGATGGGGATGTTATACCAATATTTTCTTTAGATTACTTTTCTGTGCTATATTCTGGGAGCACAGGAAAGTTTATAGTCTGATTTTCATTTTTATATATGATTTATAATACACAATGAAATAAAAGAGTGATTTGGGATTGGCAAAAAGAAAAAGGAAAAAAATGAAGACAAACTTCACTCAGCTGATACCTTTTTTATATTTATCAACATTTGTGAATAAATATTGTTCTCATAACTAAAGTGTATGAAATTCTTCTTTGTTTGCATGTGGGAGTTAGAGAAACTTTCTCAAAGCTTACTAAAGCGCATTTGGTGATGTCCTGATTCTGACTGGCTCATGCAGGCCTGGGCTTGAGCTTGAGGGAACCCTGAGCACCTCCTCCCCAGTGCTGAGTGATGCCTGGGAAGCCCAGAGCTCAGGGCTGCATGATTCACCTGATAAAACACCTTGCAAAGACAAGAGCAATAAATCCCAGAGATCAATCCATGTAACGCATTTCACTCAGGTTTTATACTTTCCTTATATTAGTTAAGGATCAGTACTCAACACTTCCACGAAAACCATGGAACTCACATTAAGATATGTTTGTTAACTACATGCTCCCAGTAATCATAGGAGAATTCTACCAAATTCCATTAAACTCTGGTACTCTGCTCAGTAAATAGCCATGAAAACACTATGGTACTTAGAGCAAATCCTCAATCCCCTGCTAACACCTTATATTACAACCATCTAATTACCATGTTTTGCAGTAGCCTTGTGGGACTTTCACAGGTAATTAGAACTCCAGAGCTTTTCAGCAGTAATCCAGTAAGGACCTCTTAACTAGAATGGATTATGCACTGCTAATATCGTTGTGCCCACGTGTTTTCTACAGTTAATTGTTTCAATTAATATTTGGCTGCACTACAGAATTTCATGCAGCTTCATAGACTGTGACAGCGCATGATTCAACTCTGAAGTGGATGTGGGGCCTGCCTATCTGTTCTCTCTCTCCTCTCTCCCATTTTGTACTGGTATCCTGATGAGAAAAAAATAAAATATACAAAACATGTTCCTTTAAATACATTTTCTTTTGTGAATTCCAGATGATGTTCACTTTGTTTTTACCTAAGCAGGTAGATACCTAACATAATTGTAATTTTTATCATCCTTGTTAGGGGAAGGATGGGGAATTCATGACAATTTCTTCTTGTCACAATTTTTAGAAATGTAGTCTGAGCAGCAAGCAATGACAAGACATAAACCACATTATTTTTACCTTTGAGTCTTCACAGTCCAGTTTAGCATATTTGCTCAGTTAAATAAATCCCCACTGAACCGACATGTATTGTATTCTGCCAGAGTTAGAATGTGTGTGTGTGTGTGTGGGTGTGTGTGTGTGTGTGTGTGTGTGTGTGTGTGTAGCAAGTCCTCGGTAAATGTTTGCTGAATACCTCAATGTCACTAAAAAATTACTTTATGTTTGTTTTTAAATAATATGATTACAAGCTGATAGCTCAACATAAAATTAAAGGTTTATGGATAAGATGTTTGTTGAGGTAGTCACTTATGTTAGCATCAGTATTGCATTAATTCAAAATATGCAGAGCAAAAAAATAGCTTTTACCTAACAATTATCACTTTCTTAGCTTCCTGGGCTGAATTTTTTTTAATCTTTATTTGCTTGTCTTTCTCCTTATGTATGTTTAAGCATTAGGCTTTGGGATGGCAGTGGGATGTCTTGGGTAGACCCTACTATAAAGAAAGGACTTGCCTTCTTAGCTGAATGTCTCCTTCTGCTATGAGGCCCTAATTCAACTTGGGATGGGGCTTTTAGGTGATGAATTGGCATCTCCCCTTTTAAATCTGAGACCAAAAGCCTCATCATGGCATGGGAGGCAATATTGCTGTGAAAAAAGGCCCTGGGTTTTGATGACAGAGAGACTTTGTGGAAATCTTGGTACTCCTTTAGGAAATAGCAGACCCTCTCAGTCCATTGTCTTGTCAGTAGAAAGGGGGACTGATAACTACTCTAAGAAATGGGCTATGCAAAGTCAGCCTGGCACTCAGAAGACTCCTATGGAATGTGAATGTCTCTACTTTCCATCCCCAACATGCCTGCTCTTTGGCATTATGAGACTCCCTCTGTGATCTTGGACACAGGCTCTCACAGGAGGTGTCACCTAGGATTCCTGAGAAGGCTGACATAGGGAAGTCTGGAAAGCACCTAATCTCACTGTTACCACACTAAAATCTTATTTGAATACACAGCAGGCTGCTGTAAGTCTGCTTGTGTCTAACTGCTAGAAAATAATGATGGTGTGTTCTTCCCATCAAGCTGTATAGACATCAGGCACTCAATCCCACCTGCAGTCTTCTGCTTGCTGTTGGCCTTCCCACTGTCTCCTTCCTACCTGGAAAGCTCATTATATTGCCCATCCTCCTCTTCTATGCTGGAGCATTTCAAGTGTGTCCATGGTCAATGATTTTTTTCTTTTTGTACTGGGGATTGAACTCAGGACCTTGAGCTTGCGAGGCAGGCAGCAGAACCACTGAGCTAAATCCCCAGAATCCATGGTCAATGATATGCTGCCTTGCTGAGGCCAGGGTGTGATCTCAACCTGTTTTCTCAGATTAATCTCCATTTTCACCCTCTATCTTTTTTGCTCGCTATTTTCTGAAAGTTTTTCCTCATTTGCACTGCTTCTTCCATAAAGCCCACCCTGGTTTCATTTGACTATACAGAAAGTCCCCTCTGGAAACATGGACATAGTAATACCCCATTTTATTGCTCAAGTCTTCTAGATTGGATCGTCAGTTCCTTTAAGGGAAGAAGTAGACCTCATATAACTTCTGTATTATGCATAACATCTTTTCAGGGTCCTCTGTGTATTAAAATCAGACTTCTGCATGAAAAGTTAGAACTCTAGAGTAAGACAACCTCCATCCAAAAACCTTGATCCACTGCTTATAGCTGTGACATTGGACACCTTCCTTACCTTTCTGTAGCTCCATTTTCTCATCTACCAAGTAAGCACAATATTGATATCTACCTTATGGGCATGTTGAGATGACTAAATGCTTGGAGTTGGGACTGCTGCTTACTAATAATACCAGCTGCTGTTGTTATCTGACCATAATAAAATGAGTGATTCCAAATGCCTTTGGGTTGGCTTTTATTTAATCATTAGCTAGCTTCTCAAGTGGAATGTACATTTAAGGGCTTGTATTTCATTTAGTCACCTCACAAGCCTGTATGGAACAGGCCTGCCCACACATTATTCTTAAAGCTAGGAGCATCAGTGTTGCGATAAAAACAAAATGGTACTCGAAGAGAGAAGGACTAGGATTAAATGCTTCTATTCCAGTTTTGTGACCCTGACCATGTTAACCAAAATCCTAGCCAGCATTTCCTATTATTAAGAATATTGATATTACTCCCAATTTATTAATATATTTTCTAGAGAATAATAAGTAGGAAGTAAGGTCTACAAAGCTGACAGATTTTCTGTAGTGGTTATCTTCAGCACATGGAAGATTTATTATAGATATGGACCCTATTCTCTACTAGGAGCTGCATTGATGCTCACTGTGATATATTTGAATATCTTGTGGCATTCATAGTGCCATGCAGACCAGAATATGGCTTGAACAGAATTACATGCCCTGCCAGTTAGACAAATGCCTAAGCTATGCAAACCCCAACCCTTGCCTTTGTTCCCCTTTTTATAAAACCCTAAGATTTCTATCAACCTCTTCAAGACAGGTTTCTTTCTTTCCTCCTTTCTTTCCTCCTTTCTTTCTATCTTTCTTTCTTTCTTTCTTTCTTTCTTTCATAGCAGAAGAGTACTGGAAATTGAACTCAGGGCCTTGCACAAGCAGTGTGTTGCTGAGCTACAACTCTAGCTCTTGAAGATAGATCTTGAATCCTTTATCTATGCTTCTCAGCATGACCACTTTGATTAAAGCTCTTTTTTTCCTCATTGAGTTTATTGGTACATTTTAGGTATATTGTACAGTTGCATTCATCATTGGAATCTTGTACCTTTACATGACAGGTCTTGGTTCTCATTTTTTCCCTTTGTCCCTCCCCTCCCTTCAGCCCCTCACTCCCCCATTTACAAAAACTCTGTTTCCATTTTTTCATTATCTCATATTTTTCCTTTTCCCTTATTTCCTTTCCCCTACCCTTACTACTTCCCCTATATCTTTAGCCGTTTTCTTCCTAGTTCACATTGTCAATTATACCATTTTGATCTTATTTACACTTTTAGTTTTTCACAACAGAGAAACTATTCAGTATTTACACATGTGACTTATTTCACTTAAGAGTATGACCTCAATATGCATCCATTTTCCTATGAATGACTCTAATTTCTCATTCTTTATGGCTTAGTAGTATTCCATTTTATAGAAAAACCACTCTTTACTTGCCATTCACTTTTCCTTATTGGGCTATACGGGGAGGTGGCTGAGTCTGTTCTGTCTGGATCTACAGAGCCAGGGCTTTCCCCTAAAACTCTGGTAATAAGGGAAAATGGGAAGGGAAGTGCCCAGAAATGTTCATAAGTATAACCAATAATATACAGTCAACTCTGTGTCTATGGGTTCTACATCTACAGATTCAACCAGTGGAGGATAGAGAATATTAAAAACTATCTTTGTGATGAACATGTGTAGTCTTCTTTTCTTGTCAGTATTCCCTAAACAATACAGTATTACAATTATTTATAAAGCATTTACATTGTATTAGGTATTATACATAATCTAGAGATGATTTAAAATATATGGGACAATGTATGAACACTATAGAATTTTATATAAGGGATCTGAGCATCTTCAGATTTTGGTATCCAGTGCGGGTCTTGGAACCAGCCTTCACTGGATACTAAGGGATGACTTTAATCCTGAATGGAATACATTCTGGGCAATACTCCTAACAAAATAAACCATGAAGTAGCCTGATAAATCCTGACCTGGTACAGATTTGCTCTATAAAATAATGAATACAAATACACATGCAGATATTTTTTATTGTAAACCTTTGCTATAAATAGGAAATTTCAAAACTATTGCACCGAGTGTGGAGTTTTGCTCATGATCTTAAAGGCTACTGAGAGGGCTATGGTAAAGGGGATTTGGAGGCCCACTCTCATTTGGCATCTGGTTGATTTACTTTCATAAATGTGGTTTTCCTTCAGAGCTCATATAAAAGTAGTTCATATTTTTCTTTTTAAATTTCCATGTATGTTTTAAAAATACTGTAAATATTCACTCAACTCTGCTAACTTCATTTTGCTATTTATTTGTTTTATGGCTGAGTGTCAATATTCCTTTAAATGTGATACTTCCAAAGCTTATTCTGTGTCTGAAACTTTCAGATCTCCATGCTAAAGTTTCCCAACTGGGCTATCCAGTTTTGGTAAGCAGATTGGGCTTGCTTTAGAGGAGGGGTGACTTGGTCATGGGGTGGGCTGCAAGACTTTTCTTTTTCTGGAATCTAAGACAACTGTAGGTTTGAGACAATGACTGAAGACTTCCAGGCATCTTTCCAGGGAGTCTTGAAGCACATAGTTGTAAAAACTCGCAGTTGAAAGTCCTTGCAAATCTTGAAAATGCCTTAGTTACTCTTGTCTTTGTGTCATCAGTCTTGAAGAGGGTGGGGATATAGGAGTTACATTTAGGGGTAATAAACTTTGTATCACTATTTTCAGACAGATACCTTAAGTGATTACCATGCATATGTGCAGGGCTGAACAGGCATCTGACCCAAAGTTTTAAGGTAATAAAAACAGCTATAAAATGAAAATAGAGATACAAAGCTTTAAATAGATCTTAGTTACCCATTGGGCTGCAGACTTAGCCTCTAAGATCATCAGCAGGAGCATGGAGGAGAGGGCCAGTGTGAGTCCCCGAGGCAATACTTCCTGCCCAGGCATTGTCCGAGTATTGAGGCTAGAACCAGCTGTCCTCCCAGGTCTGGGAATCACTGCCTCCTAGGTGAGTAGCCCCTGATGGCCTCTGTATATAAACAGACTCCTTTCCTAATGTAACACTATTAAGCACACAGACACTGTCTCCCAGTGGATTTTGCCACAAGATGCTCACATCCTCAAATTTCCAGTCTAGTATAAGACAGATTCTTTTATATCAACACCTTTAGCTTTCTTATCCTGTCTTTGAAAGTTTTCATTTTGAATGTCTTGTTCCCTTTAGAGATTTCTATTCCCAGACTTCATTTCTGAAGGCTTTTAATCAGGTCCTCAGAGAAACAATTAGATGTCATGACCAGTGAATAAATCCATTGAAATATCCTTACATGAATACAAGCTGTTGGAGAAATTGTCTAATTAATTGACAGATGCCTTGAAGCTTTTTAGAGTAGAGAGACAGAGCCGCCTGAATGACCTCAAAGATACTATCACAACATGGAATCCAAGTGAACCCAGTAGAACAGGCTAAATTACGAATGAAAATTCAAGGCTGTGGACATACTAGCATATGCATTTATTTCAGTACATTGTGAGCTTACATAGGTAGCAATCAATTATTTGTAAATCATCCAGCTATTCCTAGATTGGGTTTATGAAAATTGCAGAGCCTTTGGAGCATCATCTCCATGGAGAAAATAAGAGGGTTTTGTGCATGTGGAAAGCCCACATTTTTCCTGGATCCAATAAAATCTGCCTAGTCTGACTCATCCAGGAAGGCCCACCACCTGTCTTCTGATAGACTCCTCTTCACTGTTTCACCAGACATTACTGCACTGATAAATCCTTTAATGATCAACAGGTCAAAGGTCTTGTTGTGATTCTTAGAATTTAGTTGTCTGTAAAACTCATGCCCACAACTGACTATTCTATATGCTGTTTCCAGCAAAGCTGCCTGCTGATCTATAAGCTGTTTGTTAAAGCTGTAAAAACTGAAATTGATTCAAGTACCATGTTCAGTGTCTAAATGTATTCATCAATATTGTAAATGGCCCATTCAGAATTATGGCTTGGGGAACCACACTGAGGTCGGCCATGCACATGCAAACAGTGCAGGCCTGGAGGAAGGTGTGTCTGTCTGAGTCAGGTGTTCTGAAAGGGCACTTGCAAACTAAGGCAAGGAAGCCAACTAACAGAGTTCTGCAGTCCAAGTGAAACTGAAGTAGGTCTCTTAGCAGCAAACAGCTGTATAACTTGGTGCGGGCCTCAAAAAATGGAAGGGCTGGATGTGTGTGGACTTAATTGATAGAAAAAGTACCTCCCTCAAACAATAGTATTCTTAAATTCTAAGAAGCAAAGCACATATGAATAGCTCCAATTTTAGGTTCTACAGAGGTAATCAGAGGGCCGGAGATCTAGCTCAGTGGTTCCACCACCTGCCTTGCAAGCTCCAGGACCCAAGTTCAATTCCCATTACAAAAAAAAATTACACAAGATAATCAGAGGCATCAAGGTGCTATCTTAATATTATTTCAACAGCACTTAAAAGAATGTATATATTTTCCTTTGAGAAGGCTGCAGAATTTATTGAAGTGACAAATTGTTTTAGGCATAAAGAATTTACATCAACTCAGTTTGGTAACCTTAGCTAACTCAAGCTAATCTGAAGTCCTCATTAACAGTTACATGTGTCTTTCAATTAAAAAATAGAAGCATAGAAAGTAAAGACAGGAAGAAAGATAAATAATAAATAGCATAAATACTGTTTATTTGGTAAGTATCTTTCAAGCATAATTTTAGAAAGCACTGAAAGGGAATCTTGACGTTTAACATACTTAAATAACTCATGCACACTCTCCCAATTAATTAAATTATATACATAAGTAGCTAGTACCCCTATTTAATTTTGTGGCACACATATTAAGTTTTATAAATGAAAAGTCCTTAAGTAGTATTACATCTTCTTTATTTATTGACTAAATTTAGATCAATTAATGATGAATGCATTAATTTAAATCATATCAGAAGGCCCTTACCCATTGTTGACTCTTTATTTCCATTGGGGTTTTGACCCATAAGACATATGCTACAAATGTCTTTCTTACAGTTTTACTATTGTTTTTATTATTGATTGTTTCTCTAACAATAGTCTATTAAATTCTCTAGTCTATATGCTTGTGACAAGATAAACCTTCAGCAGATTTACAGCCAAATTTTTTTTCTGTGGATCATCACCCAAATTTACTTCTGATTAAGTTGGTGGTTGAGGACTAGTGAGCCTCTGTTGGACCACCTCATCTGCAGTCCTAAAATGGATTTGGAGCTTCATAAGCAATAAATACAAATGTCAGCGAAACTGCTCCCAAAGTTTATAAGAACAGCCCATTATCGGGACCATGCATCCTATTTATTGCCTGCCCTGCCTAGTACAGGGTCCAAAACCTACATTTCTCCCAAAATCTCATTGTGTGAGAGAGCTAGTAGCACTAAAAGCCTGTGTTCTCTATACTCTGTATTTGTATTACTCAGGTACACACTTTTTTCCCTTTTTGATTTACATTACATTAAAGACAGTAGTGTCATGTCATTTCCTTTTCTTCAGTAATTGGTCCATTTTCATGACTTTTCAGGTTCCTCAAAGCTACTGACCCTATCACCACCACTAAGACACAGGGCATTAAGTGTGAATTAATAATATGGAGAGCAGAAAAGCAGATCTTAAAGACTCCTGCATCCAATGTCTGTGTTATCTGTTTGCTTGAATACACGTCAAACCAAGAGGTTTTCCCCCAGATTATGTTCCTAATAAAGACACTTGGTTCATCTTCATAAGTGAAGATTTGGCATTACTTTCCAGAGAAGTAAAGATTTATTTTTTATTCTCTAAAAAGTAAAATGCAAGAAAGGGAGCCAACTTCATTTTTAAAAAACTGCATTTTAAACTTGGTTTTGAGTAAGATTCAAAAATCAGGAATGCTTTATTTGATGTTGAATTCTCATCAACTGAGGCAGGTCAGGTTCAGATTCAATAATATATTGTTTAACAGTGTTTTCAAATATTTTTATTTTGAAGGAACATAGTTTTTTTTATAAATCATGAGTGATTTAGTTGCTTATATTTAATACATGTTGTATCCTATGTAATACAGAGTGTTCTGAAAGTTGAATCCATTTCTTTTAGATTGGCTTTATGTACCTATCCAGAAATCACCTTTTTCCCTCAAAAGGAATTGCACTTTTGGCGCCGTCTTTATTATGGCCTCTAGAGTGACTTTTTGTCATGCTCGTGAAATAGTCTGATATTTCTGTAAGGGCCAAGAATATGAGCTCTGTACTCTTTTGCTTTACTTAGTAGCTCTGTAATATTGCCACACTTCACTTTGTACATCTTTAAAATGGAAATAATGACAAACTTATTTCAATGGTCTAGTATAAGGTTTTAATGTGGTAATATATTTCAAGCATGGGCTTCACCAACTGGCATAATGTAATAGATAAAATATGTGATCTAGCCTGGAATAGTGACCCATGCCTGTAACTCCAGCACTTTGTAGGCTGAGGCAGAAAGATCACAAGTTTGAATTCTATTGCCTTGGCAACTTAGCGAAACATTGCCTCAAAGAAATAAAAAAGCGAAATAAAAATTTAGGTGAACGTAATTGACTTAGAAGGCCACAAGCTTAAGTCTCACTGCCCCCTCCAAAGTGATCTAATTCTTATAATTCCATTTGTACTACTTCTATCTATATTTTATCTTCCTTATTCAGTTAAATCTTCTATTAAGTCTTTTGGACTTCTAGGTATCTTTCTAATCTTTTCTCTTTCTACCCTTCTCTCTCCATTCCCAGCCTCTGCTGATCATTCCTCTGTGGTCTTATATGAATCTGGATCTCAGCCTTTGCACAGCCTGTCCTACCCTCATCACTCTGCCAATTCTGCCTTAAAGGCCATGGTTCTGGGCAACTAATGCCCTGATTAAAGGCATTGCTTGCTTTCCTGGTGAAATCCAGACTACTTCTCCAGGTCCTCTGAATCAGCTCCTCTTCTTCTAGTACATTTAAACTTTGGCCTCTCACTCCCACTTCTGTGAGACTTTTGCAGGATCAAAGTCATCCTGAATGTACCATGCTAAGGTTATTTCAGAAATAAATCTCTTCCTCTCAGCCCCTGTAGTTGACAGGAAGATTAGATCAGGCCCCAGCCTCCTTTACTCCCCAACCCCTGGTAAAGAGACAAACGCCTGGCAGGCTGCTTTAAACACCTCTTCTCAGAAGCACTCTGCCATCACCATATTTGTCATATGGTGGTACGACCCATTAGTCACCAGGCACCTAAAACCCAGAGTATTTGTTCTATGTATATATTCTTTCATCCAGTCCTTATTGCTACTCATCAAAGTAAATAACATGGTCTACATTTCCACATAAATAAAAGAGTACAAAAAGGTTAAATGATTTGCCAAGAGGATATAACTATAAGCAAAAGAGGTGAGATTCCGGCAGAAGTTTGTGTTATCAAATGGCCCTGTCTCTTTGGTAATAGTGAATGTGAATACCTGTCTTGGCATTAGATTGTGACTTCTTTGGTAGGTCAACTTTGTAACTCCTACACATTAGGCAGGCTTAGACATCTGGTCAGTAATAATGAATAAGTGGTTTTATGGATGGATTAATGAATGAGTGAAAAAATCAAGACTAATTTTTTTATTGTGTCAATTCTGAGGAAGGATGTATTATTTTACATTTTTATAACAAGTGGTCAAGAAATATTTCTTGAATCAATTTTTTGTAAAAGTAATAAAAAATAAAAGTGTACAATAAGTTTTTAAGATTATATTTTTGGAAGTACACATTTGTAAAGGGAAAGAGAACTGAGGAAGACACAATAACAGGATAGGAGCTGTGGACAGTGAATGATGAGTCTACAGGTGCCTTATGCCTTTTTCTTCCTTGTATCAGTAGCTTCTAACATTGCCTTGCAATACAATTTTTTTAAACCAAGGAAAGTCTGTGTGCAAGTTTGGCTTTAAATGAAAGGAAAATATTATTGGTGATATAAATGATCAGATTATAAATGTCAATTTATTTTAGGTGCATCAACATTGAGATATAGCCAAATAGGAGTGTCTTGTCCATTAGCAGTCTGTGGATTGTGCCTTGCACAGTCCATGCAGGTGGTTCTACAAAGTACAAATTTAAATTTGATCATAAGAATTCTTATTGGTTTCAATGAACATATTGAATGAACATGTTCTTGGATGGAGATATTACAGGCAGGAAAGATGCCAGCTTAGTTTACAGTCCTGCAATAGGAAAATTCATTTTCTGGAACATTGTGGGTTGATATTGCATCTTCTCTGGGTATTTTTACCATGCAATAAATTTTGAACTATTTCACAACATTGTGATATATCTTACAGGTTAAAAAAAAAAACTCTTTAATCAACAAATTTGTATAGAAAAATTGAACTAATTTTGTCTCTTTCCAAATTCTCTATAACCTTAAGGGTAAGTAGAGGAGGAAGAGAAAATACTGATATTTATTGACTCACTGGGTGTGCCAGTGTCTAAGGCACTTTTGCATCATAGAGACACAATACCAAGCACCCACAAATTAAAGGAGGAGAAGTTTATTTGCCCTCATGGTGTTTAGTGGTTTCATTATGTAGTTGGCTGGATTCAAGGCAGAAACAGCATGAAATAAGGGTCTAGCAGGGGACAGCTGCTCATGCTATAGTATCCAGGAATCAGAAAGGAAAGGGCGTAACCCAGGAGGGAGACACTCCTCCATGTCACATCCTCAGTGCACCATCTCCAGCCAGTCTCCTCCGCCTTACAGCACATGCACCAGCTCAACTCACCAGGGGATGACTCTGTGGATGAGTACAGTTTCCACATGATACAGCCGCCCTCCAAACGCTCACACCTCTAGGTACATGAGAATTTTGGAGGACATTCTAATTCAAACCATGACAGCCAGGCATTTTTTTATGCATCAATTGACTGTCCATAGAGTTGGTAGTCCCCCCATTTTGCAGATGAATTGAAAACACAAAGAGTTTAAATAATTTTCTCAAATCACAAAGTAAGGAGAGTGTAATGAGAATGTAAACTTGCAAACATTCTTGCCTCAGGACCTTTTAATTATCTATACAGCTCAATGAGTTTGTTCATTGATTGTCAGGTTTTGCTCAAAAATGGCAGCACAATAATGCTGATGGACTAGCACTCTCCCTCTTTCTTGCCTGGCTACATTACTTATGTGGGAATTTAATATGGACTTTCTGTTATTGCACATTTTCACTAAATTATAAATACTAAGAGAATTTTTTCCACCAATCTTTTTTAAATCGCTTGTGAATTCAACTCTGGAGAAATAATGCAATTATGTGCTAAGCAAATATATGGGAATAAGTAGTTATTGTTTCTGAAATTTGACAAATCTAAAAAGTTCTTTTTCTACTGAAATTATATAAGTACATTATATTGAAAATCTAAATAAATTAAGTATGATTTTCTGTTTTCTTATGGACTTTGTATTCATTGCAAAACATGCTAGAAATATATGTGTCACTTTATTTAGAGTTACTTTAAAATTTGCAGAAAAGCTGAAATGTTGTTCAATAAAAATTAGCATATGTGGTTTGCACCTGTCCAGGGATATAGCCCAGGGACTTCATGCTGTGTATGTGGAACTCAGGTCCAAGACTGACCTTATCTTAGTTACTTCTCTCATCATTAAATGAAATCCCCAACACACAGAGTTAAAGTAGGAAAAGGTCATTTCAACTCACTATAGAGATTTCATTCTACAGTCCGCTGGCTCCCAGGCAAGACAGCATGGTGGAGGAGCATTGCAGAGGAGAAATAGTCCATGGTGTGGTAAGCAGAAGGCAGTGAGCAGCAGCAGCAGCAGCAGCAAGCCAGCCTTTCTTTTCCTCCTTTATATTACATACAGGTTGTATGCCTATTGATGGGTACTACTCACACCCAGCATGGGGCTTCCATTATCTGTGCCCAGAACTGTGCTAAACTCATATAGTTATCATGCACCTTTAATCCCTGCATCATACACCCTAGATCCAGCCACCTCTGAGAAGCCACACCTATGAGCATGTGAGGCTTTAAGGAGCCATCTAGATACAAGCCATGACAGATCTCTTGTGGTTTCCTGTCTTATGGTCTGAGTTTCTATGGCCTCATCATTATACTTTGCTCCAGAGGGAAAATGTGAGAGTGCTTACAGATCACCATCTATCCTGTAGAAAATTCCCACAAGCTAACTAACTGTGGGCTGCATGTTCATTACAGGAGTGGACCATATGGTTGAGACACACAAGCCACCCTGGACATATAGCTTAAGCTTAAATAGCCCCATGTAAATTTTATGTCTTTAAATATAAAAGTTGTATCTAACATATTCCTTTCCACCAAATCATCATGGTTATTCATACAGTATTTGTACATATAGTGGAGATATATATATATATATATATATATGTATAATATATACATATATACATATATATATATATATATAAAATGCTATTATGCTCATAATTTGTCTTCCATGTTAATTTTAACTAGTTACTTGTTCTTAGTCAATACTTGTGTCTAAATGGTCTTCATTTCCAATTGTATTCCTCTGGTCTTCAGGAACCTTAGTCAATCTTTATACAGTTTAATTTCTAAATTACATTCCATTCATCATACGATTTGTCATTTCCATTTCTTCAGTTCAGAGTTCTTTGTGTCAATCAGACAGTTATACTTCCTAAGACTTTTAAATCTTTAATTAAATGAACATTCAAAATGCACACACAGTGCATTTTGTGTGCAAAATGCACACAAAAATGCTCAAAATAAAATGCCTTTCAAGAAAAGTTTATGCTTTAGGTTAAAATAAAAATGAATTGATTTAATATTATATGTATAAAGTCTTAGCCTAACTTCAAAAAAACCAGATGCTTAGAAATGTCTTTAGTAATTATAAACAGAGATCTCCAAGTAGCAGAAAACATAACCGGGGTAGGCTATGCCAATAATTGATAATATTTTTGTCACAAATTACCACTGTGTCTGTCCTACTGTGTAAGACATACCATGAGTGTGACCACTTTGTGTTATTTTTTTCACCATAACTCATTTCCATCATAGACTTCCCCAGAGACAGTGAAAATATCTGAATGCAACAACCTTAGAGTAAACTCTTAAGTTTTACCTTGTGTACATGCTGCCATATTTTTTTTTTAATCTGCCATGTACAATACTTAAATCAGACTTCTTTTGACATACTTCACATCTGACTTGGACATCTCAATATTAGGTTTAAAAAAGTACTGGCTTTTTAAGATGGATTAACTAAAACAATGAATGGGAAATAGCATCATACTAAAAATGACCTGCAAATGTAAAGTTGTGGGATGTTTTAAAATTGGTTATTTTTCTACTTTGAAACAATTTTCCCTACCTGTAACAACTAAATGTATAAATGGTTTCACTTAAAAATCCAATTAACCATTAGTTTCCATGTACATTCAGAAAAACAAAAACAGTCTGCCAGTTTTAATTATTAGGAAAGAATTCCTTCCAAAGAATTTCTTAAAAAGTAAAATTTCATCCTTTAATTATTTTTGACCTTAGGTTTTATGTAAAACTTGGCTTCCTTCTGATGTTCCCTTATAGTCTTATCAGAGCCTTAGTGTCTAAGCATATAAAACAGCACAAAAGTCACCGTGAATAACTCTAAAGCCTTCTTAATTAAGGAACAATGTTACAAATCTCAGATATGGAAGTCAAATTTGAGAATTATAATGGCAAAGCAAATTATATTTCATGGATAGTGCTGGACAAAGGAAGAATAATTGTCTTCTGTTAATTAATTCCTTCTTTTTATCTCACCCATATTTTTGGAGTGTTAGAATTATTTCAGAGGCTTTAGATTTATATCAAGAAAAAGTGATTTTGTATATGAGTTGGATTTTATGATAGCTTAGTGCTAGAATTCTACAGTTATTTTTCTTGCAGGAGAGGGATAATGTATGTGGAGATTTATTAAATATATACTACTACATATTTTTATTATACAAAATATTGTCCTGCTATTAGCTTTCAACCTGTGTTGGCTTGTTTATTTTGTCAAAATTTCCAGCTTAGGAACTCCTCAGGTGGTTTGACCTCCTGCCCTGCACATCATCATCGTACAGGGTCAAAATTGCTTTTCCACATGTAGGAAAACCTAATCATTTTCCAAGATAAATATACACTTGAAGAAAGTTTCTCTTATTTGTTTTTAACCATAAACACCTATTACATTTATGATTGTTCAAAACATGCTGTTTATAATATTTTCCCCAGAAATTTATGCAGAAAAAACAATTCTCCTGAGACCTAAGTTCCATCTTCCATTTATAGGGGAGCTGTCAAGTCCTCTCTTCCTCTTAACTTCGCTGGTCTGGTGGAATCCCCAAAGTGGGGTGCAAGATGGTGCTATGGGCCAATGGGGGTGGTTCTTTCAGAGGCAAAATAGATGGAGATACAAAATTATCTGGCTACAGCAAGAGTCACTATCACTCATCTCACATTGAAAAGCAATGATTTTCTGTAATTAAAATTATTATATCTATGAAATAACCTTTTCTTTCACTTTGATAGCATAAAGAAATATTTTCTTAGCTCTACCTGGTGAAACTTGGGAAAACTTTAAACAGATATACATTTTCAAAGTTGCCCAAAACCTTTTCCAGTGTCTTTTACCTCATGCAAATTCCTGTCAAAACCCTAGTCTGCTCACTGAAATGATGAGATTAAAATCTTCCACTCTTGCAAGAGCCCATCTGTGTAACCTAGATGAGGGATGAGGGGCACCTTCCTCTAGAACACCACAGGCCACAATTCCCAACTTACTCCACAATTTTTAAAGTTTACTTTTAAGAAAGTTATATGTCCAGAATCAATTTTTCAGTTACAGAAAAAAATTTCTTAGTGAAAACATGCTGTGATTCAGAGTAAATAGTAATATATCACCAATAAATTTATCAAATATCATCAAAACAAAGAAAAGAAAAACATCTTTGTAAATTGCAAGTGTCAGACAATCACATAGAAAATTACTGACTCCCTTTATTGATGTCAGGACATCTATTAGGAAAAAAAACAACACACTAGCCTATGATTTATTTTGATGCCTTCATGTGAAATTTAAAGACAGACAAGGAAGGTCAAAGAGAGACTTTGACTCTTCTGCCCTTTGAAGTCAGTCCATCTGCACTGAATGATCACAGCAAGAATTTCACAAAGATTGTAAGTAGAGAAAATCAGACAACGCCAAAGACTTTCTGTACAATCAATTATCTGCAATCTTTTGTTGTCAATCAATAACTAGATGTTTGCATATTTCTGCATTTGTGGCTACTTCCACTACATCCTTATTATCTAAAAGTGGTCCCCTCTCTTGAGGGCACATTAGATCTTGGTATTTATAGCTGGTGACCTAAACTCTTCATTGCACCAGGTGATAAAGGTTGGGAGACTTGACCCACTCTGTGTAATGAGCACTCCTTTTTCTGTCCTTCTGTGGAGAATGCAGTCCTCAGGATGACAGCAGGGAACTAATGTGTTCTCACTGCAGGGGATTGACAACTGAGGTGTGAGATTGTCCCTTCCCCCTGGCTTTGTCGGGGACAAGAAAATAGGACTCCAATTGTGAGCAAATTACAGCTAGCTGGCAGTGCAGTCAGCTTCCTGGAGCTGATGGCCATCTGCAGCTTCCACTCTGTGATGCTCTCTGTGTGTCTCCTTCTTGCATGGACCCATGAGAAGAACATTGTGTATAACTAGAGATCTGGTACACTGAGGAAATGACAGGTGAGAAAGGGAATCAAGAAAGCAGGGCCATGCCCTTCCTTTGTGATGTGGTGACAATATCCAGGACAATACAATCCTGCTTTTCAGACGTGATTTATAGACATCACCACTTTGGAAGGGCCATGAGAAGCCTGGTACTGGCAGAGCTTCATCTAACAAAAGACTATGAACCTGAACTTTTTATTTTCATTGTTTCAGGTAATGAGTTGTGATTCCAGATTGGGAGGGCCATCCCAAATGCAGGGAATCTCTTTTTCCTTCTGTGCTTCGTTTTTATACTTCTCACATTATATTTTTGTGTCATGGCTTTGCAGTTCTGAGTTAATATCATCACTTTGAAAATGCTACTAATGCAATCCTACTAAACAATGAGTCTCTTGGGTAAATTACTTATTTGTAAATGATGGGTTTACTATCTGTCGTACAAGCTGGATACAAATAGTGCTCTCAGAGGGACATTCTTGAGTTCCAGTTCAAGATGACCACAAAGGTTAGGCCTCAGGAGAAGGAAAGAAAATGATGAGTTATACACATTAAGCACCTGCTATTTGTCAGAGAATACATTCAGGGCTTTCACATGTATTATTTTGACAGATTTTTTCCCCTACATTCAAGAGTTGAACTATCTCTATTGTTATACACATTTGCTCTATTTGTTTTTCCAATGCCTCTTTTGGTTCTCAGAATTCTTAACAGCAAACAAAATTTCCAGAAATACACTGAATTATATGACACGTCTCTAAATCCACCAGGGTGCTATTTTTACATAGAATAAATGTCATCTCTATTATGTGAAGTGAACTAAATTTTATTTCAATCCCTCTCTACAGGAATGAGTGTCTTGTAGCAGAGACCCAGATTTACAAGGTGCACAGTGATGTGAGCCTCAAACTGACTTTATACCCTCTGATTTGTGAAGTGCAGTCAGTGCCCTCATTTCTAGCTGCATACTACACTGCCTCTTCTCATATAATGGTCATTGAATGTGCTGAAATAAATGTGGAACATAATTCACTTGAAAGGAGAAAACTCAGAGTAGCTGTCATTAACCCTGTGCTCTGACAGTATATGGTAGATCAAAAAAAAAAAAAATCAAGGCGAGTAGATGGGGATTGGAGCAGGCAGGCGAGCTTATTAGCTTTGGTCTGAGGTATGCCAGTTACCATACTAGGAGCTTTGTCAAAATTGCCTCACTTAATGTTCACATAAACACTAAAAATGAAGACTTTGCTTTATTTTATGGATGAGGAAACTAAGAATTAATATTAATTGACCCTCCTAAAATTTGAGGGACCAAAAGAACTCCTAATATGACCAAAGTCTGGTGGTATGTTTTCCCTGATCATATAATGATCACTGCAATCTGCAGAAACAAGCCAGGTAGGAAAAAGTAATAGTAGGTCAATGTGGCTCTGAAGGACGTTTTTGCCTTAAATGATTAAGGGTCTGCTCACCTTGTCATTTAGCACATTGTTTCTACATAGGTTGCTCTAACCTTTGTAGAACTTAATTAAATATTTAACTGATGCTACATTTGAAGTTAGCCATTCCTTGTTCTATCAAGCACTGCGTGATGTAGCTCTTCGTTTTATTTGTGCTGAGTCAGCTTCCTTCCATCAGTCTAGGATCTGGTAGACTAGACTGAGGTTAGCTTACTTGTTTTTCTATCTAATTTCAGAGAATTAGATTGTTCAGTTATTAAAATGTTTGCATTAAGCAAAATTATTAATCTTCGGAACAATAATTCACACTTCAACCTCAATTATTATTATTCAAATCATGGACAATGACTACTAGCACTCATGAGATTGCCACCTGCATAATTGGCCCCAGAATTATAAAGCTTTAATTATATCTCTGCAGCCTGTATGATAAGATTTGAAAAAAAAAAAAAGTCTAGTATTTTGTTTCTGACACTTTGCAAATTATTGTAGGTGGTGATAATAATTGACTAGATTCAATAAATCAGGATTTTGGCAAGTGAAAATTTGAGTAGATATTAGAAATGTGACCAGCAACATAGAGAGTATAATTTTTCAGGTTTCAGGTAGTTCATATTATCATCAGGAACATTAACCCTGGAACTCAGGTGATTCCTGAAAGTATGAATGTTTATAAAAATGTTCAAGTGTCACTCCTTTGGAAGTGCTGCACTATGTCTGTTGCTTGTGGTATGTCCATTCATAACTCTTTCTACATTTATACATATGTATGCTTTGAACTTTACAGAGTTGCTAGGTACCTAGATCAAAACATGAAATTCAGTGTCACACATAATCATTTAACACAAACAGGAGGCATTAGTTCCTCTGCAGCAGAAGTATTGAGACTTGGCCAAAAGGGACTTTGCCTCCTGGCCTTCTCCTTTGTTGTCAGAGTAAGTGGGATCCCTCAAAGCTAGAAGTGCTGTGTTCTCCAATATCTCTGAGCAGAAAGATGTTGCTGCCCCACATTTTCTAAAACATGAAGTCACAGTACTGTATTCATTGGAAATGGACGTTGGTGACCTGGGGCCCTGTGACTTCTGCTGCGGAAATGAGGGGAGAATGGCTCTTCTGCTGAATTAGGCTATGGAGAAGTAGCCCCAGGAAACATGAACTGCAGAAAAAGAAAAAGCCTGGGCAAGCAGCCTCTGTGGATTGTTAGATCCACATGCTAAGATATGTAGTTACATTTTATTTTAGAAAAGTATGCAATTCAGTTTCCCTTGGTGAGGGGCTGCTGAGCCTGACCAGACAATATTTCCTGTAGCAAGTGCTCACCACATGCTGGGCCTCTGGTATCTTTGCATGAGAATGTGTCTGTGTGTGTAAATGTGCCCATTTGTGAGTATGAGTGTATGTCTGTATTAGTGTTAATGTGCATTTCTGGGTGTGTGTCAGTGTGGGTGTCTGTATGTGTGGTCTTTGTGTATCTGTGAGTGTGTGTGTGTGTGTGAGTGTGTGTGTTAGTGTCAGTGTCTGTGAGTATATTTTTGTGTTTGGATTACCCTGGCCTCCCTGGGGCCCAGTGTGCACTGCAGTATAGATTGTGTGCTCAGTATATAGCTGCAGAACACATGGGCCATTTCAAATTCAGGTTGAGTAGTTCAGTAGGGTCTCTACATAATCCTTCCAAACCTGAATCCTTGCTCAAAGAAGCAGTAGAAACAGGGGAGGTCAGAAATTTCTGGATGAAAATATAAATGTATCATAATGCAGTTAAAAAGACATAGTGACAGAAAAGTTAGTAATTAAAAGTGATCTACTGTTAGTCTCTTTATTATATACACAGCCTGTTCTAAATGAGGTCTGTTTGGGGAAGAAAAAGGGAAATGGGTAAAGGCCTTCTGAGGGAGAAGTCTGAGAACCTAACAACAGAGGGAACTCTCTCTAAGAGTGTAATTGACATAAAAAACTCAGTGACTTCAAAGAGAAAAACTCATGTGTCACATTTTCCTAATAGAAAAATTGGAAAAATTTATGACCAAACAAATCTGTAAGCAGGATTTTTAAACAACTTATTCCCAAGTTAAAGAATAAAAATGTATGCCATTTTATCTAAAAGCTAAACTTTTAAAAATTCATGTCATTTTTCATTTTACCAAAGACTTGTGGAATTGGGAACTACTCTGGTAGAATCATAAATTTGATCATCTTTTCGGGGAGAAAGTTGCTGATATGTGAAAACTCTTAAAGTGTTTATACATTTGGACTAACAACATCTTGGGGCAACAACATCTTTCTGCTCAGTGATACTGGTGAAATTTATCCTAAGAAAATTGCTAGCTATTCCTCCCTAGTTGTGTTGGTTATTGTTCTTCAGAACATTGTTTATAATTGGAAAAAAGTGGGTACAACTCAAAATTCAGCTCAGGTTTGGTGCTCACTAAATTATGATGCATTGTTATGTTGAATACTCCACTCTACCAAAACCATTCTTTTTCTCCAGATATTTATTTATTTAGTAGGAGTAAATGTGTGCAGCACATAATGTTCATATTCCATGTTGGGAGAAGAATAGAGAGGAGAGATAGATGAAAAAGAAAATTGGGATGTGGTATGTATATGTACCAACTCCATACAAGGGATGTAAATGCTACATACTGCAGACATGCATAAAGACAACAAAGGAAGGGGATCGGGGTGGAGGGTTGAAGAAGAGAGGGAAGAGAAGGGAAGGAGGATTAGAAAAAGGATTGAACTTTGTTATGTACAGGTACCAAAACCTTTCTTGTACTTAATTATATGAAATATAGTAGCTGAAGTGATCTTGTAAAACAATGTATGCATAATGAATCCAATTATGTAAAAACTTATGTGCATGAACAGCTTAACTTTGGTATTTGTATGTGGGCAGCATTCTGGATATCTGGGCTTTTCTGTCTGCCTAAATCTGTTCATGCATAAGATGGGGGGGGGTCTGGGGTTTTTTATTTTTTCTTATCTTTTTTGTGGGTTGTAGGTGGGGGCAGATGCTAAGAGTTTTAATTCAGGCCAAATCCAGCCTAGGAAGGTTTATCACCCTAGCTGAATCCCCCAGAGGATGAGATTTACAGGCAAGTTTCCCTGGCTAAAAGGAAAGGATGATTGTTTGATGCTTTGAACAGATTCCCTCCCTGTCATATGGAGTTGGGGTGGGGAGAGCTTCCAGATCAAGGGCTTTAAGGCCTTTTTCTAATCCCCTTTTTAAAAACTTTTCATTGCATCCATAGCTAAAAGTTGGGGACAAAGCAATTCCACTTAATATGTCAAAGCTGAACTTCCTGCGAAACCTACCCATTCCTGGGTGGGAGAATTAAGTTTGGGGCCAGTGGCTTTTAAGCATTTAAACTCTTTGATGATTACTGAGTAAAGGTGACATCATGACCCAAGGAAGCATCAATGTTCTGCTATTACAGTAGCAGGTTATGGCAGATGGTGTGGCTGAGCCTGCCATGCAGACAGGCCCATCCCATGGCAGGGCCATCAGAGCCCACAGGTTAGGGCCCTGATCAGCCATGTGAGGAAAGTCCTTTTGTTTTCTTGTAGTGGGATTACATGCAAGATTGGGCTTAGAAGCCTTAATTTTTTTCCCTTTTTTCTTGTAACAAGAAGTAAACAGCCACTAATGAACCTTAGAATCTTAATGGACTCTGTGAATTTAGCATCCACATTTTTACCCAAGAGATATGACTTTTGGTCAGATATTGGAACTAAAAATGCTATGGGCAATGCTGTGCCCCTGCCCTGTTAGAGAACGCTATGTATGTTCTTACATGTATTCCAAATGCATTAGAAAAGTTATATTAGAAAGAAATGCTTAAATTCTCTCTACTCTTTAGATTCTAATGGATCTACTGTCAGATTCTATAAGTCAATCAGTCATCTTTCAAGGGATATCTCCATTTTGTACTTTAGTTGGATATGAAATCCACTTTTCTTTCATCTTTTTCTTTCGTTAAACATAACAATATCAATATGTTATATTTTCAAAAATGTGTAACAAACTTGAAGGATCTCTGGCCATGAAGGAAATATTATTTAGATCATATTACTTATCTAAGCATTGGAAGAAATTTTTCAAAATATTCCTTTCAGAAAATAAATCCAACTAAAGGACAAAAAAATCATGTAAAAGAATCAGCTTACATTATGGATAGGAAGAATAACAGAGTAAAACTCATACTCTGAAATGACAAAAGTTTGTTAATATTCTTTTATTTACTTCTTTGTAATACAATTGTTTAAGGATGACATTTGCTAATATGTGAACCATGACCAGGTCAAGATTTCTTAACTTGCAAAAGAAATTATGACATATCAAGAACTTGAAGGAAAAATAAACTTTTAGCATGCCTATGAGAATGTAGTAGGTTTGTATAGAGGTTTCTATTTTGAAAACAAAGGGCATTGTAACTGATGAAAGATGTTTTCCTTAATCACTCTAATTTAAGAAACCACAAGTCTAGACATGTAGATTTATTTTCAATACATACAATATCTACTTTCAATATTATGGATTTAAACAATTTCACATTGTCTGACAGATTTATACCCTCTTCTCGGCTGACTACAGATGTTCCCTGTTCCCACCTGCTCCCTCTCACTTGTGCTGTCCTGTGCCTTCCTAACCACTGGGGCAGGTGCCTCTAGAAGCCCTTCAAAGTCAGACTCTGCATATCCAGTGCACACAAGTGGTTTCCAGCATGAAGTCTGGCTTCAGACTATATGCATTCAAATTTCCCAGTACCTTCTGTAAATACAGGTATAGCAGGTACCACATAGGGCAGCTATGAGATAATGCACATGAAGAACTTCACATAGTACCTAGTGACTATCTCCTAACGAATACTGCTGCTAGTTTTAATGCTTTTATTGTTAATTTTTTTTCTTTTAGTGTTGCTAATATATTAGCATATAGCAGCCTTCTAGGCTTGCAAGTTATGAATATATTTCAGCTGTAACTATTTTTCTGACTTTACAAGAGAGAATAGTGGTTTACTGTTTTTTGTTTTTGGGGGGTTTTTGTTTGTTTGTTTGTTTTTGTTTTGTTTTGTTTTGTTTTTGTATTCAATAAGACCATGAAGCAGAACCAAGAAAAACTAGAGCCTGGGAACAAAAACTGAAGTTACATGAGAAGGATGGCAGAGAGCAGAGCCACTGCCTAGAGAAGTGGGCAATAACAGCAAACAAGAGCTTGTAGCCCACCAGGGTCCCTATCACCTTTGAATCCTTACCATCCCTTAGGGAGTGTGACAGTCAGTGCCATGTTAGTTTCTTTTACCATAATTGGGAAACAAAGGGATTGCACGGCAGAGAACACATTATAAGAGGTACAAGTTAAACAATCAGCTTTAGATTAAATTCATTGTATTTTTGATTTTTAAAATAAAGAGGATCTAAATTAAATCATGATGTTTAGAATTAAACAGGATGGCTGGCTCTAGACATACGTTTGAAACAATCTTTCAGAGCTTAAAATTTTTGCATTTTAGCAGCATTATCCAGCAGTTATGATAGAGATCTCATGCCTCACATGGACTTAAATTCTTATTAGCTGACACCACAGGATGCACTGACTGTGTTGGACCAGATGCTAAGGTCGCAGTATGTTCTCACCTCTTTTCTTTTCCTCCTCTTGTCCCTCTCCAGTTGTTTCATTTGTTTACCTCTTAGAAATTTTTGTTTTTAATCTTCATTAATAAAAACTATCAGTATTGTAAGGAAAAGTCTGAAAGGAAAGACTCAAGAATGTTAGTAGAAGACATGCAGCACTTGCTGAAGGAGGTTGCCACAGGGTTTTGGGTATTTTTTTTTCCTCTTTATTTCCTAATTTTTCTGCAATAAATATTTAGAATGTGAGCAATTAAAATGATAAACAAATAATACAGCCTTTTAATGAGGAGTAGTATCAGGCTTGTTAATAACAGTGTCCAATACAAGTGAAGGTACCTCACTGTGATCGCTGTGCTCTGTGAAAAGTTACCCTTCCATTGCACGATGCCGCTGAAGCCTTTGGCTGGCTCTTGGTTTTGAGACTCAGAAGAAGCACTAAAGCAAGCACCCCCACTCCTTGTTTTGAGATGTGAAGCTCCTGAGAAATAATAGACTTTCTCTCAAGTCACTGAGCAAGGAAAAGAGAAAAGTATGCCAAGCCATCACCACCTGCACCTCTGTTCAGGAAGAGTAATTTGTAAAATATTTATGACCTGCTGCAGTGGGCTGCCAACAGTCAGAGTGGACACTTACCATGGGACAGCTGCAACCACTAGAATGGGCCCCTCAGAGCACTGTGTAGGACATGACTTTGAGAGGACCATGACTTTTTCCACAGCAGGCCAGGCATTTATTTGTTTTTCCTTAACCAGTCTTCTCTTTTTCATTCTTAAGACACCATCATTCATGAGTGCAAATAATGTGTGTTTATTGTCTTCTCCATGCACCCTGTGGTATGGGTACAAGGGAGTAGCACCCACACCTTCCTCTTTGGGGCTCACAATCTCAATGGGAAAATCGAGTCCCATCGGAACCACTAGGCAGCAGGGTTTAGAACCTCCGTCTCCATCTTGATGCAGTGGCCCATTTTCCCAGGTCCAAGGGCCTTTGCTGAATGCTATGGGCATTGCCGGAAGAATTTAGCGAAGTCACTCTTTCCAATAGATGACATTTTTCCTGGCTTCACACTTGTGCTTTTATTTAAGAAAGTAGACTTTTTCATGTTCATTAGTAAAATGGGTAGTAAAAAATGCCTTTGTGAGATATGTGTATTCTAACCTCTAAACTTGAACTCAAGCAACTCATGAATTTAAAGCATTTGCAGAATTGCTCAGTTTTAGTAGTCAGTGTCATCAAGTGGCCGATACTGGCCATTGTGTGTCCTTCTGTGCCCTACTTTGCATCAGGATTACTGCTGCCTTCTTGGTATCCTCTGCACTGTCACGCATGCAGGGTGATACCAAGGATCTAGCAGGCCCCGGTCCCAAAGACATTCTGTGGCAAGAACTTTGTTAAGACTTTCTCTATCTCCCTCTCAGGGTTAGTATGTCTGTTACAAAGCATTATTCAAATGTAACATGTTGTTGTAAATATGAACACTAACACTGATTTGCTAACAAGAAGAAAAGAGGGACAGGAATCAACACACATATCCACGGTTGTGGACACTGAAGGCCTTTCCATCTACCTACGTCCCAATGTTTCTTCCACTGGACCTTCTTTTCATAGGGATTCAGAGCTCAGTGAGCCTTAAAGCTGCCACTTTTGGCCATTCTGCTGGTGATTGTCATGTCCTTACAGCTCAGGCCTGTGTTTTTGTTCCTGTAGAAGTTTTACATCTGTCCCTAGAATGTTGCAAGATCCCCAAGAGTTGGGTCTTTGCCGGGGAAGGCTGAATTATGTGCTTACCACACAGAGACTGCAACAAATGTCAGTGGGGTGAACAACTCTCCCTCAAATTGTGCCGGCGACCGCTGTCTCAGTATTTCCTTCTTTAATCCTGGTACTCAGGGTCCCTCACTTATGATAGGTAACTTGATTTCTGATTCTTTAACTTTATGAAAGTGAGGCACAGGGCCAGGGATTTAGCTCAGCAGTGCCATTGTCTGCCTGGCAAGCACAAGGTCCAGAGTTCAACTCTGGTACCACAAAGTAAGTCACATTTAAATACTGAATTTGGACTTTTCCCTGGGCCAGTGATATGCCTCATATCTCTCTCTGTGCTGGGCAGTGACAGCAAGCCACAGACCCTTGAGCCCCATGATCAGAGGAGAGACAACCCATGCTTTTGAGTGTATTGTGTACCTGAGCTATGATGTTCTGCAGGTCAAGTGTGTTACAGTGTCTGCTTCATCAGAACATTACTCCCTCCATCAGAAGGAGAAGCACCTGTCCTGCATTCATTTTGCCCTTCTCTGGCTCAGGAGTCCAAAAATTGTGCCCTGCTGCCTCCAGGTTCTAAGCTCAAGGTCTCTGTGGGGCTACTGAGGTCTTGCATCAAAGACCCCCCTCCAGCCCCACAATTCCTGCCACATTACTGCCTGTGCTACCCTCACTGTGTGGGCAATGCTGTCAGGATTTTCTTTGTGCAGTTTTGCTTTGCCATTGTTGATAACAATATATTTCCATGTAATTGCTCTCAAAAAAAAAAAACTTATGTACATGGCCTATGTATTTGGTTTTCTTTCTCTTGAAAATCTTTGCACATAAAATCTCCTGTACACAGTAGGTACTCAGGAAATGCTTGCTAACAGATGGGATTAGACATAGCATTTAGGTTTATTTGTTTGTTTGAGAAAAAGAAGTTACAGGGATCAGATTCTAAGAGCATTTTGTGTTCATAGTGCAGCCATGATTTTGAAGCTACCAGCAGTAAATTGCCACCCACACACAAAGAAAAAGAATTTCTGTACATTTAGGAAGGAAAATAAAAGGCACTGCTGCTTTCAATGCATCCTAGTTATATTTCATGCCAGTGGCATGTTGGAAATAAAGAGAAACAGCAGAGGCCCCGAAAACACCCCTGGTTCTTCCTCATTTCTGAATTCTCTGTCATCATGACATCTGGACATATTGTCCCATAGCAATTATACAAATGGAGCATCGGAAATAAGTTTGCCAGTCCTCAGTCCTTTGTTTTTGATCTGAACCTAAAGATTGTTATATTCAGAGGACCTCAACAGTGGACCAGGAGTGGAGTTTATAAGACAGTCTCCACCACTGCAAGGCAGCTGGATCTCTAAACCAGATCAACTTTCACAAAGAGCTTGTTAAAATATGCGTTGCAGCTGGGAGCAGAGCTGAGGCCTGTAATTCCAGAACTTCCAAGAAGGATGAGGTGTGAGGACCTCACATTCAAGACGAGCCTGAGAAATTTTGTGATTAAACAGGCTCTGTCTCAAAAGAAAAAGAAAAAAATTGGAGGAGGGGGTCCTCAGGTAGCTTAGTGAGAAGGACCTGAGTTCAATCTCTGGTACTGGAGGAAAATACAAAACATGACTGGGTCCCACCCCAGATTCTGATGATTTGGGTGGCTTTGTAAATTGTGTTTTGAACTCTTCTTATACAGTGAGTTCTCGGTTGTTGGACACATAGAGAAACTGGTAGTGCCTTCACACAGAGCCCATACCTCACATGGCCTCCATACCTCACCCAAACTACTCTCCCTCTGGTATTCACTAGTATCCTTGAGAAGAAACCTTGTGAAGTATCCTTGAGAAGAAACCAATGCACAGAAGTTTTACCCTCAATTCTGTGACCCAATCTAGCAAATTAATCAATCCAAGAGGGTTTATGCAATCCCTAGTTTATATCCAGTCAGTCAGAGGTACATACTGTTTCTGGCATACGGCTGGGGGAGTCTTGGGGCTGAGCCTTCAATCTACTGAAGCTGATACCATCTCTAAATACATAACCTCAAAATTAAATTGAGTTATAGGGTACCCATTTTGTCTGCTAGAGAATTGCTTCATTTATGAGGGGACTCCCACACACATCTGGTCACAGAAGTATTCTGTGTTGTCTATGTGAGTGTTAGGCAGAAAGTTAGAATTAGCAGACCTGAAGACAAGTGGCTGGTGACTACACAGAAATCAAAGAAGTCATGAATTTTTTCCTTTCTATTTCTCTTGTTAAATCATTAGCTTTAGATAAAATCTAGACAAGTTTATGGTTTCAATTTATAGCCCAAGAGAATATAACCTCCTCTGAGCATGTTGATAAGTCCAACCATGGGTGAGAGGTCCAAAAAACCTGTAGCCTCAAACAAAATGGAAACATCCTCCCCACCTAGGGAGTAAACAGGAAACTTCTTCCCTCTGAAGTTGATCAAAAAAAGCCTACTGTTCCTTGTAGAAAAACGGTGATTTCAGAGAAAGGAAAATACCTTTTTTTTAATATATAAATATAACCTGAGACTTAGTTCAGCACAACCACCATCTTGGTGTTTGTCACCTTTCATGTATGAAGGTATGTTCTCTATTCTCTACTTGCTTACTGTACATTCGCCTATGTGTCTTGTCTGAATTCTTCCACTGAAGATATAAAGAATTAAGGTGTCTCATGGGTTTCTCACAGTGTTAGGACACTGAGGTATTAGGTCCTTGAAGTGTTAGGACATGGCTTCCTGATGGTGTGAGTAGAAGACTTTTTTTTTTTCTCTAGATATGCAGATATACTAGTTTGGGAGAATTTGTGATGGGAATCTAGCTATTTTAGGTCTATTGAAAAGAATTCATTTGTGTTTCTTCTTAAGGAAGAACTTGGATCCATATGGAAGTAAATTTAATAAGGAACAGATTGATATTAAAAATAAGAACAAATTCTAGAATCACTACTATTGGAAAATCGAATAAGACTTCTAGAGAAATCATAATCTGTCAGCCATTGGAAGGTTTTGTGAGAGTATAAATGTACACATTTCAGAAATATCATAAAATAGACTTTAATGCTGGAGGAAAAATTGTCATAGATGTTATTTGAGGACTAACAAGACCCCAAATACAGAATACAGGATGTACCCTATTTATGAGATAGGATTGGCATATTAATATCCTAACAAACCTCCCTAACCCACTTCTTCCAGTCATCCTATTAGAATAATCTATTTGATAATGATTTAAGTGTCAGTCATCTTAAGTATCAGTAGTGACTCCACACTTGTCATCTGAAATCCAAATTATTTTCCCATTTTCAACATCTGGTTTATTTTACCATATTAGGGTAGACATTAGCTCCACTCTCAACTTCTGTCTTCTAAATTTCTTCTTTCTCCCAATCTAAGTCTGTATATCATTGTCCAAACTTAGGCAAAATCTTATATTCTCAAGAAATTAAGCTCTCCTCCCTTTTCCACATATGATAACTCTTCTTCTGACATCATCTACACTTCTGTGTATGTGTATGTGCATAAAAACATGTTATGTATTTGTGTACATTTATGTATATATTAATGGGTAATGTATGTAGAAATCAATGTAGTTATTTTTACTATAGTAATGGTAACACCATATTTTCCATGTCTATCAACATCATGTTGCTTTCTAACAATTTTTTATATATTTTTCCTTCTTCTTTAACAGTAGGACTACTTAAGACAGGATCCATACCTTTGATCTTTTATTGTTTTCAGAATCTTTTTCATTTTTTCAACCCATACAGTAGTACAAAAAGAAAGTTATTGATGATTTGATTTCTGGCCTCTCTGTCTATTTTGTTAAATGCCTATATAGTTAAATTTTCAGTTTCTTATTTGTCACTTAGATCAGTAGGAAGAAAATATGTTCTTTCTCTATATGTAACATTAAACAAAATAAGTGCTATCTTTTCAAAAGAAAGAACAGATTTCTACAGCCATGTCACACTTTAGATTTGAAAAAGCAAAACATGTCTCATTTTTTTCCCTGTCTCATGTGATGAGTTGGGTGGTCAGCAGCTGGCTTTGCTCTGGTGGCTGACTTGCCTGGAACAGTGACACAGACGGAGGAAACTTTTGTAGAGTTGAAATACAAGATTGATGACCAAATCATTCCTAGGATGTTTATATTTTCGTGGAATAATGAGCTGTACTACACACACATACATATATGCACATATGCATGCACACATATGCAGTCCATGTTTTTATTATTAGCAATGCTGAGTATATCAAGACTAGGAAGCACAGATATATAGCGATTGCTATATTTTTAAAGGTAAGATATTCTAATTTTTCATGTTTCTTCTGTTTTTTAAGGATGAAGTAATTGAATAATTAGCAAATTTTCACAAGGAATTGTCTCCTGTCTTGCCTGCAGATTTTTATTTTCATTTAAATCACTCCAAGGCTTGTCATCTTTGGTTATAAAGTGTATGCAAACACCAATATTCTGAACCTGGTTGTGTTATTTTACTTTAAAATAATTAAAATCATACTTCTACCTAACTCTGAAATTTAGTGTTTCTTACAAAGCAATATATTCATATTAGATATCACCTTTTCCAAAAGTCTTTTGGATTACTATTTTATTTCTAAAGCAAATGATGAGCTCTTGAAATGTTTAATCAATGCTTCTTTATATCTCAGTCTTTAAAACTGCCAAACAGGGAAGCCACTAGTCATTTAACTGTAAACCTAAATCTTAATTAATTTGAATCATATTAAATTTAAAATATATATTCAAATACTCAGTAATCATCTATGGCTGGTGTCTGGAGAGCACAGATGTTCAACATTTCCACATCACTAAAAGTTCTTTGCTATAACAAAATGCTACAGAATGAGTCATTTAAAATGAACATAAATTTACTGGGCTCACAGTTCTGAAGACCAAGAAGTCCTAGATAGAGCATGGTAATATTCTCCCCTGATTCCTGTGCCATGGCTTGGGCACACTGGATGGACACTGGAGGACAGAGGCAGTCCTATCTCTATAGCTTTTGTGGGCTTAGTTCACTGAGAAGTTATTTGAAGTTTCATACCTGCAGCTTTTCCAAATTGTTTTTGTACACTGGTGCCATTAAATTCTGGATATTGAAGGTGCCGCACTCTTACAATTCCACTAAACAGTGAGAACTCTGTGGGGTGGCTCTACCCTTGGACACATGTCTGCCTGGGCTTCCAGCTCATCTGCTGCATACTTTCAAATCTAGGTGGAGGCCACCACAGCAACCCAGCTTGTCCATCTTGCATGTCTGCAGAGTCAGTTGGTGCCACACAGATGCCAACAAGGCCCACTGCTTGCCCCTTAAGGGGTGCAGCATGGCCTGCACCTGAGCCCCCTCGAGCCACAGGTGGGACAGCTGAGGAACACAATCCTGGGATACAGGGAGCAGGCCCCGGAGGCAGCACCGGGTGGTGAACACTGAGCTCCCGTCGATGCCTCCTTGAATCATGGCCCTCGAGTTCCTCTCTTGCCTCAGAGATCTCTGGAATGCCTTTGTGGTCATTCTTCCACTGTCTTAGTGAATAGAATCTGGCTTCTTTCTAGCTACATTGATCTCCTTAGCAAACAATTGTTTGGCTACAACCTTAGCATTATCTCCTAAGCATGCTTGTTTTATTCTTTACATAATTAGGCTGAGAGTTTTCCTAATCTTTTCATTTTGATAACGCTTAAATTATAAAACCCATTTCCTCATTTTGCTCATTTTATTGTGAGAGTCCAACAGCAGCCATATATCTGGGTGTGGTCATGCATGCCTGTGATCCTAGCATTCCAGGAGGTTGAGGTAGGAGGATGCCAAATTCTCCACCAGACTAGAAAATTTAGCAATTTGCTAGTGATCAATCCCATCTCAAAATTTAAAATAAAAGGTCAGGGCATGTATTTCAGTGCTATGAAGGACCTGAGTTCAATCCCTAGACCCTGGGGAAAAAAACAAAAGAAACCATATAGTACCTTGACTATTTTGCCACTTAAGTTATTTCCTCTGCCAGATATCCTACTTCTTAAATCCCATCTATAATAATCCCTAGGATGTGAACATAGTTCAGCCAAAGTCTTTGCCAATTTACAGTAAGGATGGTCTTTACTCCATTGTCCATTAGAATTGCTTTCACCATCTTCCTACCAACATTCTGATACAACCACTTATGTAATCTCTAAGAAGTTCAGGCTCTGTTTCTAGCCTCTTCTTCTGAACCTTAACAGGATTGCCCTTAGTGCTGTCCATTGCAATCTGGGGCTTTTCTAGCCTGCTGTTCTACACCCTTTTATCCTCTGCCCACTACCCACGTCCAATGCTGCTTTCATATTTACAGATATTTATCGTAGTAACAGCCCCACTTCGAGTGTCGCTTTTCTTTCTCAGTCCATTTGCTGCTGATTTAGCAGATTACCACACACTGGGTGGTTTTAAAGAACAGAGATTTATTTCTTATACTTCTATAGGCTAGCCGGGAGTGGTGGCTCACGCCTGTAATCCCAGCACATGGGAGGCTAAGGCAGGAGGATCGCTGTGAGTTCAAGTCCAGCCTGGGCTACCTTGTGAGTTCCAGGTCAGTCTCAACTACATAGTGAGACCCTGTCTCAAAAAAACAAAAATAAAATGAAGAAGAAGAAGAAGAAGAAGGGGGAGGAGGAGGAGGAGGAGGAGGA
>NW_022900926.1:41690963-41836010 GCF_012274545.1 Fukomys damarensis
AGAAGAAGAAGAAGAAGAATTCTATAGGCTAGGAAGCTCAAGATTGAAAGTTTTCCTACTATGTTAACTCATAGAGGAAGGAGAAAATGAGAGTGAAAAAGAGCAAGAGATTGAACTCACAGCCTCAACTCTTTTTATATCAGCATTAATCCCTTCAATGAGGGAGGCCTCAGGACCTTCACACTTCTCACTAGGCCCCACCTCCCAACATTGCTATGTGGGGGAACATTCAGAACACATTCAAACTATAGACAGAAAGCATTACTTACATTGTTCACTGTCTTAATAAAGAATGAGCTTTCTTCGCTTGAGATTTCTATGCTTCCAGTGCTGTGATTGGCCTCCCCAGTTGCGCACCATTATTCATAGCTATATGGGCTCTAGAGAGTGACTCTATCACTTACGGGAGGGATCCTTGAGCAAGTCATTGCTCAGAGGCTTAATCTCTTATCTCATGAAGTTATTTTAATTATTAAATGAGATGATCCATTATATAATGTAAAGTGTAGAAAAAGCTCTATCTACAGTGGGAATTGTTTTTATACATAATTATTTTGAAGACTTTATATGTGGTTGTCATAACAGTGGTTAAGTGGATGACACTCTCTGTGTCTCATATCCAGAATTATCTTCCCATGCAGAGAGAATCTCCCCTTTCCTATTTTATAATCTATGTTAACCATCCCTAACTAACCTTAAAGAACATAATAAAGTAACTAGGGCAAATATAAAATGAAAACCAAAAAATTAGTATTTTGAATATTTAATTCACTTTTAAAGTTATAGAATCCCTAAAAGAAAATCATAAAAACAATGTAGTAGAAATTTTAAAACAAATGTTCCCTAAGCTCTGCCATAAAATAGTCATTTTAAGGTTTTTTAATTAATAAACTTATAAAACATTTCATATGTCTTCTGTGCACACTTGCATATTTAGTTTCTTTCACTAAACATTGTTATTACAATTTTTCTGTATTACTAGGAAGAATTATATTTATAACTAGGCACAGACACTTTTTATTACCAATGCCCACCATGATTCTAGACATTTTAAAATATTATATCATTGAATAAAGGCAAGATATTAAAAGGGATATAGAATATGTACATAATCATTTTCTTATGTTTGCATATATAGTTTATTTTTAGAGTTTCAGAGAATAGCCTTTCTTTAAATGAAAAATTCTAATCCATATATGTTATAAAAAATAGCCAGTGGAGCATTTCTGCTTCCCTATAACTTTGAATCCACTTAAGGAGGTCCCTGACTTTTGTTAAAACTGCAAAACCTGCCAAAAATATAGGGCTCATCACATGGCACAATAATTAGATGACTGAATTAGAGAGAAAAGATTCATTAAACTCTAAAACTACTTATAAATATATAGTTGAAGCATAGCATATTAAAATATCTCAATTCCAACTAACATTTCAATGATACTACTAAGATCAGTGAATGTTTTATGCTAATTAAATTACTGCTGTTCAAAGTGTGACATTTTAAAACACCTGTTTACTGTATTTGTTATGTTGAAAATGTAAAAATAACACTGTAATGTAGAGCATTTATGAGCCATCCGTATGCCTGAGTATCCATATGGTATTATAAATTTTGAAAAAGATTCTATTCCTATTGGAGAAAAAAATTTTCATTAACTCCCTAAGGACCATTTATTTATTGATGATTGTTCTTTTGCTTTAGTATACTGACATTTCCTTAACATACCATTATGATATATACAATTTATTATAACAGCAATGACCCACTCAGAATTAATCTCTTTTTTTCTCTTATGGCCACACGGATTTATCAAACTTAACCAATTTCCTTTTCATTGCTAATATTAAAAATATGTAAATGATGAGTAACCACTTTCCTAAGGATTATATTTTAAATACAACATTCCACTGAAAATTAACCATAATATTAAAGTCAAAATTTTTTACTTAAACTATCTATTATTGCTTTGTAACAACCAAACATGTATAAGACAAAGAAGGAGACAGTAAAAATTAAAAGATTTCTGAGAAGTATGGACAATCATGAGTAGGATAGTAGAAATATATATATTTTTTCAACAGTGCTTTTCTAAAAATAGCGTTTTTTCATCTTTCCTAACTACTGTGAAATAACTTTTTAAAAAACTTCTGGCTGATTTAATATTTTTTATAGAGTAGAAATAAAATAAGTGTGATGAGTTACCTGAAATACTACATAGATTAGAATGTTCTTTTCTTTCCTTGGATGTGGTGAACTTTACATCTTTTCATTTATTTCCTCCTATTTTAGTTGCTTTTCTCATTGCAACAAAATAACTGACATCCACAAGTTAAAAGGTGATAGATAGGTTTAGCTCACAATTTGTAGAGATTTCAGTCAGGTGGATCCAAGGCAGGGCGGCATGGCAAATAAGAAACAGTTCCTGATGTGGCAGGCAGGAAGCAGTGGGTCTTTTGTGTTCAGTAAATCTATTCACCTACCCTCAGAGCCAGAGCCATGCTAATCCAATTAGAGGCCTAATCCAGTTATCATGCACCTATAACCTAATATCATACACCCATGATCCAGTTACCTCCAAAAAGACTCACCTATGAGCACATGGGGTTTGGGAGGGCAACACCTCCTATGTGCCAGTGATGTCCTAGAACAGAGGACTAAAGCCACCGCTACTGCCATGGTACAGCTGATGACAGCCATACAGATTCTACAGCATGTCTGAGTATCCCAAGAGGAAAGAACTCAGGGTGTTGTAGGAGTACCTCTGAGCATGTGACCCATGAAGACCAATCAGTGAAAGCTTCCTTCTAAAGATGACCTGTGAGCTGAGTCCTAAAGAAAGGATGATCCTGAACAGGCAAAGGAGAGGTGGTCAGAGAACACACAGAGACAAAACAGCCATTTGTTGAAGCGCAGACCCTGAGAAAGGGTGGAACAGAGAGGCAACAGTAGAAAGGAATCAGGGCAGGCTGGCGGGCTCTGTGGAACAGCCCCCTCTGAGGTTAGAGTCTACCAGGGGCCTAAGAAGGTTTTAGATGAGCTGAAGAGAGACTTCATGTACTGAAAAGATGGCATGATAGGAAAAGCAGTGCAGAGAGGTCTTGGGGTATGCCAAGCTGAGACTGCTAATGTGCTCAGTCCCATTCACTGGGTATTCATTCCTTGAAGACTATGCTATGGTTCAAGAGGCTAATTAGAATTCAGAAATGCAAAACTGATCCTCACAGAAACATTTGAATTCTGGAGTTTCAGTGCTGCAATGCAGAATATGAACTAAAGTGGTATGGTCACATATCGGCATAGAATGGTAAGGCTCTTCAGATGCTATCCCTCAGGTGATCCTGTGGAAGCCATTCTCACCCAACTAATGATGAATGATTTGATACAAAGGTGATTACAATGGCTGTAATCACTTTTGACTAGACTTTTGACTGGCGGAATTGGGAATATGGAGGCAAAGAAGGAGAGGAAAGGTGCCATAGATGAGGGCTCATGTTATTTGGTGAGTGAGGTAGAGGTCAGGGCTGGAATAATGGGTTGCCTCCCTCCCGGTGAGGGCAGCAGGAACATATCCTAATATAGTGGCCAGTGAAGGGCCACTGGAGTTGTAAGGTGAAAGTAACCATACAAGTGGAGCTTGGCGTTAACAGTATGAGTTTGACAAGGGAGTAGAAAGCTACCAGACACCATGCCATGGCAAAAATAGAAATGTAGCAAACCAGAATGGGAAGAAGTGAGGCTTATCAAATCTAATTCAGAAAGGTGAATTCACCTGTCCTTTTAGCTTGGCAAGGTAGAAAAAATTGGGACAAAGGACTTGCTGCTAAACTTACTTCTCTTTAATACAGCCATAACATGATGTAGCTACTTTTATTCCTGTTTTGCAAATGAAAAAAAACTGTTGTTGTCAGAAATTTTAAATACCTCTCTTAATCTGCATAGTAATTCTTTGAGGCTGATGTGAATCTCTGGGTGCAGTTGAAGATCTGATGCTCAGATGTGTCAAACAGCCAAGAAGATACACCTGCTTCCAAAGCTCATCAGCTACCAGTGCATTCTGTCCTGCACTGCATGCCTACATGTTACCCAGAGAGCACCTAGGAAAGGCTAATGCCTGGATCTAATCCTAGGTGAATCAAATAAGAGTGTTTGGGTTAGAGCCCCAAAACTGATATATAATATATATTTTTTAAGTCCCCTGTTGATTCTAAAGAACATTGAGTTGACAGACCTCCGCATTCCTCTTAGTAGCTATGAGAAAGTGAGGCATGATAGAGAAGAAAGACACAAAGATCATCCCAAAGTGTGAGCTCCAGTGTTGGGAAGAATTGTTTGTTTATAGAGTACAGCTGGGAGAAGGTAAGGCCAGAAGCACCATCAGAAATGATGTGTGGGCTGAGCATATACTGGATGAACTCAAAGAAAGCATCCAGGTTATAGATTTGGGGTCCTAGGTGTGCAGATTTTTTGCTTATAGTTGCTTATAGATCCAGAGGAGAACTGCGGGGACAAAACCATAATAAAATCAGAAAAGGGAAAAAAGAATAGAAGAAAAAAATGAAAAGAAAGCTTTTATAAATGGGGAGGGAAAAATGGTTGAAGGGAGGGGAGGGAAATGGGGAAAGAAAGAAGAATCAAGATATAGTATGTACAGGTACAAAGATGAATGTGATTATTATGTATATCAAAAGTGTAGCAATTATTAATTTACCAGAAAGCCCATAACAATTCCAGGAAAGAATCCCAGGCTAACCAGACTGCCTCAATAAAGGAAAAAGAGAAACCAGGAAAGATTATTTGCTAGCAGTGCTTAAAATCAAAAGGTGAGGTTCAGGCTGGGGATTTAGCTCAGTGGTTCCACCGCCTGCCTTGCAAGCTCAGGGACCTGAGTTCGATCCCCAGTACAAAAACAAAAACAAAAACACCCAAAGGTAAAAGGTGAGGTTCAAGTAGAGAACAAAGGTTACCTGAGGGGTAACCAGTTATGGAACAGTTAGTCTGATTTATGGAACAAATTGTCCAAACAGAAAACACTGGGGAAGGATGAATTCATCCAACAAATACTTATTTATGTTTACTGCCTTGTAGACTCCAAAAAATCAGACATCACTATCCTCGTATAGTTCACATCCTGGTAGGTGGAGACTGAGTTCAGACATACAAATTAGGTAAATAGGGTTTTAAAGACTCATGCTGAGGTGAAAGGTGGGATGCTAATAAAGGGAGCCCTGATATATTACATTGTTATGGGAGAGATATGCAGAGATTTCCCAGAAAAGTTGTCTTGGGAGCAAAGACTGGCATAGGTGACAGAAGGGATCACAACCCCAGGGAAACAACTCTCATAACTTTCCAGTTTGAATAGGCATGTAGTGATTTCTCATCAGGATCTTATTGTGCATTTTACTAATGGTTGGTGAAATTTAGCATCTTTTTATGTACTTGTCTGCCACCCATATACCTTCTTTGGTAAAATGTCTGTTCAATCCTTTTATCCATTTCTAAATAGATGGGTATTTTGGGCTTTGTTTGTTTACTGTGGAAATTTCAGAGTTTTTAAAATATCTGAATAAATGACCTTTGCTAGATATGTATTTGCAAATATTCTCTTCCAGTTGGTAGTATCTTTTAATTCTCTTAATGGTGTTTTGTTGTTATTGTTGTTTTCTTTTTTATGTTTTTTTTTATTTTTTTGCAGAGGAAAATTTTTCTTCTATAATAAGATCCAATTTGCTATGCTTTTGATATTAAGTTGAAAAAGTCTTTACCTAATCCAAGGTCAACAGGTTTTTTTTTTTCCAGTGTTTTCTCTTAAACTTTTTTTCATTTAGAGTATACATTTATCGTTTTGTTGTAAAATACACAAAACAAAATTTACCATTTTATATTTGCAGTTCAGTAACATTAAGAACATTCACATTGTTGGCATATTCTTCATGTTTCCAGTCTGAAAGCTTTAAAACAATAACTTCCTGTCCCACCTCCTTCATTTCAGCCTCTAACAACCTCACTGTCTTAATGGGTCACAGTATTGTAGACACTTCATATGAATAAAAGCATATAGAACTGATCATTTTATGACTCATTTATTTCATTCAGCATAATTATCCTTAGGTTCATCCATATTGTCATATATGTCAAATTTTCTATTTATTTATTTTTTAGACAGAGTCGAAGGCTGACCTTGAACTCACTATGTAGTCCAGGCTGGTCTCAGATTCTCAGCAGGCCTCCTGCCTCAGCCTCCTGAGTGCTGGGATTATAGGTGTGTGCCACCACACCCAGCGAAATACCCTTTTTAGGGGGCAACAACACTGCACTGCATGTATGAGCCATTTTGCTTTTTCATCCATTCATCCATGGGCACTTGGCTTATTGCATCCATCATGCTTTTTATTTTTTAATCTCTAGAAATAAACTTTTTCACTAATTTTGTTACTTTCTGTTTTTCGTTTAGTAACATTTTTACTGTTATAGAACCTGATTTTCCTGTGTACCTAGCAGTAAAACATCTATATATTTAAGATACAATGGATAACTGAAAAATGAAACATATTCATTTTTAACATATGTAACTAGATTATTTTGGTAGTTTTTTTCTTTTCCTCATTCTATTGTATAAATTTATCAGTTTGATATTATTTCTTATCAATTTGTTTACCTTTTAGTGGCCATATGGGTCATTTCCACTTGGAAGCTATTAAAAACAAAACTGTTAGAAGTATCCATGTACAACTATTACCTATGAAGATAGGTTTTAAATTTCATTGGGTAAATCTTTAAGAATAGAATACTGTACCTGGGATACACTGTAAGAAAGAAGTTGCCAAATTAGTTTTTTAAGTGGTTGTAGTGCTTTACATTCCCACTGGCAGTGAAAGAGGCTTTCAGTTCCTTTCTATCTTTCGCTTGGCTTGATCGGTGGCTGAGACTTTTGCTATTCTAATAGACATGTGGTAGTATCCAGTGTGGCTATGATCCTCATTTTATAGTGACTAATGACATTGAGCATCTTTTCATATGCTTCTTGTCTTTATATCTGCTTTGTTGAAATGTTCATCGAAATATTTCTCCATTTAATTAGATTGTTGTATTATTGAGTTTTGATTATTTCTGTATTATGGCTGCATGTCTCTTATAAGATACATTAAAATATTTTTCTCAGCATATGAGTTATCATTTTAATCTTCCAATATCTTTCAAAGAGCGGATGTTTTGATTTTGAGAAAATCCACTTTATCAGTTTGCTTTTAAATGGGTCGTGTTTTTCTGTTTTCTGTTGCAAGTTGTATAGTTTAAGGTTTTACATTTCTGTCATCCATTTTGTGCTAATTTGTATGAATTAAAGCTTACTTATTTGCGCATGGATATCAAATTATTCCAGCACTATTTGTTGAAAAGATTGTTCATTTTCAACAGGATTATCTCTGCGTCTTTGGAAAAATTTGGCTTTCCACAAATGTAAGGCTCTATTTATGAACCCTTTATCTTCTTCAGTTGATCTGTTTTTCCTATCATTATGCCAAACTCACATATTCTACTAACTGTAGATTTTCAATAAATCTTAAAAGTAGATTCTGATAGTTGTCCAAATTTCTTAATTTAAAAAATATTTTACATTTTTCAGTCTTTTGCACTTCCACATAAACTTTAGAATCATTTTGTCACTATCCAAAATAAACCCTATGGTGATTTTAATTGGGATCTGACTGAATTGATAAATTTTGGGAAATTGATACTGTGTAGTCTTCTGAGCCAATAATAAGTAAGATATTGTTGGGCCGGGGATTTAGCTCAGCGGTTCGGTGGCCTGCCTTGCAAGCACAAGGACCTGAGTTCAATCCCCGGTTCCAAAAAAAAAAAGATAATTGTTTCATCACTCATAGTCATGTTTTAAAATATTATCCTGATAGTTTTTTTAATGTCATTTCTGGGTCAGTTTATCATAGATTCTCTTACTTTATAGTGAACTGTGAATTTTGTGAAATGTGAATTTTTATAAGTTGCTAGGCATTGTTGTAGTTCTATAAATATTTATTTTTTTCTGGGTTGGAATAAATTTATTTGATCCTGTGTGTCTTGATTATCAAGTGGGTTCTGTACACTTATTAAATATAGGGCCAGTTATTCCCCACTCTAGGATTGCTCCAGTCTGGATGGTGGAAACTGGGACCATTCTTGGCCCAGTTGAGTATAGGGCTTTTTCCTTGTTTCCTGTGGGATAGTTCTTGTGCAATCTCACACATGTGTGTACCGACAAGTAGTCAAAGGGACACTATAGGCTTCTCTCTTAGGGTTGCTCTCTCTTCTGCGGAAGTCCATCCCGTGCATTCTGGCTTCTTTTTTTCTCCTCAAATGTCCATTTCCATCTCCTAAACACAGGGACTCCAGATTCCACATGGATTTCCCTGCCTGTGCGGCAGTCTGGAGACTGTCCAGTGATGAAGCCGAACAGGAGGGCATGGCTAACATTGTCACTGCCTGATCAATAATAACCTTAAAAACATTGTTTTATTCATTTTACTTGTTCTGTTTTATTTTCATAAGCAAAAGTAAGCTTGCTTCTGATTACTCCCTCTTAGTGAGAAACAACAGTCTGAGAACATATCATTTTAATTCAGTTGCTGGAAACGAATAAGAGCATTGATAGCAGCAGAAGTGAGCTGCTGTAGAGGCAGGGTTAGAAGGGGAGCTTTCTAATGGTCCTGAAGAGAAACCAACAAGCCTGGAAGCTTTCAGAGGCTGTTTCTCCTTGCTCTGTCTTGATCACATTTCTGTTTCTTTGGATATCATTGAATACGTTCTTCTTCTGCATCTGAGTTGAGTTATACAACATTTCAAAGAAATAACACACAAGTTAAATTCATGGGTGAAGAAGGGTTCCAGATGTATAAGGAAAATTAGGGAGTCGAAGGGAATATTTCTCTCAGAGGAAGTTTGAAGCATAGCAGAGGAGTATAGGCTTTAGTCATGCAGACCCTTCCTCTTTTTATATTTCTGCCTAACTACTTACTAATGAGTATTTAAGCTTAACTGTTGGCTAGTCTCTCTCTGACTCTTCATGGGAGGAAATCCAGCCCGGCCTTCCAAACTGTAATTCCATACCCCACACCTTTAGTAATGCAAATTCCTAATAAATCACATTTTTTTTTTTACTTCAGGAAAAGTACTCGCTGCCAAGCACTTTCATTTTCTAGTTCTGAGAAACTGTCAAGTTACTCAGTCTGTCTAAACTTCTAGCACTTGTTCAGTAGAATAAGTATATTCATAACAACTTCAAAGGTCAATGTAAGAATTAAATGGGACACAAACAAAATAATGAACATACTGCCATCCACACAGTATATGCTCAAGATAAAGAATACACCACATCAACAAATTAGGATGCATTCTAACATGTGCTTTCTTAGACACATCCTCAATAAACATTTGCTTTAATGGGGAAACAATTGACCTTTGTGTGACTTGAGTAGAATTTTTATGTTCCTGTGTTTTTTTAATCCACTGTAAATTCTTATGTATATTAACATAAAAGATCTATTCTTTAGGCCCTCCTCTGGATGATATAGCTACATATTTATATTTAATGTGAGTTTTTATATGGTATTTGTGATTTTAAATAAGTAGAATTTAAACATATTTAAAATATAGGACATTCTCATTTTGATAGATTTATTTAATTTACTTAATGATAATTGATTTAATTTAATTAGTCTCACATTAGAAGCTCTGGTTGGATTTTGACCTATGTTGGCATATTGTGTAATTAAGCATGTGCCTTACTAAAGTTGTTAGGTATGGGATTACAGCCCAGGAGCCCTGGGATTTCCTCCCTTGAAGAGGAGCACTTGGAACATTTAAAAAGAATGGTTATTAGAAAAGGATAATTTATAGCTACAGATTTGAGCAAAAAATGATTAAAAATGTAAAATATTCTACATGAACATGAACTCTGAGATAGGAAATTGTTCTACAATTAGAAAAATGCCAGGGATTGATTTTCAGTAATTGTCCCTCATTGATGTTTAATTAAAGAACAGTCTCAACTTAAAGGTCATGGTGAATTGAGTTTTTCTAGGTATTGGTCAATGAGAATGTGTTTGGAAGCAGACACTGAATCTACCTACAGCTTAAGAGATAGAGAAGAGAGAGAAAAAGCCATGGTAATTCTACTATTCTATCTGGGGGAGGCAAAGAATATTTTACATGCTGTCATCTAGGTGAAATAGATTGACCAACCACAGGTAAATGGTGTTAAGGCCAGAGAATGATTGTACTGGACTTCATGAAAGGTCAGGTTTAGGCCAGGAATATTTCTGAAGACCATGTTCATAGGGACTATGAGTAAAGAAGACTCTTGGCAAAGCAACAGCCTGCCAGAGCGCTATTGTTGCTTGAAGAAATGCCTCCGTCTTTTTAGCTTTTCATAGGAAGTCCAAAATTAATGGCAAATATTATAATGTGAGCTTGCTATGCTATTGTTGGCTTTCTTTCTTCCCCAAGGTTGGAGAATACAAACATAACTTCTTATGATGCTGCTTTATCAAAAGATGAGCTTCAGGAAGCACAAAGCATTGTCATTCTCAAATATTCAGGCCAGGTATCATAACAGAGTTAGAGAAAGGCTCGTAGTTACCAAATGTGGTAAGAAACTAATAGGCTATTTGGTACTTAGCAACACGAAGAGAGTGTAAGACCTCCGGGAAGTTTTTGTGACATAAATGATCCTGAGGTCCTGCCAGCCCCAGCTGAATGCTAAGAACAGAAAACTTTAGTAGATACACATGGATATTGGCTTTCCATGTGATCCAGTCACTCACCATTTAAATAAAAGCATATTGTATTTGTGTGTTTCTCTTTAGTTACTTACTCCAAATGCACAATCTGCCCACAAAATATTAGTAAATCATGAAATTTTATGCTTAGTTCTGATGTGACTAAATAAGTAAATATTATTTTTTACAATAAATTAGACAAAATTAATTGTGTGAAAAAGTAGTACTATAAGGAAGTAGTTGATTTCAAGCAAATATTCTCTAAGAAACATTTCCCGATTATACAGTGGACTGGGTTATGGATGGAGGCCACAGAATTTCCTCTAATGGAAATATTTAAAAGCCAGACATGCTCTTGTCTGCAAAAACTGTCCAATAGCAGTATTTGCTTGAAACTGACAATGCTATGGTTTAACGTCACTCTTTTTTGCATTTTAACTTTTATAGAAACATCTAATTACTGTTTCTTCTGAACCTTTTCTATGCTATCAGTGTTCACTCTATTATTCTCAGCTTTCTCTTCCTGAGTTTCAGTCCATTTAGTTTTGACCTTGTCTTTTGCTTTCTTTCTAGCAGCCACTTCTATGGAGAGGTCTCCTTACATGATGAGATCTCTCATTCTATAAGGAAGCATCTCCTTTGGAGACGGCCCTTACATTCCTTTGATAATGGCCCTACCATTTTATTTCATAGAACTAAGGTTCAAATTGCAATGTTTTTGGCTGAGATTACCTGGTGAATTTATATTCAATTCCATGGTGTAAATAATTCAGATTAGGCCCTTGCTAAGAATACCTCTTGCTGTACTTGGAGGGACATAAATGACTATGATGGTAGTTATACAGTACATCAAGAAGTATACAAAGAGAAAGAAAAGTGCTAAGATGAGGGGAAAGTCCTCTTTACCTGGGCTGGCCCTTGACTCTTGTCAGATTAAAATGCTATGGGATTTATATTCTTTGTTCTTTTTTGTTGTTTTAGAGGTTTCAGGTGGTTAGAATCAGTTTTCTTGGTTTCCAGTATATTCTGCCTCCAGTGGCCCTCCTTGGAGCATTTCAATTCCTTGGGGAGCTAACAGATGTGGTATCATACATCACAATTCCATTCTCCTCAACAAAGGCAAGGAGAAGACAGGAGTCCATAATGACTGACTTTGACCTCTAACTCTTTTGCCTCTAACTAACTCTTTGGCCTCTAACAAAGTCAGTGATGGCTGGGCTTGACTACATTGAAATCCCCTGGGAAAGTTTTTACAACCTTCTCATGCTTGTATCCCATGAAGGACAATAAGAAACGAGCTACAGGAATGAGACCTAGGAGTCTGTATATTGGGAACACTCACCGGGAGATTCTGATACATGGCTCTGATACTTCAGATACTTGAAGCTCAGCACTTCCAAGCACTGGAGCCCCTACTTCTCCAAACAGCCAACTTCATTTTGCACTCGGACCAATGCTGCCCAAGAATTCTTAGGCTGCCCTGACCTCTCTAACTGTGGTCCTCATGTAAGCAAACAGGGAGAATCAACTTTTGAAAATCCATTAAGGTAGGGCCAGGGATTTAGCTCAGTGGTGCCGCTGTTTGCCTCACAAGTACAAGGTCCTGAGTTCGATCCTCAGTACTAAAAAGAAAAAAGAAAATCCATTATGGTAATTCCAGACATTTACATGTGTCTAGTTCTTAGTCAAAACTAAATATCAGCTGTAAAGAACTTGATATGACCATCAGGGCATTCTAATTGGAAGAAAAGGGAAAGAAGATGCAATGCTCTTGTACAGTCCAAAAAAATTTTAATCCATATTGACCTTTGCCCAAATAGACTGGAGCCAAGGCATTTCATAGTAGTTATACATTTCATCATGTATTCCTAATTGATTTTGGTGGGGAGCCAAAGAACATTCATGTCATGTGTGTTGTTCCACAATTAAAAATTTAGAGGGAAACATTTTGTGTAGGTCATCTGATTGTTATTTCACTATTTTTATATTTCTAAAGTCAGATGCCTAAGACAGCTCATCTCATATAGTTCCATATGTTAAAGCCTACAGACAAAAGCTATAATTATTATTATTACATTTAACAATCTAATCCACAGATGGAAATAATACTTGGAAGGAATAATCTGGTAAAAGGAGGATACTAAAAGATCGATCTCTGTAACTTCCATTGTTTGTTATTAAATGCAGGGACTCATTCTGTACCTGAAGGAGCTATCTTCACATGGTTGTGATTCTCAGCACCATGTTTTATAGGATGCTTACCTTAATTACCATTGAAAGTTATTTTTATTCTTTTTCCTATCTTTTGAATATGTCCTTTACAGAAGTGTAAGGGCATACCTGAGACTCTCTAGGCTTCATCAGCTGCTTAGTGCCTGTAGCTAATCTAACTGTGATATATGGTAAATATTTTCCCTTAAAGAAGAGGAGCTAAAAGCTATTTCTATGCATTGATTGAGCACACTGAGCTAATATTTATCCATTTGAAACTTAGGGAATTGGTTGTACCTCATTTAATAGCTGTATGCCAATTATAAGAAGTAATTAATTTAATTTGTAAAAGAATTTCAAAAAAATATAAGTTGAGGGTAGAAAACCTATCAGAAGGAATTTAATGACGATTGAGTTTGGGAAAGCACAAGTTTTTGTTCATAAAACGTAATTTATAAGACATGTAGCATTTCTAATATTAAAAATGAATGAGAGGGTTTCTGACATGTTATTGTAGAATGACATTGAAGTATGGAGTTAGACCTCCCAAATTCCTAATGCTAGTCATAATTAGTGTCTTTCAGCAAGAACAGATCAGTTTGAATATCTCTTCTTGTGAAGTTGAATACAAAATGTGTTCTATGTCTCCATATTTCATTACTCAATCAGCCCATCCTGTTGAACTATCACCTAGGTGAGTGACTTAAGTTACAGATAGTTTCCCTATGAAGGAACCCTAGTAAAGCACTGTCATGTTAAAAAAAAAGAAGAAGAAAAATAAGCCATGTTTCTTTGTTTATAGTTGCTGCTGCTATGTTTCAGATAAGTAAGAGGGGGAAAAAATCGATGGTTGATACAACCACCAAAACATCTATGTTGATACTGTCCTCTGAAGAATGCATTTTAAATGACATTATAATTGGTTTTCAGAAATCCTCAAACTGGTTTTCCTTCTGTTTTACAGGCCTTTTAATCATCTTCATGTAGAGATGTGCTTTTCATATTCTAAAGATTTAGCATCCACTTTAACCATCATTAAAATATTTTTATAAGGACAAATGCATTATCTTTTAAAATCAAAGACAAATATTGCCAAGATTGTTTAAGCCAGTTTCATTTGAAATACATAGTGATTTATATTCGCTTTCCTAACACAGTTAATTCTCAATGTTTTCTCTTACGGTCATTAAGATGGCTGCCTTAGCTTCTGGCACAATACAGTACTTAAGTTTCTCCTCACATGAAAACCCTATGAAGAACAGAATACTAAAGCTTCAAAAAACATTTTAAACTACAGCATAAGTTATGGTTTATATCTATATGTCCCCAAAGAGGTACACATGTGAATAGGCAGGGCTTCTGGAAAAGGATTGGTCTGTGGGGCCACTACAGCCGACTGCTATTAGAAAGTATAGCCTAGCTGGGGGAGGCAGGTCACTGGGCATGCGACAGAGAAGGGTGTATCTCTTTCCCTGACTCTCCCTCTCCCTCTCCCTCCTCCTCTTCCCTCCCTCTCTCCTTGGCTGCCATGTTGTGAGTGGCTTTTCCTCCACTCAGGCCCTTCTGCCATGATGTTTCTGTGTTTAAGCCTGTGTGGACTAAAAATTCTGAACTGTAAGCCAAAATAAACCTCTCCTTTTTAAGTTTTGAGTGTTGTATAATTTCTCTCAGCCACAAGCAGAGTCTCAGAGAACACACTTAGTGTTTTAAGCTCTTCTTTGAAATCATTCAAGTTCTGGACCTGAAGAGAACAATGTGTGGTTATTTTAGCAACAAAAAGTTATGTGCACAATAGTCATTTATGGGGTGGTTATAGTCTGAGGGCTTAAATTTATTTTCGTGTCTAAAAAGCATGTAAAAGGAAAATTGTTTTGTGTTTTTACTATGTTTTCCCCTCCTGGAGTTTAATTGTAACTACAAATATTTTCATCTTAAAGCAATGGTACTGTCACTGAGACACGTAGTGTATGTTAGAGGCAAGCTTGACTTCCATGCTTGCTGGCCAAAGCGTGCACCAACATCCAAGCTTCCTCTGCATCTTTATCCTCTTCTGCATTATAGAGTGCTCCCTCTTGCCATAGAGAAAGGAAAACCCCTAGGAAGTTGGGAAGAATGAAAACTGAGCAGAAGTCCTTCCTAAATAACCCAGGAGTTCAGGAACAAAATAATACTGAATTCCAAGGATAATTACAATGTAACTGTAGATAATGTATTGCACACAGTTCAGCCACTTCCTGAAACTTATTTGTAACCCTGAGAACAATGCTTTCAGCACTTTCTCAGTCATTCCTGAACATGTACAGAGCTAAGGTGTTGTCCCATGTGACTGAGTGCAGGAGGGCTGCAATATGCTTTATTTAAAAAGCGTATGTGTTGAAAAAGCTTCACTGGGCATGTGTTAAAAGTGCTCTTGGCTTTGAGCTTAATCATAAAGAGTCAACATTGTATGTTAGAGTGCCTTTAAGCAGAAGCACTCATAAAACAAATTTCAGTGTTTCAATCATGGATGAAATGTTGTCAGCAGAAGCCCACAGGAGCTTAACTTTATATTTTCCTAGTGGATCTCACATGGTATAGTATTTGTATTTATTTTGGAAAGTAGCTTTAGAAGTTATCATCACCATCATCATCATCTTTATTGTGGTAGTAGAAGTTGAACCCAGGACTTTCACACTGAGCTGCATCTCAGCCCTTTTTTATATTTTATTTTGAGACAAGGTCTCTTGTGACCTTGCCTAGCCTAGCCTCAAACGTGTGATTCTCTTGTCTTAGCCTCCTACAGTGCTGCAATTACAGATATGTGAAAGGTTTTTAAATCAAATTTAATAATTCATTTAAGTTTAAACATATGAGGTATCCTCTTTTAAGGAGTAATGTGGTGAAAGGTTTTGCAAAATAATATTCACCCTGAATCCTTTATATCTGTTCTGCATATTTGGGGTTTCACCCTTCAGTTTTGCTAGAAACATAGTAGCTGTGTTTTAGCTACGATGCTGTAATCTTGGGACCTTTTCAGTCTTGGCTCCAGACTACACTTGTAGGACTTAAAAATACAGATACAGAAAGGCTTCTGACCCTGTTAAGTAGATTCTCCTTCCCAAATATTGGTTTGTGTTGCTTTCTATCCCAGCCTTTCTTGACCTTCAACTTCAGAAAAGTTCTGGAAGCAGAACTTGAAGGTTAGGAGAATCCATGGTAAAAGGAGAACTGGCCCTGCCATAAGACCTGCAAACCAGGATGGTGACTGTCTGCAAGAATCCAGCATAGGGAGCCAAGAGTAGGTCCAAGAAGCTGTTTGACCTGCTCACTGAGCTCAGGAAGTGATAGATTGAGAGAGAAGCCCACAAAAGATACCACTAATGGATTAAACTGTGTGGAAGAGATGGAGGTTTACAGCTAATTCAGTGACTGGGCTCTCTCCAGAGAACAAAATTGCTAAGGTGGATAGATAGATAGATAGACAGATAGATGATAGATAGGTAGATAGATAGATATTGTACAAAATTGGTTCACACAATTGTAGAGGCTAAAAAGTTCCGCAAACTGCCCTCTGCAAGCTGAAGTCCTAGAAAAGCTGCTGGTGGAGTTGGAAGGCCTGAGAGCCAGAGATCAATTGTGTTCATCCCAATCCAAATCCTAAATCCTGAGAATCAAAAGTGTTGGGGGCAATATCCCCAGTTCAAATTGTCAGACAGAGACTGAATTAAACATCCCTCTGTCTTTTTGGTCTATTCAGTCCCTCAGTGGATTGGGTGATGCCCACCCACACCAGGAGGGCCATCTGCTTTATTTAGTCCATCGATTCAAATGGTGATTCCTTCTATAAACACCTTTGCAGGCACACTAGGTATAACATTTAATGTCATTTCCAGGCATCCCATGATCCAGTCAAATTGACACAGAAAATTGTCATAGGCCATCACCAGTGAAGTAGGTTAGGTGAAAATCTCAGCCCACAAATTTAAGCATCTTCCAACTTCTTCCTATTTTGTTTTTTAATACATTAGGATTTAAACCTGGGGCCTTCAAACTGAGCTACACCCCTAACTCGTTAAAAAATTAAAAAAAAAAAAAAAAGAATTTTGAGACAGTCTTGCTAGGGTTCTCAGGCCAGGCTCAAACTTGCAATCCTTCTACCCCAGCTTTCTAGAGTGCTAAGATTATAGTCATGGGCTACCAGGCCAGCCTCAGGTTCTTCCACTTATAAGGACTTTAGGATGTGCCCAGAAATGATCTAGGCCTGCTGTCCGTAATGTTAGATCCAAACTCAGACTCTGGTTCTGAGTGACCATAGGTCCCACACAGGGGTCCCACTACATATATTGTTAAATCTCACTTGAGCCAGGACAACCCTCAATAAGCAGAAAATCAAGGGTCCTGGCCATGGAATTCTCTAGAGAGAGTTCTAAGACAAAGTATGACACAACAGGTGTCTCCATGTAATGATCTCTTCTTTAGGAGCCATTCATGTGTTACCATGAACACCCATTTCTTATCTAGAGATCAGAACATGGAACGTGGAATCTCTACCTCCAGCTTCAAGGCTTATTGTTCTAATTTATTTAATTCTAAATTAATTTTATATTCCTTTTCAGAATTAATTGCACATTAAAAAGCTCTGATAAATATAATCAAGCTGGGCAAAAAAGCTGTTTATGTTTAAAGAGGATGTATAGCAAATAAAAATACATAGATCCCAAAAATGATTAACCAAGGACTCCCAGGCTATGCTGGGACAATGAGCAGGATGGACCCAAGAAAGGTTCCTAATGACTCAGAGATTTCCTGGCACAAAAAATAATAGCTTTTATACTAAAAGGTTTCAACAGTCCCTACAGGGTACTGTTCAATTGAGAGATTTATAAATTTGACCTTTTCCTTCAGGATTATTGTATAATTTAGAATGTCTAGGCTAAGGCAAAACTCTGTATGTTAAGGTTAATCATTAGAAAATAAAAGTGTTAGCAGAAGAATGAGTTACGTAGTAGCACAGGAATCATTGCTTAAAATTGATATAAAAACAATAATTTTTAGGCCAGCCTTGAGGGAACAGAGATCTGGATTTACTCTTTTTTGGTGAACAATTTAATTCTTTGATGTGAATGAACAGCAAGGCAAACTTGAATACTTGAACACATGATGAATACACTTTAGGGACTGCAAAGAGAGCACGAATTAAATAGAAGGAGTAAGGGAGTGCTATATTAAATTTTTCTTTGGGAACAGATTATCTTCATATTCTTTGCCATCAAAAAAAATAAAGTTGGAAGGCAATAAGCGTCTCATTTCCCTTGGTGATCTCAACCCATCTCTATGGACTTATCTTTGAATGAATAGACAATCATATGTAGAGTTGTTTTCTTAAAAGTAGAAGTTGAAATTTCTGCACCTCTTTCTTGCTCATATCAAGAATATTGTTGAGGACTAGGATGTAGCTCAGAGGTAGAGAGCTTATCTTGTATGCACAAGGCCCTAGGTCCCATCCCCAGCACCATAAAAATATACATATAGTTGTGCCACACAAGAGGAGTTGCTTTCATAGGGAATATATCCACTTTCAAACTTGCATGCCAGAGAGAATGGTTCCCAGCCCATCTGAGCCTGTGTAACTTAACTGAGTAGTTAATGATAGGAAAAGGGTATATTACCCATTCACTGCTTTATTGCCTGATTCACAAACAAAACTGTAAACCTCTCAAGTGTAGATATATCTGCCTAGTTTACAGTTATACTTGCACCACTCAGAATAGTACCTGATCATAACAGGAACTCAGTAAAATCTTACCATAAGAGAAGTGCTAGAGTCAAGCATAGTTTTGTGGGAATGAGTTTAAAGTTCATAAATGAATGAATTTTATGTTTTAGAGATGTTAAACTCTTAAAGTCCTTGATTAGCTTACAATGTTTAATAAAGATTTTAATGAAGCCCAGGTCTGAACATGAAAACATGGTCTTACTCCCTGTCTTTTGACAGCTCACCTTTCCAACATACTCCCTTCAGACCCTATTGTACTCTTTCACTGGGGAAGGGGGCCATCTTGCCATCACTTCTTCTGGAGTAGCTGGATGGGCAGCTTTCCCATGATAGTCCCAGAGTTGGGGGTTGAAAAGCCCCAGGAGTTCACCAAGTGTAAATTAATAGTGTTTATTCATCATTTTACATTGGGTTTTCTGTCGTCTTTGTTTAAGACCCTGTCAGATTCACAGCAAAGCAAGACAGGTTAAAGACTGAAATGAGCTCAGAGTGCCAAGAGGGCTCGTTTGTGATCAGAGTTGAATTGCAGGAGTAGGAAGTAGAGGGAAATTTTTAAAAAAGATTAAAGAGAAAAGGAAATAGTCATTTTGTGTGGATTTGAGTTATATAATAAAAACATAAAATACATAGTGAGTCTAAGGAAAGTATATCATGAAACAATTTCACATTACAATTTAATCTTTAACATTCTTCAAATTAAAGTAATTAAAACAGGGTATAATACAGTGGTGCCAAGATTGCCATTTGAAAGATTAATGCCAACAAATGCCTAATATTATAACTAGAGTTCAAAGAAAAGAAAACAGCATTTACATATTTTACTAAATATATATCTTATTAGTGTTTTCTGTTTTGTTTTTTATTAGATTGTTTTTTCCATTGCATTTCTACCTAAACATGACATTCAGTATAATACTTTTTCCTTCTCTATCATGTGCATTGCATGGAAGGTGCTGTAAAAAAAAAAAAAACTCTATGTTTTATGAATTTATTTTTTCCTGGCGTAAATAAGCTAAGTACTGAGTGATTATAACTTCAGGTGTGGCTCTTGATAGTGTAGAGATGTGTGCATGCTGGGTGCAAGGAGAGGGGCCATCAGAAAAATCAAGAGAATGCTATCAAAGGGACCACATTGAGCATCTGACTTAAGTGTATTTGTGGCCTTAGGAGCTACTCTTGCAAAGACTTGAAGGCAGACATTGTAAGTTCCTCTTGGATGATGTTTTGTGTTTTGTTTTTTTTTTGTTTGCTTTCTTTTTTCAGTACCAGGGATTGAACTCAGGACTTTGTGCTTGTGAGGCAGGTGCGGCACCACCTGAGCTGAATCCCTGGCCCTTGGGTAATATATTCTGATAACTGGAGCCCAGTGTGTTGACAGGAAGTGGTTTGAAAGAAATGGAAAAACCTTGGTGACAAGTGCTGGGGGCATTCACTGCTAATCTAAGAAATTCAAATTTTATTCTGTAGGTCTTGGGATGTCACTGGGTAGATTGGACCCATAATAAGGAAACTCAAGAATTTTTTCTGTGGTTTATGCTTCTTAATATTTATTCAGTGGCAACAAAGTGTGATGATTTATAAAAGCATTATAAGGTATACATAATTCCTACCCAGAGGGCTTACAATTTGATCTGTGTAGGTAAATAGGACATTACTGTATGGACATTACTGTGGGGAAAGCAGTGAGGAAGCACTGATATGTACACAGCACTGACATGTGTTTGTCTAACGTTCCACGGAAAGTATTTTAAGGTATTGCAAAAATCTTTCAGAGTGCCCTAGGCATCTATTTGTAAACACTGAAAATTGCAGTTAAAAGATAGTGTTGATAATTAACACGCTAATGACTCAAACTTGACCAAATTTCTCATACTGTCAAATGTACTATTTTCCTATAATAAAACCCGGTTCTATAAAATCATGGATGAACAACAGTTTGCCCAAATATTCTTTAATAAGTATTTCTCACTAGGTTTTTTCTCTGATTAGAAAGAAAGAAACAATACTAGTGGCCATAATACATGTAAATCTGAGCATAATGATATGTATTCATGGCCTGTTAGATATCTGAAAAGAACTTAGCCAGTGGGACATTACTATTAAGAAAATTGTATTTATCAAGTTTTCAAAGTGAATTTATATTGACTACTTTTTAGTTGTTCACTAGGAGGAATACATGTGTAGTGCACATTTTACTAGTTCTGATACCAAAGAAATCATGTGAGTCTCAAGTTTCTAGCAAAGCACTAAGGTCATCTGGTACACATAGTAGAATGCTTGTTGCTGATGATAATCTTCAGTCTTTTATGTGACAATTATTCTAGAAAGGGAGTTGGAGGGCTTAATGGAGAAGGAGGGTGGGGGATGCAGATGAAGTATAAGAATTTGCCTAGCAAGAGTACTGACAAGCCCATCAAAACTGGACATGTTCTGATTTTTTTTTTAAGCAAAAGAACATTTCAGTTACTTCCAAAACACAATGAAACTGTTATCAGTAGTCTTGAGACCAAATGGATTACAGGTTACAAAGTCTCCTCATTCCTACTGGAGTTTTAAGTGAGTTGCTAATCAGCTAGACACAGATACAATTGAAGCGATGCATGGCCTTTCTGTTCTGAAAAGAAATTCATTTCTCTATTATTTAATGATGCTTCTAAACCTGTAAAGTGCTGTATAGCAATGGTTGATTTTTTTAAAAAAAGCATTTTCTATAACCTTTGACATAAATTGTTTTATCATTGAAATTTGCCAAATTATCTCATTTTAAAAACTGTTCTAAAGATGTAAAATGCTTCATGTGTGTTTAAAAATGGTTATTATTTTCAAGTGAGTACTGTATATATTCTCCAAATATTGGACACTTTTTCCTCTAACAACGATTTTAAGAAATTTTATTGGCAATGAAAGGACAAAATAATCATGAAAATTTTTGATTATATTATTGGGAAGATACCTAATTTTTCTTCACTTTTATTATGTAAAAACTTTCTTAGCCAGCTGGAAAGAAAAGCTGAATGTTGGGCATTGATTGATAGGAATGTATAAGTAAACTTTCTTCCTATTAAATATTTTTAAGTATTTTCTCCAAGAGGACATAATTTTTAATGATTGAGAGGAATGTATAAGTAAACTTTCTTCCTATTAAATATTTTTAAGTATTTTCTCCAAGAGGACATAATTTTTACACTTGATCTTAGCCAAAAGGCCGAGAAGCGATAAGAGGACATAATTTTTAAACACTCAAAACAATTTCAACATTTATCCAACATAATACATTAGACCTGAACTTGTCTCCCCAGAGCTGACCCAGGACATGCAACCCTTGGTTCTTTGCTGGTAAGAGTCTCATCTGTATCCCATCCCCTTTCCTCCCCTAAAAGCCACTTGTATCGCTCTCCCTCTCAGTCACTGGTCTGTAGGTATCTTTTCCTTTTGACACTATAGCATAGACAGGGCACCAGGGTTTGGCCACCATTTGGGAATGAAGAAAAAGAACTTCAGGCAAATAAAGCAGAACTTGTTGCATTATCCTGCCACACAAGTCTGCTCCTCACCCCGTCCCATTCCAGAACTGTAAACCTTTAAAGGGCAAGGCAGGTCCAAACCACAGCTATGTCCTGGGCAAAGGATAAGTTTACGTGTAATTCTTCAAGGAATTCATGGTCAATAAAACCTCAAATATTATATGGTCTGCTAGTCAGCTCACAAAAGCAAAGTTATCTAGCATTGTACCACAACGTAGATAATGGCTACTTGAGAATTTGTTTTTAAAATAATATGCATAAATAAGTATCTGAAGAAATCACATCCCATTTTAAACTTACAACATTTATAATCATTAAAATTAAAGTACTTCTTCATATTTTGAGTCAGAACAATAAAGGAACAATTTTGAGTTGTGATTGGAAAAAGGTAAAAATTTTGATGACTCAGAATTTATTTACTTTTATATAGTCTTTTCTGATGAACAAGAAGAGAAATTGCATTTCCAAGTAATTAATTTCATTTAGTTACTGTCAAAAATATATCTTTTACATTCTGGCCACAGATACCTACCCTTCTTTAAAAAGCTTTTAATGGACATGAACATTACTTCATCACTTCATTTTTTTTTTACACTTCATGACTTTTTTTGCATTGTTATTGAAATATTTATTTTCATTTTTGCATTTTAATAAGGTAACTGGTACTTTTTTACTTTGTTTTGTTTTTTTAAAAATTTATTCTGCTTATTTTCTGACCTGAGTAGGGTTTACCAGGAGCTTGCAGTGGTAAGCAGAGAAGTCCCACTACTGTCCCTTCAAGATGGAAATGCTCTTCTAAGGTGACCGGCCTTTGCACTCCACTCTGATGACAGCTGAGATTTTAAATTAGCACATGCCTTTTTAATACTTACTGTAGCATTCAGCAACATGCTCATTGTGTTAATCAAAATGTCACCTTATTCTGTCAGTGAAGGGTACCCCTCATTTAGGTAACTACTCACATGGACACTTGAGAACAACAGCAGAGTTTAGCCATTTATAGGATGTCACTGCTACCCACTGCCCATTGCTCAAAGGATTTACAGTTGCTTTGGATAATAGCCCATATGGAGATATTTATTTGTTTATTAAAGCATGTTAATCTAACTAGCAATTGGAAAATAGAGCTGTTCAGCAGATTTATCTCCTGTAGTTTACTGAGTCAGGCTAATTCATCACAACCTCTCACTTCTGTAATTAAAGTGAAAGGGGGAAAGGTTCTTTCACATCCTATATGATGTCTCTATGCATTTCCATCTCTTGATCAAAACAGTTATTTAGGGCAATACAATATATTCACATAATTTTCCTTGGCAACAAGACCAATATACTGGAATTATTCCACTTAAAAAATAAGGTGGCTCTAAACTGAATACATGCAAAATATGTTTCTCTTTTTGAAAAAAATAAGAGGATATTATTCTAAAAGTCTATGATTAAAACTTGTTCCCCATGTTTCCGGAGATTTTATAGTGCCTATAATGTCCTAAGTTAGTATTTAAAAGACTTGAGCCACCAATTTGCCCAGGAAGACCCAAAGTGGGAAACACTTCTGAGGCCACTGTGGAGGGGACACCTAGCTTTGACATTCTGACTTGGCCCCATGTGTGACATTCCTCCAGCTGTCCTGCCTCTGCCCTCCTAAAGAGGTCCCTGTGGAATTTCCTCCTGGTCAGCCTTGCAGGCAACTTTAGCAATCCCTGTAGTCAAGCCTTACCTAAAGGATTTCCTTATAAGCTGTAAAATACAATTGTTGGTACAGTATTTATCCTATTGGCATTGAAGCTGTAATATTTACTTACAGTTACATCTGCCAGACCCAAACCACCACTTACTGAAGATTCTGGAGTCTCTGTCCTCTCTGTGCCCTGGGAGTCAGTGAAGGGTAACCTCTCTCTCTGTGTACTGTAGCAGTGCACTGGCATCAGGGCTATGCTAGTGTATATAGTGAATTTATGTTTTATTTAGAAACATGTGCATGTGTGCATTTATGTACAATATGTTCACAAAAACATGGTAAATGCTTAAATTTTAAAAAACTTTGTTATAGTAAGACACATTGCCATTAGTGCCCCTCAGAATGCTCCCATTTACTTCAAACACACTTGTCCCATCATCTTAGAACTTTCTGAAGCAGTACTGAAAGCCCTCATTCATGAGTGTCATCACTTTCTCTGTTTGGCTGCATTGATGACTTGAATCAATTCAAAATGTTTACCTTTCATGGCCATTTTCATTTTGTGGAAAAGCCGGAAGTCCTGAAGTGCCAGAACTGATGAATAAAGTGGAGGAGGATACACTGTAACGTTGTTATTTGACAAATATTGCTCTGAATTTTTTGAATCAGTTCACAACATTGAGGCAGCCACAAAAAGATGAAAAGTGCCATGGAAAGGGGGTAGTATTTTGAGGGATATTAATGGAAAATTGTCTTTACTGTGTACAGGTGCCCTTCCTTTTCTATACAAAGTTCTACTCAGGGTCACTGATAAACCAGGAGAATTAAGAAATGAATGTATTCTTTCCTTGTGCATTTCTTTCCAAGCTTGATAATTTATTTCTCTTAAGTAAAATCAAGCACCAAAATAATAGAAGTGAAATTTGGAGGTTTAGCTTTTTTCTTAGATAAATGACTTAAATTATGACCTATCCTTGTTATAACTAAGGATCTATTATTATTCTAACCCTTTTTGTTAGGCTTTTTAATTATATTGAGCTATGTGCTTTACATCTATTACCTCATTTCATGTTTACAACACCCTTGTGAATACCACATTATAGTTGAGCTCATTTCATAGGTGAAAGAAAAACCTGAATCTCAGAGAAATGAAGAAATTCTCCAGCTTGCGCAGGTCTTGTAGTGGTAAACTCAAAGAAAGAACACAGGTCTGTCTCCAAAGCCTGGGACTATAACTACCCTATTGCCCTATGTATTCTATAGATAAACTAGTTCTTTACATTTCCTAACTACTTTATTGGCCTACTAGTCACTATGAAAAATATTATTTAGCACTGTTATTTATCATAAAATCCTAAGTAAGTGATGTTTTAAGCTTAAAGATGTCTTTCACTTTAGGAAATTTTAAAAAATAAAACAAAATCCCCTTAAAATATTTTTTTCCATTTTTATCAATTTAAAGCAAATAATTTGAGTGTCATAAAAATATGTGTAAATTCTTAAAACCAATATCCTTGATGTGTTCATAAATAGCTGAAACTTCACTTCCCTTCACTGTATTTGAAAATGTGGATCCAAGAAGTACCTGACTTCACTTCCATCAAATATTACCTTACATGGTGATTGTCAGTGGCAGTGGGTAAGACGCTCTCATTTATTTTCAAATAGTTGACTCAAGTCAAACGCCCAAATTCTAGCAAAGCTCGACACTGCAGAGTAACATTTCACTTTCTCCACTTAGCATCCTAGGTTGATGCTTGCCATTGCAAAATTTTTAAATTTAAATTTTAGGGGGCCGGGGATTTAGCTCAGTGGTTCTGTGGCCTGCCTTGCAAGTGCAAGGACCAGAGTTCAATCTTTTCAAATAGTTGACTCAAGTCAAACGCCCAAATTCTAGCAAAGCTCGACACTGCAGAGTAACATTTCACTTTCTCCACTTAGCATCCTAGGTTGATGCTTGCCATTGCAAAATTTTTAAATTTAAATTTTAGGGGGCCGGGGATTTAGCTCAGTGGTTCTGTGGCCTGCCTTGCAAGTGCAAGGACCAGAGTTCAATCCCCGGCACCCCAAAAACACCAAAAAAAAAAATAATAAATTTTAGGGTCATTATTACTGTGTTGAAATTTTGATACCCTTTTTCAGTGATCTCTTTGGCATCAGTAATAGAAGTTAGCATCTAACAGTGTAGAAAGCAGTCTTGCTAATACCATCTCTTGGGGTGTTGCAGCAATGCGGGCTCTTGTTGCCATTTTACAGGAAGGGAAACCGAAGGATGGGAATAATCAGTGGTCTGTCTTGGCTTATACAGTGATGACATGGAGAAACTCAGCTCCGTGTTATCAAAGTCTATATGCCTGCTCTTTGTGATATTACGTGGGCATCATGCAAGTCATCCTAAGCCACTAGAAATTTGGCCAATAACTGCATCTTTCTCCACACCACTTCCTCAACCCCTATCCTCCTCCTCATATGCTTCTCCTAAGCTAAGATCTCATAGCAAGGAACTATTTTTCTCTTCTCTATCACTCCTACTTCTCTAGATCAGAAGAGACATCATCCACTTATACTGCCCTATCCCTAGATAACTCACCTAGAATTGTTCTAATCTGTTTTCATCATTTTACCCAAGTGAAAAAAATACCTCAATGAAAAGAATCTGGGGCATTTTATGACTTGCAAAATTACAAGAATTGATGCAAAATAGAGCACAGGAGCCAAAGCAAATATATTTTCATTAGGGGATATTTGCAGTTATAGTGAGCTGAGTGGTTTTGTGCTCTCTAGTTGAACATGATAAAGGACTACAGATTACTTAAGCCTCATTTCAGAAAAAAAACTACTTAAAATACTAATTACACCACCAAGGAGCTTTTCTTTCTCATCCTTCTAGTCTGACTGAGCCACCGTTTTTCATGCAATGTTCTCCCTGCTTTTGTCTCACCCTGCCCTACAGAGTTCTCTCTCAGCAACACACTAAGTGAAACTACATTTCTTAGTTACTTTTCTCTCCTTGCTGAAACAAAATACCCAACACCCATAGTTAAAGGAGGGAAGGTTTATTTGACTCACAGTTTGTAGGGGTTTCAGTCCATAATTGGCTGGCTCCAAGGAAGGATGGCATGACAGATGGGCATCACAGAGAAGTCATTCATGGTGAGCAGAAGGTAGCAAAATAAGCAAGAGATGACCAAAACTCTTATCTATCCCTTATATCTTATCCAAGCTACTGAGGGAAGGTAGCGCTCACATCCTGAATCCTAGTGCCCTGGAGCCTAGCATTGCACCATGAATCAATTCCAGCTTCACACACTCCAGATCCAGCCACCTCTGAAAAAGCTCCACCTATGACCCCATGAGGCTTTGGGGAAACATCTAGATACAAGCCATAACACTAGATCTCTGCAAAGCCTCAAAGCAGCCACCTTTTTATAGGTCTGCAACTGAGGAAGGGGTTAGCAAACTTTTCCTGCATAGAGAAACATCATAAAAATTTGGGTCTTTGTGGGCCACATGGTCTCTATTGCAGCTGTTCAACCTTCCTATTGCAACAAAAGGCAGCCCAATCCAATGAGTAAATGAATGAACATGGCTGGGCTCTGATGAAACTTTATCCATGAACACTAAAATTTGTAATTTATACAACTTCCATTTATCATATGATGATATTCTTTTAATTGTTTTTGCCTAACCATTTTAAAAAGTAAAAGCCAATCTCACCGGTTGGGCCAGTTTGTTGATCTATGCTCTAACACCCTGTGGCTTTTGATGTGATTGGTCTTAAGAATCACTACTGGCGCTTTCTTTATCTTGGCTCCCTAATCTACTGAATTCAGGTTAAACAAACCTATGACCCTGAATTAAAAGAAAGTGCAAAACCCTTGATGGAGAGATCCTATGAGACACTAACATTGGATACAAGTACAAAATTGGGCCAACATTTTTTATTGACCCAAATGCTTCTGATTCAGAAGATTTGGCAGTCCAGACAAAAGCGTGAATTGTTTTGCAGTCACTGTAAATACCAAGGTCTACCCAGTAAGAACTGAGAATGTTTCCTAGAGGTCACATAATTCAAGAAACTGCGAGAACAGGATAATTCAGGACTTAAGCCTAGCTTTTGCTAAATGTTGTTGTGCCCAGAAGCAGTATCATGTGATCAGTGCAAACACTATTTACTATTCAAATGCTTTTTCAAATTTACTTTTATGGCTTCTCTCTTAGGTGTTTTTAGTACATTTAAAGCACAAACTTCACAAAAAGGCTTCTGTAGGAACTATAAAATATTTTATATCTTTATTTCTAGAAGGCTTTGTAATTCCTTGAGGACATTCTTCTAAGGATTATAGAATCCAGGTCACAATGCAAGGGAAGAAGTAACAGAAATGGTAGGTCAGGACATATGAATTGGAAAATGTAACAAGAAGAAAAAGACAAAATGGCATAGTAAGCAGCAAGAGACCATATAATGGATTGACAATGAGATGAAGAAGACTAATTCTTGCTTGCCTGTGAACTCAGACACCTACACCACCAGGAGTAAATTGCAGCATTGCAATTGCCTTTGCTTTTTTATCAGAGAGAGTTATTAAATTGTATGTTCTATAACAAAGGTTATTATCCTTTGTATAAATGCTGCATCATGTTATTATCCTAAAGAATCCATTTGTTGTTTCTGGACAAAGATATAAGAGCTCCTTTCTGTGTTTCCATGGAGATGACACCAGGATCTAGTACTGGGCGCTCGGATAAGGCACTTTATGTGACCATAGCTGGTAGGTAATCTGCAACTATCACAGCTAGGTGAGGGTATACGTCATATACTTCCTCAGATATTGTAGGTCACAAACCTTTATATCCAAATAGTGGGGGCTTGAATTTCAATTTTAAAACTGTACTGAGCATTGTACTAACTTCTCGGGACTAAAAGACCATGGAGACATGGCTTCGCTCTCTACAGGTGTGTGAATCTAAGAACTGTCTGGACAACGGAGCCATCCCAAGCCCTTGTATACTTTCCAGACTATGTTTGTCCTCTTAACAGGGCCTAAGCCATTATAGTTGTGTGACAGCCAGAGATATTTGGTAGCAATGTCTGAGAAAAATACAGTGATTGGCAAGCGACTAATTTTCAAGTGGCTCCTGTCACTACTTCCTTCCTTCCCAGAGTCTTCCTTAGCCCAGTAGACTAGTCCCACAAGGCACCTGGATAAAAAACCAGCTTCTATTTCTACACCAACTTAGGACCAGATAGAGTAGTCTTGATCTATCCTTTAATTCATCAGCTCCAAGAATTCACCAACGGTAAGATGTATCCTGTTTGTGTATGCCTCTGAGAAGGAAAAATGCAACCAATGACAACTGAAAGATGTCAATGATTGCATGATACATCTTGATATCAGAGATATTAAAATGTGAAAATGAATATGAATCTTAAAATTAATGAAATATATTCAGTCTTGAAATAAATCCTTGAATAGCTACCAATAGAAATTGATCACGTGCTCTGTTTCCAGTGTTTCGCGATACTGTATTTTGTGCTTTCGTTTTGTTTCTTTGTTTTGTTTTTTTTTTCTTGTTGAGTTTATTAGTACTTTTTAAGTATACAGCACAGTTATTTTTATCATTCAGATCTTGTACCTTTACATGACAGATCTCGGTTCTCATTTTTTCCCTATACCTCTGTCCTCCCTTCTCCCCCTCTACCCTTCTCTATTTACAAAGACTTTGTTTCCATTTTTTCATTTTCTCACATTTTTTCTTTTCCTTTGTTTCCTTTCCCCTTTTTAGTGCTTTTGAATCTCATCTAGTCTATGAAAATCCTATCTGTGTGTGTATATGAGATAGTCAACATTTTATTATAAAGTAGACTTTGTGTTAGACAATTGTGCCCAACTTCAGCCTTGTGTATGTGCTCTGAGCACATTTCAGGTAAACTACTCCAAGTTGTGATATTCATAGATTAGGTATACTAAATGCATTTTTCAGTGATGCAATTTTGACTTACATTGGTTTATTGGAACTTAATCTGTCCTGAGTCAAGGAACATCTGCATAATAATTTAAAATTTTACAGAGCAATTCATGTATATTAGCTTGAGATAAAAGATTTACAAATAAAACTCCCAAACTACAATATGCCAAAGCCACCCTTCGACAGCCAGTCCACTAAGTTAATAACAAAGTTCTTTAGGTCATACTTAGGATACTTTATGATATTATGTGATACTATAGTACACAGCTCCAAGAATTCAATCTCAAGGGTGTATTCCTCTAGAGCTGTGTCCTAGACTTTTCCTCTTTTTTTTTCTTCTTGTTGATCTGTACTCCCTCTTAGGTACTCTTATGCACTCTTCATTGACTTACAAGTCATCTGTTGATATTTATACATCTAACTTCAATTTCACTCTTGAATGCCAAAAGTAAATCTTAAACTCATAACACCCCTTTGGGATCCCAGTGGGTATCTCATACTTTACACTTCCAAACATGAATGTTGGAGTTGCTTAAATATCCATCACTTTCATACACAGACACCTCAGTACTCAGGCCAAAACTTTCAAGGCTGCATCACTTTGGCTCTTGTATTAGTTCTTCTATCATTATGATGAAATATCTGAGAAAATCAGCTTAGAGGAGGAAAAATTTATGTTAGCGCACAGATTCAGGATTTTCAGTATATATTCACATGGTTCTGTTATTTCTGCACCTGTGGTGAGATAGAGCATCGCAGAAGAGAAGATATGATGAGGTGGAGTTGTTCCTTTCATGGTGTCAGAAAGGAGAATAAGAGAGGGAGAAAAGGAAAGAGGGTGGGGTGAGAGAAGAAGAGGGAGAGAGGAGAGAGAGACAGGGAGGGAGGGAGGGAGGAAGGGGGGGTGGAGGAAAAGGGAGAGGAGAGTGTACGGGGTGGGGCATGATGGAAGACCGTCTATCAACCCTGTAGACACACCCCCATAAGCTATTCTCTACCCTCTAAGTATCCACCACCTCCCCACACGTCTGAACTCTTCTTCCTTAAGTCTACAGTGTCCATAAGGCCTTTGCCCTCATGTCACTTAGGTCTCAAATCAAAAATGACTTCATTGTAGTTGTCTTCCCTGAGGACTCTAGCATCCCTGGAGGTACTCCGTATCCCCTACTTATGGCGTGTAGCACCAAATGTCCGCAGTTTATGTGTCCACCAGACTTTTTCTTGCAATATTTGCCTTGTTTTCTGTTGCCCCCTCCCCTTTTCCCATACCGGGGATAAACCCATCTCAGCTACATCTCAGGTTCTTTCTATTTATCTATTTATTTTATTTTGTAGCAAGGTATCTGTAAGTCACTAAGTTGACCAGGCAGGCCTTGAACTTGCAAGCCTCCTGCCTCAACCTCCCAAAGTGCTGCATTTACAGGTCAGTGCCATTGCACCTGGCTGTCTCAGATTGTGTGCCATGAGGGCAATGAGGGTAGAGATTGTCTCCCTATGTATTACTCACTCTCCTACCCCTAGTGAGTGAGGGGGTGGAGAAGGTGCAAGAAACAGGGTAGTGGACAACACTCCAGAATTATACTTTGAAGAAGCGAGTGATAATAAAGCCATATGGCTGGGTTCAGTATGTGGTTCAACAACTCCACTGCTTTATAGTAAGGTAGGATCTAATAAGTGATGCTCTAGATCTTTGAGGTAACACATATTCTACTGATGTTGTATTTTCACACCTGGTGTGTGGAAGCTTTGTGGATATATTTATAATAACAATTTTGGATGGTTTGGAATAGTCCAGAGATTCAGATGTTTTTAACAGATGCCTATATGATGTGTAATCAAAACATACAGTGAGAACTTAATTTTTTAAATGTAGTAGAGTAAAAGACACAATGTCAATAATCACCCTCAAAGTGCTCCCTTTCACTACCAACACACATCGCATCCATATTAATACTTGGTGAAAAAATTCTGGAAGTCCTCTCTGGAGAGTGTGTGTTTACAAAGTGTGATAAAAAAATGTAGTGAATTCAAATGCTGAGCATCATCCAATGGAAAGCAGACTTATGAAAACCTTATGGTGTGCCCTCACCTACTTATTCAGCAGATCTGACACCATGTGACCTTTAGCTGGTCCCCAAAGTCAAAATGAACACAAAGGTAAGTATTTTGAGTGGATTTAGGATATTAAGGCAGCCAGAATTGTAGCACAATTTATGGAATGGGTTTCTGAATATTACTTGTATCTCCTTGTGTTTGTCAAGAATAAGACCGTACCGTCCAGGCTTTAGGGTTGTCAGTTGCTATTCAGTAACCTGTAGAATGATAACTTAGTGTCCCTTATTTGTCTTCATCAGTCACCAAGAGAGTTTAACTTACCTCAGTCTAATACTTCATCCCTGCTCAAACTATAGCAGGTCATATGGAGCCAGGGTGACTCCAACTCAGGAGTTCATAGGACTTCAATGCAATTACCAAAACCATTTGCTTACACTGTGGGGTAACATAACTTTATATTAAAGTTTCTACTAAATCCGTATGAGAAAAACTCTTTCTAGAATAAAATCATTGAAGACAATAGCAAGCAGAGGGCAAGGCCGCTGAGGGACTGAGTAATGACATTAAATGAAGAAGACTATAGCTTTGTTTATCTGGTCAATATTAGATTTTGTCTCTCTCTTCTCTTTTCAATTTATGTTTGTGTGCTCTGGGAAGAAAAAATAGTGAGATATTAAAATTATAATCCCTTAGCATAATCTCTGAAGGTTTGTAGTTGCTTTATGATTTTGTTCTCTGGCTGTTCTTCATTTTTATTGGCTCGCTGGCTCACTTATGCCATCCAGATTACTAAAATTATAAACAAGGGAGGATCCATGGTGTCCACTCATCATACTGTGGAGTATCGAAAAGGTCAGATCCACACAGAATTGCATTTCATTTATTGATACACAAAGCATTACAATATTAAATATGTGACTCACAGCTTGGATGGTAATAGACAGGAAACATGATGACTCAGATGTGTGTTCCTGATGTCAATAATATGAGTGTCTGGATGAGGGCTGGGGTTCCAGGTGCTCTTTCAGTTCCCAGCCTCTGGTCCCATTAAATGATGTTAATTAGAAAGCATTTACAAGTTGGACTGGAAATGTCAGCCTTATTGTTAATATTTACAAAGGGAGTGCCCTTATGCCCAAAGAAGTCCTAGCACACATTTTACTTACAGAATTATATTTTAGATTAGAGTTGTCTTGAGTCCAATTACATCACCTTGAGGAACTTATTTTGGAGAAAAAAGGAAAAAGAAAAAAAATTTGACTTCATTTCTGGTTATGGATTGAATTATGTCTCCCAAAAGGATACAGTGATGTCCTAATCCCCAGAACCTGTGGATGTTACCTTATTTGGAAAAAGTGTCTTCGTAGGTGTGATCAAATTAAGATGATGTTATTGTGGATTAGGGTAGGCTGAAATTCACTGACTAATGTCTTTATAAGAAAAGATCAGACAAAGAAAAGCCTGTCATGTAAAGGTGGGAGAAGAGATTGGAATGATAGGTCTATAAAGTAAGGAACACCAAAACCACCAGGATCCTATCTCAAAATCTCTAGAAAAAAGTAGTTCTACCACCCACTACATTTTATATTTCTGGCCTCCAGACCAGTGAGAGAATACATCTCTGCTGAGTTAAGCCAACCTCTGTGTGACACATGCACCCTAATCACTTCTCTTCATTTTCTCCTCCTCAACTCTCCCTGAGGAACTGACTCAAAAGTATGTGGGAGGTGAAGTAGATAAAATGACCTGCATGTAAGTGTATAGGATAGGCCCTGGGAAGTATGTGGAGTCTCTGGCCTTGAAAATCAGTGCCCTGAAGCTTAACATCTATTCATTGGTTCATAACTTGGGGATTTAAAACATGAAAAATAAAGTTTGTGCTTGAGATTATGACATTCCTCTACCACATCTTTCCTGTTGCTTGGATCTTTTGCCACCTGTATCACATAATCACCAGATACTGTGTGACCAAGAACAAACTATTCTGCAGAACCAGATGTTGTCTGTCTCTCAATGCTGATGATGAAAAGAAGTGGGATCAGGGTCTGAGAGCCCTGCTCTGCTCACCAGCTTCCAACCCATTAGGGCTGCCTCCCAGCTCTGTAACAACTGATAGTGGTTAGTGAGTGAGTCTAATAATAGTACTGAATTCAAAAACTATTGCAAAAAGTTTCTGAGCCAATGTGTGAGGGCTCCTCAAGTAGCCCAGAACCAGTGACATTCTCACAGTGAGCTGTTATCACTGACACTACACTGATTCCTTTACTTCTTTTGGAAGCTCAGAAACACAGCACTTGAAACAAAGGAAATCTTCTTAGAGAGGCCATTATTCTGCAGGGACAGAGTTTACATATGGACATGTGGAATCTGGAAGAGTAATCCTTAGTAAATCGTGCTTCTGTTCCAGTGAAAGTTATAACAATATAGCTGCAGATTAATAAAAGTGTCATGATAAACCAAACGGATAGTCAGGCTAGAAAGTGATTTTCCTAAACCTGACACTGAGCTAGCTGCAGGAGAGGTACTGGTGAGGGCTGATTCCTTGGCACAAAGTGGATGGAAAGACAGAACCAAACTCATAATTGCAGATGGCAATAAGTATTGATTGCCCCTATTTTGTGTGCAGAGGATTTTCTGAATAATATATGTTTTCCTTAAAATAAAGTCTGTTAGAAGCCATCCCATTCTTGTTCCAGCAAACCCCAACTCTGCACTTGTCAGACCCTAACTGCAACACAGAGAAGAATCAGTGGAGCTCAGTTTCTCAGAAACTACTTAGTTATTCTGGCCTGCCTTTTTCTGGTCATTGTGATTATCCACACTACAATACACTACAATATACCCTAATGTGGAAATACCAGATGACAAAAATATGGTGTCCATAGGCAAATTTTTCTCATGCCCCTGACCCTGTTTTGCCCTTTGTTATTTGTTATTAAGCGAGCAATGTTGCATTATATCTAAATGTGTGTGTTTTTGGAATGAGAGCTGTCCCCAGTTTTATGAAATTTGGTTTTTGAAAATGAAATTCAAAATGTCAGTTTCTAAAGTTTTTTTTTTCTAATAAAAATATGATTGCTTTAGAAACAAAGGGAATTATTCCTGGGCCCAAGGTCTTTTAACAGAAACATGGAATCGTAGTGTTAAATTTTCATGTCAGCATATGATATTAAAAATTTGCTTTTATCTAAATGAGTAAGACTTATAGCTGTGAAATGCTTGAACCACTTAAGCTAATGAATTAGAAAAGAATAAATTAACAAAACATACATCATATTTTAGAGAAGTTCATAAGGAACTTGTATTACACTAATTTTTACCTTCACATAGGAAGCACTAATTTTTACCTTCACATTAAGAATGGCTAATTAATACTAATTCTTAACATTATTTGATTATCTGAAACATTCTATAAATAAACTTGCCTAGTTTTCTTCAGTCTCTCACATATCCTCAGTGATTAGTGCTAGATAATGACAATTACCTATAATCCCACAATCTAGAGGAAACAAAATATAAATGTTACTGTGTCTTAATCTATTGTCTTTTTGCCACCTATCATGGTTTAGCTCAAAGTGTTCAAAGGATGGAGGTGGGGCTTTTGGAAGGTAGTTAAATCATGACAGCAGAAGATCAGCCCATTTCTCTTCACAGCTAACTGAGCTTTTAGAGGTGTTACATAGTTAGAGGAAGTAGTTTAGTAGGGCATGAAGGATGTATCTCTTCTCGGACTGTTTCTTTCTCACTGCTTTCTGACTGCCATGAGGTGAGCAGGTTTCCTATATCTTATCCTTTCCTCATTATGTTTCTACTTTAGAGCCAGACAACAATGGACTAAACCCTAAATCCATGAGCCAAATTAAACCCCTTCTCTTTTATGCTGTGTATGTCAGGTATTTTATCCCATGGATGAAAAGCTGACCAAAGCACCATTCAAAGTAAATTTTAAAACATAATATTCATTCAGTCACTTATGTAGCCATTATATGGTTTTGATTATATAGTATATTCCAGAAACCAGGAAGATAAGTGGAATATAACGATAAATAAGACTTGTTTTTTACCTCGAGGTGTGTATAGTTACTTGGCTGCAATTATGTAATTATCTATGAACCTTTCTGACAATAATTTCAACAAATGGTTCCCAGAGAGGAAAAGGAGTGAAGAAAACATCACAGGAGAATTACCTGTGGGTAAGAGAAGAGAAGAAGAGGGAATGATACTGGCCCTCAGAACTTTAAGAATGTAGAATGTGGGTGCATTCCAGGGGAAACTCTGGCAAGGTGATAGGGTCGAAGTCCCTGGAGCCAATGCACGGCTGTGCATTAGCAATAGACGAGCTCAGAGCAAAAAGCTGTACTGCAATGTAGAGGGCTTTGTGGACCATGCTAGGAACAGTGTGATTTACCGCACAATGCTGTAGAGTCACGGTTATGATATAATAGTGGTGATGGTATTCTGCATGGATAACTTGCTGAGAGTTTTTTTATGTGGCACAATTGAGTTGGGCTTGGGAAAATTCAAGCACAAAACTCAGGCAGCTGCCAACAGCCCATGAGAAATAGTCTTTCTGTGGGGTTGCCTTTTCTCTGTGGACCAACTTTTTCTGGGTTATGTTGATCATAAGGAGATAGATATTTCAGGACACATGAAACAGATACTGGTCAAAGAGATTCATGTGTTGTCTTCTTTAGTCCTATAAACTATAGCATAGAAAACTGGATGGTGCCTGTGTGTGTACCCTGCTCTATGGAAGAAGTTATGACACTCATTGTGTGAGTCGTCCAGTGTTCCAGGACTGTCTCAGTCCTCCTAATGTGGATTGTTCAAGGTGAAAGCAAAACCTGTGCCATTTCAAAGTGTGTGAAGAGTGTCCTTACTGCTTTCTTCGGTGCAGAAATTATGGACCCATCCTATCATCTGACAGAGTGAGCTTAACAACTTTCAGAATATACTGGGAAAAATATTTCTTCTTCTTTAATGAAAGCCAAAACAATTATTCTGGGAAAATTAGATATTTCGAAGTAAGTTTACCAATTCTACAGATCTTTGCAATATCTCACTTAAAATCAATAAGCAGCAAACACATCTACTATTCCCTAGAGCTGATCCCATGGAGGGTTTATTCAAGGGTGTCCCAGAATAGGTATCATTATTTATTTTCCATTTTACGGATGAAGAACAAAGAGGCTCATTGTCCTTCCTATAGGAAGGGTCAGTAAGCCACCTGGATGGCGTGAAATGTGGATTCACATGCTGCCCCAGGAGGCTAACCTGTGGGTAGGAAACCAAAATTGATTCACATGCTAGGGGTATACTGCAGTGGGCAGATCCCCAGCCAGAAAGACAACATACTTCATCACTGTTGACCACTCCTTGGGACCGCCCAAACCGTGAGGCAGGCTCTTCATGTCTGTGTTTCACATGGCAGATGTTTGTAGATTTGTTTAGAAGAAAAAGTCGGGGGCAAATGTTGCTATTGCTGTCACAGTATAGGAAGATCTTTTACAAATGGGAAGGGGACCAAGAGATGGAAAAAGAGGAGAGAGTGGAGAGGGGAAGGGCATTTAAAAGAGTTAAAATGCATTATGTACATGTACCAGCTCCCCGTGATTATATACTGCAACGATGTATGAATAAAAATGAAAATTTAAAAACAAAGTTTGAGTCCAGCCTGGACAATCAATCAAAAAAAAAAAAAAAAAAACTACCAGAGGAAAAAAATGTCACCTTGACCTAAAGGGATTAACACTTATGTAACGAGAGTGGGGCCAAATTCTGAAAGCCCTTTTGAAGTATAATGGACAAGGTTGAGTGACCTATTGGAAGTTGGGACCACGAGAGAAAAGAGCTCAGGATGAGTTTACATCCACATTCCAACATACCTGAATGTTAATCATATTAAAAAGTCCTAAAAGGAATGTCATATCATATCCAACTTGTGAGTAGCAAGGGTTGTCAAAATTATTTCAGGTCATTTATATGAACATGACCAGTCATGAAAACACAAGAAAATCAATTAAAAAGTCTTTTCCATTGAAAATCCTTACATTTGTGCTTGTTTGCAGGAAACATTCAACACATTCTCAATAATTAACCTCAACTATGCTGCCCGTACTTGGGTTGGCCTTTTTAGGCTTTTCAGCAGAAAAAAATTAGTTAGATCCCAGACAGAAACATAAGGTTAATATTGAAATATTAAACATTCTCATTGTTCAGAAAATAAATAAGAGGGCTTTTGGTTTATTTACCATTATAGTCACTTGTTTTTAATAATAAAATATGCTTTAATTTTTTTTTTTTTTAACCAGGGATCTAACCCTTGTGCTTGCAAGGCAGGCGATGGAACCGCTGAGCCAAATCCCCGGCCCTTAGTTTTGTTTTTAATTACTTGTTTTAAAACTCTCAGTACTTGAAAAAGATCTATCTTTACACTCAAGCCAATTTGTATAGGCTCTGACACATGTAAGTTGTAGTGAATATTTTTGTTTTATTGAATGGCCAGTCAAAATTTGATTTCCTACTGCAGAGTTTTTTGCCATCTGGCTTTATTGTTAGACTATTTTAAAGGATAACAGTTCTAAGAACTTTTCATAACTCTAAATAAAGTGATGATTACTCAAGCAGATATGTTCTACTCAGTTGCCTGCCTGCTTAGAAAGCCTGAGCAGAGCCATGTTATGCTCTGTTGACAATTGAATGAAGAAAACATTCTTGACTTAAATCCCATTTCCACACCTCTTTTTCCTAATGCTAAGACCTTCCATTTCTTTTGCTCTGATTGCCTCTGCCTGAGAAATCTAGACTGCAAGAAGGAGCTATGTATCTTTTTCTATGAGAAGTCTCTGCAGCTAGGTATTTGGGGTCACTTCACAAGGTGCAGTACGGAGAACACAAGCCCCTGCACAAACCCCTTCTGCACCTACTGACATACTGGGAACAGGGCTGGGATGAACAGGTGGAGCTAGGGAAGAGACAAGACTAGGGAGGGTGTCCCTGTCCCATAAAGAGCTGCATTGGCACAGCTATTAAAAATATGGCTCATATGTCATATTAAACTTAATTTGGGTGCCAGTGCAGCCAGAGGACATGGCATAATTTTGCGAAGGGCTTCCAACCTAAACCAACCTCCACATCCATGTGAGGTGCCCCTTCACAAAAGCCTGGACAATTATTGAAGAATTTTTTTTTTTCCAATAGTAACATTTTCAATTTTCCCCTATACATTTCTTTCATTATGCTTTTGCAAAAAATATAAAAACCATATTTCTCAAAATATGTACATGTATATTCAATACTTCACTGTCAGACACTGTTCCAGATATTAAAGACATATCTATAAGTAATACAATGTTTTTTCCCTCAGAGAACTTGCACTTTGGGAATGAAAATAGACAATAAATTAACAAATAAGTAAATATACAAAAAATGGAATTCACACTACAGAAAGAATGAAAGCAGGCCTCAAAGCCTGGATGTGTAGTGGTGGGGAGGCTTATTCTGCAGTTACTCAAAGTAGTGAGGGAAGGTATTTGTGGCAGATGATATTTGAGTGTCAACCCAAAGGAGCCAGAGAAGTGGTTCTGGAGGCTAGTTCTGGGCAGAGTGAACAAATGCAAAGGTCCTGGAGTAGGAGCAAACTCTGTGAGTGGTCTGTGCAAAGCCCACTATTTAACATGGCCAGAACACAGTAAAGCAATGGGTGTACAGCAGTAGCAAGACAGGAGGTTCACAGAGCCTGATGGACCTTGTGAGGGTCTGAGAAAGAATTAAAGGGTTCTAAGCATAAAGCTACTTCCTAATTAAGGGACTTCCATGTTGAGAGAAGTCTATAGTGAAGGTGACTACACAAAAGGTCACTTCCAGTGATCCAGATCCAAGATGACAGTGGCTTTTCCCAAGGAGCCTCTGATGGAACCACAAGAAACAGCCAAGTTCTGGACTTCTGAAAGGTGCACAGGCCAGATATGGTAAAGTCAAAAAGTGAGTCAAAGGTAACACCACAAAACTACATGTAAGTAACTGGAATGCTGGGGTGTTCCTTCAGTGAGGGAGGAAGGAGCAAAATCAATAGTTTGAGCTTCAACATTCAAGCAGAAATGAGAATCAAGAAACAAATACCCCAGCACATATCCAAGTAAAGTCAGGACAGCCTTGTCAGTGAACACACAGTCTTTATAGGCAGAAAGAGTAAAAGAGAAGGGGAATTGTGTGAGCCAGAGCAATATAAGGCCTGAGGCCTGACCCTGGGTCACTAAAGCCCAGGCCCGGCCCGGCATGACCAGTCATGAGACATATGAGACCCAGTTCACAGTGTGGCCCCATGGCTACCCACAGTGCATATCTTCTTCTTCATTATCATAGCCAAACTCTTTTGTAAGAAATGGCCCGTGCTTATCTGCTTTTTCCTTGCAACGCTTTAGCTATTTGTCTTTGATCTTCACAGAAATCACCTTTTAGTTTTGATTCTGTCCCTCATTTTTCTTTTGAAGTATTTTTTTAAAATATCCTTTCAAGTTCCATAACCACCTGATACTCCCCAGCCCTCCCTCTTTCTGAGTGATTGCGGTAGCCTCTCTGATTTCCCAGCTCTTTCACTTTCATGCAGGCAGTCCCCCAAAAGAAGGCAGCCCCACTAGGCTTCTAAGCCAGTTTCCTGTCTGCAAGTTCCCTGCTTAACAGTTCTGCAGTGGTTGCCACTTGAATCAGGACCAAACCACCCTGCTGTAGTAGAAAAGCTTTAGGATGCTCCTAACAACACAATATTATCTGTGATTGTGCAGCAGCAGCTGTCCCAGTGCTTTTTTTTTTTTTTAATACTCCTGTGCCCTAGGTCCTGCCATTCACATATATTGTTTCATTGAACTGTTACCGCTCTAACTGTAGGGTTACTGGTATCCCTCTTCAATGAACTCTCTCTCTATGAACTCAGTAGTAACTAATGTAGGTTGCAGATCACTGGCCAGACTCATTATCAAATGTCTAGTTATCTGTGCTCAAAACCAGAATACATTTGGGCAGTAAGTGGTATTTGGACCACCCCCTCTTCCTAAATGGAGAGCCAGAGTTTTAGAAAGACCACTCATAACTTGTGAAAGTCACACAGTAATGACTGAGCTGGAATCCAACCTTAGGCCCCCCTGATACCCACAGCTGAGTCTCTTAGATCATCAGGCCCTGAGCTGTCCTCTCTGACATTCTTACTGCCAGGCTTCCTTCCTGTTGCTCCAGGGAGACGCCCCCTTCCCACTACCCTTCTCCACTAGAGTCCTACCCCCACAGTCCTCACACCCTGCCTCAGAGCACAGTTTAGTGCTTTCTGTCTGTCACAACTCAGCATGGTCCCGCATCCTCAGCAGTAAACCGGCCTCCCAGAAAGAGAGTGCTGCCCTTGACTTATGATTAAACAGAATGGAATAACAAAGAACCACCAGGAACTCAATTTTGAACTGAATTTGTCATCGCTGAGAGATGTCCCAGGGGAAAAGTCTAGCGAATCCCTGGAATATAGGTCAGTGAGTCTGCAGCCAAATATTTGGGCGGGATTTTACTGATGCCATATATCGTTCAGTATCAGGAACACAAAACTTATAAGTACCTGTCTTCAATTAACTTACCTTGGCATTTATATCTTTTATGTGACCCTAAAGCAATATAATATGATTATCTTAGAATAGCACATTGCCTTCCTGCAGAGTTCAGGAGGTGAGACGGGAGATACATAATAAACATGAGAATAGATAAATAAGATATATTTTAGATGCTGATAAGTATTTTGGCAAAGATAAAGTAAGGTTCTTTGTCTGAGAGTGATTGATGGGGCAAAAGAGTGGGAGCTGCTTCTCCAAGTTCAGGAAAGGGCTCCATGACCCTTACTGGGTCTGCAATTCTAGACTAGAGATAGAGATTTGGAGTCATATTAGTCAAACCAATAACTGAGGACTAAAGTCTTTCCGGGCTTAGGAATTTGGCAGGTGCTCTGTAATATCACAGAAAACCTTGGAGGCACTATGCAGGCTTCTTACTGGTACTCTTGGAACAACCCAGGGTGATTAGGAGTGCTGTAGAGATTGCCTTTTCCCCCTAATGTCAGTTTATGAAACCAAATAGCAGAGCTCCTGATGTGTTCTGGAGGAAAGTGGAAAAAATCAGACCTAAGCAGTACACAAATTATGAGGGTGTCAGTCTGAGCATGTGCACAGTTGGGTCTACCCCAGGGGCGAGAGGAAGTGTGAGATGAATAGATGAGGGGAGTGCAGTCACATGCTCTCGAAGTAATCCAAAGATGAGGCAGGGATCCATGTGCTTACTTTTTTCCTCACTTCACCTGCAAGTATCGTGTCAATAACCAGAATCATTTGAAGAATAGGTCATCTTTCAAAATGTTATCTGCCCATAATTTAATATTCTGAAGTTTAAAATATCTCAAGTGGAAAATCAAGCTCCAAAGTTATCTGAGCTGTCACCATCAGCCTTCCACCTCTACTCAGTGAGGAAACTATAACAAATACAGGTTATTCTGGAAGGAACCAGTCAGATGTTCGGTTGCTTTCTTATTAGTACCACACATATAAATCAAAGAACTTGAATGAATTGTCTAGGCATATGTCTTTAGTTACTTTTCTCATTGCTGAGACAAGCTACCTGACATGCAAAGTTAAAGAGAGAAGGTTTCTTTAGGTCCCAGTTTGTAGAGGTTTCAGTCCATAATCGCCTGACTCCAAGGCAGAGTGGCCCATGGCAGAGTGGGAACAGTTCTAGGATCGAAGGTAGCAAAGCAACCAGGGACCTTAACAGCATCTTTCTGCCCTGCCCTGTTTTTTAGATTACATAGGGTGGTGGGTAGCACTCACACCCTTAATCCTAGTGCCCTTGAGCCTAGCATTGCTCTGTGAGTCACTACTACATTCAGCCACCTCTGAAAAAGTTCCTCCTAAAACCATATGAGGCTTAAGGGGACCTCTAGACACAACTCATCACAGCATACTGACTGAGTGAGCAGGGTAGGGAGAAGGGGTTGAAGTAGGAGTCAACATCAGAATGTGCAGACTCGTGTTATTTTTTTAATGTTTGCTTTGACAATAGCAGGAGAACTAAATTCAGTCCAGTCCAGTAAACTCAGTGCAATCATTTTCTAGCCACTTTCAGCTTACTACAGACTTTCTTATCATTCCCAGTTGAGTCAAGCACTACTGTTATCTTGGATATCGCTTGCAACCCAAAGCCTCTTTCCTCATTCAGCTGAGCCCAATGCTGAGTGGGCTGCCCATAAAAAGAGTCTCTTTCCTTCCATTTTCTTATTCCATGTCTAAGTTTAACCCATGCTGGGTGGGTCATTTTTGTTTGTTTGTTTAAGACAGGGTCTCACTATGTAGTTGAGACTGACCTGGAACTCACTATATAGCCCAGGCTGGTCTCGAACTCACAGCAATCCTCCTGCCTCAGCCTCCTGAGTGCTGGGATTACAGGTATGTGCCACCATGCCCGGCTAGTAGGTCCATTTTTGTAAAAACTGCATCTTGATGGCTATTGGCGCCAGGCTAGAGACGATACCACTGTGGCCCTGGTAGTAGCTATCTTTATTGTCTGCTTTCAAGTGACAGATATCCTGTTCCCAGTCCTATTGAATTGAACAGCACATGGTTGATTACAGGTCAGGCAAGGGTGCATCACCTAGAGAAGCTTTCTATCCTCATCTCTTCTGACTAGGTCCCTGCCAGGGATATAGGTCACCTGGCTAAGCTCCCTCATCCCTCACAGGTGTCATCCTGTCCATAGGAAACCTACATGTCCTGACTAGACACTTCTTCTCTGGACTCACTCTGTCCTGTGTTCTTCTCCAGATGTCACAGATTGTACACATGAAACACACACCATCCCAAATGGGCCTAGTGTTTCCTAGCCTGGACCAGAAGCAATGAGAAAATGTCCCACTGCTCCAAGATTTCCTAAAACTTAGCTGTTTGTTTTCTAAGAAATGGCTGCTTTCCAGGGTGTCAGATCGGAAAGGTAACCAGGACACCCCTGTTTTTCTAAACATCAACTCCTCCTCCAGGATGTGGCTTTCACTGTCCTTTTTCCTGGGTCCATAATATCTACGGGACATTTTGAGATACCTGATTTGATATTTTGTAGAATAGCCATAGCATAAACTGGTTAACCTGTACATTTGAATATAAGACCTGTCCTAGTGCAATCAAGTTTAATAAAATGACTGGAAATTTTTGCTAAAATTTTAGTGACCTCAATTTGATTTTTTTCCATTTTTAAAAATTCCTCTTATTGATTTAGCTGAATAAAACTGAGACAGTTGTCTCAGAAAAAGCTTAATGTGTTTTGTTCTGTGCTGTATAGTCAGTGTGGCCAGAGAGAGAAAGCCCCTGTGAGATTCTTCTCTACTGGTTGGCTGGTTGGCTTATGGTAGGACTTTCTCTTAGAATCATTCAGTTACACTGCAAAGCACTCAGTAAAGTATGATCTCCAATCTTCCAGAACTCGCCCTTCACTATGCATTCATACAAACAAAAGAAAATCTTTAAAGACATGCAATAAACAAAGAGCCGTCAGACTAAAAGCACTAGATGGAGCATTTGGAGTGCTTCTCTTTTCTATGGCCGAGGTAAACGGTGGCAAGTGGGAGCTAGTTACTCTTCCGTGGTTAGAAAGGATGTTGCAGACAGTGAAGGGAAGCAGAAAGCGGAACTGTGTGAGGTTCGTGGATCTGGATGATATCAACTGGAAGGATGTGACATGTGGGTTGGAGTGGAGTGCATACACTGATAATGACAGCTTTCACTGATAGAGGGCTCAGTAAGTACCAGCCTAGTGTGTGCTGCCTCATGTCCCACTTTATTTACATCTTATATAACAAATATCTCTAAAGAGCTAGAGGTAACCCTCATTCTAAGAAGTCAACATTGATTTATGCTGGAACAAGATGTGTACAGTGATAGTAAAGGATTTATGCTTAATCCTGGACAGACTTAATGATTCATTTTAAAGCCATTGAGATGTTTTCTGGCAGTTTGTAGAACTATGTTGAATTGGAATTAAAAGTAAATTCAGCCGGGTGTGGTGGTGCACACCTGTAATCCCAGCACCTGGGAGGCCAAGGCAGGAGGATTGCTGTGCGTTCAAGACCAGCCTGGGCTACATAGTGAGTTCCAGGTCACCCTCAACTACATAGTGAGACCCTGTGTCAAAAAACCAAAAAAAAAAGAAAAAAAAAAGTAAATTCAAGTTTTATAACTTTAGATTGTCTAAGTCTCTTTCAAAGCCTCCTTTCAAGTATTTTCTAGTTTGGTACTTCCTCCTAATGTTTAATAGCTATTTTGGTTATAGTTTAGCATGTAGTAAGTAATTTACAAAGTTCCATAGAGCATCACAGCATATATGTTCCATTAGCACTGCCTATACTGTCTTACTTCTTTATATCTACATAAATAAGGTATTATTTTTCACTTTCTGTATTAACATTTATCTGTTATTTTAGAGCACTACTAACCAAGAGCTTGTTATAAATGTCATTGATCCCTTATTACTACACGCTTATGTAGCTCAGAAACATACACTATGATATAATTCTGAAACAAGAAAAATACTATACTTAAAGACATACCTGGACACAGGTGAAGGTTTTCCAATAGAAATATGATAATGTGTCCTACTTGTGGACTCACATTTATGACTGACAACTCATGCCTCTAATGGTATCTCACATGGGAATTACATTACAGCATCAACCAGGTCCCTCCTGCAGCTGATTGTCATGGTCATGCCTCGATTTGTTGTTTTTTCTGACATTGATACATTAGTCTTATCTGTCACCACACTGACTTTCTTTGATATAAATAACCCTGTCAATAGATATATATGTATAACAAAAACAGCATTTCCTAGTCTAATACTGCCCCTATTTCATGCTATGAATGATTGAGATACCTTGGGGTAGATGTCTGCATAAATTAAAGATTAACTGGGAAACCTTATCAGTCCATCAGCTTGATTGTGCCAAAAGAACAAATTGACTTCAGGTAGGATAGTAAAATGAGGAATGAAAATGATTAGTAAATCTGTAAATTAGTTGGGAAAAAGTTTCAAAGTGTCACAAATTGTGTACTTGAGAGGTATCCAAGGGTGTGAATATACAATAATGAATATCGCTCTATAGCATGTAGATGACTGTGGTACAGGTTTATTAAATTCATATCATCTAATGGAGGGCAAATTACCTTTCGTTTCCATTTGTGGTCTCAGCTCAGGGCTCTTGGTGAACATGTGTGATTTGTTCAAAAACAATATATGGAGACATCAGAAACTGTTGACAAGAAAGTTTTCGTAATACTAAAATGAACTCGAAAAAGCTTACCGGCATAGGGAGACTAAGACTTCTCCATTAGTAAGTGAAAAGGCTGCCTTATGCCCCAAGGCTGTTTTCTGAGCAGGCCCTCACTATCCTGTCCACTCTGCCTTGGCAGGGTGGTGGATTGGGCATTCTCAGACCCCCCACAGCCACTAGAAAGAACACAGGCACTTAGTAGGTGCATACCAGACAAACGTTAAGGATATCAAAGTGGAAATGCCTAAGTGTCTAAAGAAGATAAGAATTATATAAGAGTTTCTTGGCCTTCTTAGTACAGTGGACACCCCAGGGACCTCACTGTCAGAGACTTCTCTGGAGTGATCCATAGAGTGATATCTACAGGGGAGACTGAATGCCGACAGTTCCCACCACAGTCCCAAGAAACTACTTGACAAGTTAAAGGCACATTGATGCTTTTATTCTCTGGGCCTAGGGAGAGCACAGGTAATTAGTTGAGAGAGGGAAAGATATCATGGAGGATAAAGTGCCTTTGATTTACTTGTTTTGACCTTGCTAATTGGAACTTAATTAGTACATTCCAAACAGAGACATTAGGTATCTACTTATGGTGATAAATCTTAGATGTATATGTCTTAATTAAACCTAAATCTCTTCTTAAAGATAAGGATTAAATTTCCTTGTGATAACACAGTTTTAATCCATTGCTTGTCTTAAATTTAATCTATTGGATAAAGCACTGATACATATGAAAAGTTAACAAAAGTGCAGATTATGAGAGACACAAAGGAGATCTTAAATATAAGTAAAACATCAGGAAATAAATTCAGGAAGTTCAATAAACACAAAATATAGTCCATTCTTTGAAGTGAAAAACAGAGAACATTGGGAAGATCTGTGTGAGGGTAACAGAAGAGCTAAGGCCAGGACTGTGGGCTGTTCATGCTTGATTCTTTGTGTTTAGTAAAAATTCTTTAAGGGAAATTCTGCAATCACAGGCAGATACCAAACTGGGGAGACACTGAATGCACAGCCACTAAAGAACAGAACGTCATTGCTCCTGGATCAACAGGTATGAGACACACTGAAAGGCCATCCTGGCCATTTTATAAAATTCAATGGATGCACAGGTATGGATGCTCAGAAAATCAGTTCAGATGTTCACAGAATGAATCAGACTCTCTCAGTCTCTCACTCTTTCTGCCTCTCTTTCCATCTTTGTCTCCATTGCTTTCATTCTACCTCTGTCTCTCTGTCTCTTAAAGATGTTACTTAAGGTTTCTGGTGACCTGGGTTTCTTCGTATGTGTGTTGTTTGTAGTGCTGGGAAGCATGGGAAGAGAAATATAGAAATGCTGGGCCATTCATCCATTAAAGTATAATTACATATACCTTAAATTATAAATGTATGTAAGTATAATTCTGTTTTAAATTAATCTTATTGGTACATTTAAGGCATACAATATAATGACATTCATCATTAGAAATTTGTACCTTTACATAATCCATCTTGGTTCTTTTTTTTTTTTTCCTGTTCCCCAATGAAGGAATGGAAGTATAATTCTTTCTCATAACAAAGCACTCCACCTTTAGGGGCTACCACCTGAGCCATTTAATTCTGTCTCTGTAAAAAACTCTTAAGAGCAGTTAGTGAAAAATAAACTGTGCCACAGCCTATGACCATAAACAAGTAACACATGATGCTCATGGACTCTAAGGGAAAGGAATCCATGCAGGGCTGAGGTTCCTGTGTCCCACAGTATCTGGATCCTCACTTGGGAACACCTGTAGACTGTGATAACTTGACCCCTAGAGGTTGGTATGATCTAAAGACAACATAGTAGATGTTGGCTCTCCCCCTAGGGCCTCAACTGAGGCTGGAAGGACAGCTCTATGTGGTTTGGGCTTCGTGCCAGCATGGTGACTGAATTATAAGACAGACCTTCATAAGAAGACAAGGTAAAATAACTTCCCATGTTTATACCTTGATCCTTAAAACCCACAAGTATCATTTTCTCAGGGGTCTGACTAATTTTAAGGAAAGAGGACATTGTCCCTACAGCTCAGTGGAGGAATATCAGTATGACACTTGGAGAAGAACTTTTTCATAATATCAGGTTAGGGGCCAGGGATTTTAGCTTAGTGGTGCTGCCGCCTCTCTCAGAAGAGTAAGGTCCCGAGTTCAATACCCATTACAACCAGTAGAAAGAGAGAGAGAGAGAGAGAGAGTGAAAGAAAGATTGATCATGGCAAATACCTTCAGAAAATATTGTAGAAATATCAGGTTAGGGGCCAGGGATTTTAGCTTAGTGGTGCTGCCGCCTCTCTCAGAAGAGCAAGGTCCCGAGTTCAATACCCATTACAACCAGTAGAAAGAGAGAGAGAGAGAGAGAGTGAAAGAAAGATTGATCATGGCAAATACCTTCAGAAAATATTGTCTGCATGTTAGTTCTGGCATCCTAGTCATTTAATTCATTGTATCTGAGCAAAAGCCTCAGAAATATTACATCAGGAGGTAAGAGAGAAAACATGAAAACTTCTCATTTCCTCCTAGTATAATATATATCTGTGAATTATATTTCTAAACCATTTGAACCTGTTTACATATGCAGATTATAGAAATGTCTCTCAAATATTTATTAGCCATTAGGTAAAATATGGCATGTACTTCTTTTATATAAACTCATTTTCACACAGAGAAGCAATCGACACCATAAATCAATATTTTTCTTTGGGCCCAAAAATGTTCTTTCTTTTCCAAGTCTTACTTAACCCTTACATCATGATGCTAAGAGTTGAATGCCCCCAGCCTGATTCTTGAGGAGCACAGGCGCACCTAGATCCAATCCTAACATGCTGGGAACGCTGCTCATCCTAAGGAGACCCTGCATAAGAGAAACTGGGGTCAGATAGGAAAATTCACTGATGTGAGTCCATTAACTCTCTTCTTTCCTTTCAATTTTTAGAAGTATTATCATAGTATCAACATTTTCTCAATAACTAGTTTCAGCACATTTGTCAAATCTAGCCATACTTTTTAATGATATTGTGTTATCATAAACGAATAATTGTAGATAGTATATCTAGCTACTTGAACACTCACAGATGGCTACGATAAACTTAGGAATCTGTGAAGAATGTTATATATGGCTAAGGTCTTGCAGAAGGAGCAAAGCAGACATTTCTATTTCTGAATGGATTATTTTATTTCTAGAGGCAATGTGCCCGATAGCTTTATGTACTCTGAATGATTTTGTAGTTGGTTCTATGGCTGTGTTTTTGCTTTTAGGACAATCTGACATACTATAAAATCTATTCTAGACTGAGCATGAATGTGAAACTTCAGTATAAAAAATTATGTTTTTTATCTGCCACAGATACTCTGAACCTAAGCTTGAAATGCAAATAACAGATTTCATGCAATGAATTAAAAAGGCAAATTAAAGCTATCTCTGTGCAGAGAACAAAGTATAACATCACAGTTAAAACAGGAAACTGGCTGAGGGAGTGATTTTCTATGGCTCTCTTAATGGTGAGGAAGAATAACATTTTAATTATGTGATAATCCTTGCTGGCCCTGTGGACTAGTAGAGAAAAGTCTACTGGTTGTCCTTGCCCCCGTAAGCAGGAGCTTAAGTATTTTTTCACTACCCCAGTGTTTCGTTAAAACTCTGGTGGACACAGACCTCACCCAGAACTATTGATGATTTATATACTAAAATAACAAGCAGAAGTGATATATTTTCAGCAAATTCTGCCTGATTGAGCAAAGCTTTTATCTACAATCTACTGAACTGTTGAGTTTGTGAGGCTTTTATTGCATTTTCACAATATGGAGATGCATTTTGTCCCACAGGTGGTCTGTGTAAGTTAAAAAATAATAAAGCAAACTGCAATTTCATTTGGTCATTGATCTTGAAACAGACCATGAGGGCTTCTTGGGGATATCAGTTCTTCTATTACTGGAAAAGGAAGCTTATTTTGTCTTTACCATAATAAACTCAATAAAAAAAAATAATAATAATAATCCCTAGCTGGTGGAGAAAAAGAAGACTTCAGAATTCAGAATTTCTATCCACTTTGAACATCATCTGGGTAATAAAATCCCAAGTAAACAAAAAGATGAGAAAAGATTACTTATTGAATTGACTTTATTCTAGCAAATCATGTAGCATATTAAACTTCTTAAAAGCATGAAAATGTCATCTTTATTGCTCAATTTAATTGTGTTCCTTGCATTTCTAAGTCTTCTTGAAAAAAGAAATATGATCCAAAAGGATTAAAAATCAAATATATTTTTTTCCTAATGCTAAACACATTTCTGTGACATGATATGTTTAATATTGAAGAAAATAAATAAAAAAGAATTATGTCTTGGGTAGGAAGATTTAGAACATTAGCAGACTCCTTCCTTTAGTTGGCTAATATGTTTTTCTAAATGATATTTTGAGAATGCTTGTATCAGCACACTCCTATCTGAAAAGTCTTCCTATTTGTATTGACTGAAAAAATGCTAATGAGGCATATATTCTCTAAATATGAGCCATCCTTGTTCTTTTAAACACATATAGTTTCCACTGGCATCAGGATTTAATGGACTGAATTGTCATGTTGACTCTTCTTGTCATCTCCATTCACTTTGCTCTGTCTTTAAATATTCATCGATTTCACTCACTCTGCGGTGAATGGCTGATCAGAGGCCTCAGCACTGACAGGAGGCTCCACCATTAGATCAGGAAGAGCCAAGACTCACACCTATTAATGAAATATTCTTAACTGATTTCTGCTCTGCCATTGTGGTCATGCCCTAACAGACTCCTCTCTTATTTTATATGTTCTTCCCAGTGTTTAGAATGCTCAGTCAGCAACCATAGTTTAAAGGCTCCAAATGGAAATCCTTACAGATAAGGATGGTGGGCTCCAAGGAGGTTAGATGAATCACCCTGGGTGATACCCTGGGGAGAGGTCAAGGACAGCAGTCAACATTTGACAGTTACTTTAGTTTCCACTAAACTTCATTAAATCATTAGCCTGATTTTCTTCCTAGAGTCAGGGAGAAACAGTAGTAACCATGTCTTGTATTTTCACTTAATGCCTTTGATCTTCCATAATTCAAAGCAAATATGATTATCTATTTTATCAGAAATAAATATGAAACTGATAAATCTAGTTACTTTCCCACAGGGGTAAAATGAATTTCATATTGTTTTTATATAAGTGCCCAGGATACCAGACAGCAGTGGGACCAGCATATAAATTTTAAATGATCAAAAGATCCTTTAAATCCTGAAGATTATATACTCAAGATTCCAGTCATAGTTTACATTGTGGCATCAAATCCAAATTCTGACTGTATATAACTAATAAGTCCATTGGCAAATGTATCATTGGCTCAAGAGGCTTCATAAAGCACAACGAATCTACCACCAACAGCAACATAGCTGAGACACTACCCTTATAATTGATTTCCCTTCTCAAGTCCATTCTTACTAGCATATTGGCATGATTTCGTATGTATAATGAAAGGTCCATAGTATTATTCTTCTGATCCTAAAATCTGAGTCCACACAATACAAAGTAATGCATACTTCACTGATGGATTAAGGGATATTTTAATTAGGCAACAATTCCATATACAAACACCTAGGACATTAACATGACAAAAATTGAGTAAATAGTTTGGAAGGGATAAAATTAAATTAATCAAACTGCTTTACAGGATTATAAACTACACGAGACTGACAATTTTTATTTTATAAACTTTTAGGTTGAATATGTAAAAATTGTTGGTGTAATAGCTTCATTACTTGTTTAGGAATTCAGGAATTCAATAATGTTCTCATTTATCCTAATGATTAAATGAGACCAATCATTCAAGCTGACTTCACTGAGCTTGCCTAAACATACCTTTGTAAGTTTCAGAACACAGTTGACTAGTTGAAATGTGTTTATAGGGAAACTGAAGCATCTGCTTCCAAAAACATCGCTTAGAGTGTTTCCTTCACTCATTTTGGGAGGCTGCTTATTGAGGAAAGTAGTACTAAGATTTTTCCCTGAAATATATAAATTCCACCAGTTATATAGTCTGTACTATTATAGTGAAAGTGTGGAAACAGAAAGCTTAGGTTTTATTCAATACTCTTTAAATATTAATCATCTGGTATGGACAATTACTTCAAATCTTAGAAATGTTTTTCTCATCAATATGATGTCATGATGATAAACCAACCTATTTTTACTCTCCTTTGGGTATGGTGGTGAGGATAAGTGATGCATAAATTTGTAAGTATAGGTTCCAGATCTTCCTCCTTCTTCTGCTTCCAGTCTGGCTGCACTCATCAGCATCCTGTCCGTTGTAATTAATACACTCCAACTAAAGATATTTTTAATGAAAGAAGAGAATTATTTGTGCACCTGATTTAGGTTAGGGCATCCCTGGATATCATCCTCCCTGAATCTAGGTCCTTGAATGATGCCTTCTAGAAGCTGCCTACCTTTCCTTCACTCAGCTCCTCCCACTTTCTGTCTACTGTTCTGATAGGTTGTAGTGGTCCTAAAGGTGCCACAGGTAGATTTCAAATCATATTCCAATGGCTTAGCCAAAGTCACATGTCCAAACCAAAAATGTTCTTGCTTAGTATACACAACTGTCTCATGTATAACATTAACAAAAAGAATAACATCTTGTAAAATGAGTGTGCATTTCTCAGCTTGCCCTAGAGATTTTTTTTTTTAAACTGGCAATCTTTAGCCAAATGCCCTACTCTCACCCCATGTTAATCTGACTTTGTAACCAATAATAGGTATATTTAAGTTAGATAATATGATCTTTAAAGAGTCCTTATTAGCTGACTCCTAGATATCTTCATTGCTCACAACAAAGAGAAACCCTATAAAAAGTACTGCATATTTTTTCCTTCTGTTATTTTAAATGAGCCACCTTGGAGGTTGTCTGTTTTTTGCAGGATTTAACAACTGGCACAAAAAGCAGCCACAGATATTTATAGTTTTCTGCCAGGGAGATCTTAGGTATTCTAAAAAAAAAAATCACATCACTAAATCTGCATATAATTGACATTCAATTAATGCAAAGGAAATAAATGATATTGGAGAAAATACATTGTGAATTAATAATTTTATGAATACCATTTTGATGATGATGATGAAGAAGATGATGATGATTAGTGTCCAATGCTAAGGTTTTCTTTTTCTTTTTTGTATTTTATTTGTTTTAGAAGGTTAAAGAGTGGTTCAGGAGAGAGATTAATTTAATGAGAGTAAAGGTATATAAACTTAAGAATGAGATTTTTTTGCAGGGATCAAACTCAGGACTTTGTGCTTGTGAGGCAGGTGGTGACACCACTGAGCTAAATCCCTAGTCCTGAGGTAATTTTTGAGATGAGACCGATATCCCTCTCATTTGTAATCCAAATGTGAGAACTAAATTAAGCTGTTGTATGACATCTGCAGAACTCCCAAATAAGATAGACAGTGAAAAACACTCTTAATATCTATCCACTGGCATCTATGTAACGTAAATTTAACTTTATAGGCAAATATATCCACTCAAAGTATTTTTTTTCCAAAAGTAAACACTATTGAGATTGTGCAATCTGAGTTTAATAGCACGCTCAGTATTGTGCACAGACAGGGCTCGCAAAGCTAATCAGTACTGTCCTGTAAAGCATTCCACCTGACACGCATAGCCCATGAAGTTCTGGAGACCTGTGATTTTCAAAATTTCTGCTCCCTTCTATTTAGTGTTTTAATAAATCCAAACCTGTTTTTGCTAGTTTTTCTAATATCAAATTTATTAATTTCATCAAAAAAATCAGTTAAACCATTGAACCATCAATGCAAAGAGAATTGTTTCTACAAAAACCTAAGTTGAGTGATTTGTCAAGATTTAATAAATCATGTTTCTTAAGAAATTATTGTTCATTATATGTGCAAGTGCAGAATGATTACAAAAAGGGGAGGAAATATTTCTAAAGTCTAAAAATCAATTCTGTCTTCCAATTGCTTTGCTACTGTCTCTATGACCTTGTTTTACTTTAGAGAAATTGAAACTGGAAACTGAAGAAAAACTGATTATAAGAGAATGATGCCTCCACACTTCAGGAAGTGGATCTATACTTGACAAATAACAAAAGGTGTTGCTCCTTCATCAGAATATTGCTATGTAATTTAGATTTTAAAATAATAAAACATGCACCAATTTTCTGACTAACCTAGCCAATTTACATCATAGTAGGGAGTTCCTTTCCACTTGGTTCCATCACATCTCATCAGACTTTTTGATCTGACTTTTTTCCAAAACCTCTTCCACTGCCCACAATTCTTCTGCTACCTCTTTAGGGCTCTTTTAATACCTGACCTCTTAGCATTTGTCTTATTCTAAAAAGCTAATGACTAGAAACTTAAATAAGCCTTCTTTAATCTTCCTTTATATTTTCTGACAGATGATATTCTGTTCTTGTCCACATTAGAATTCCTATATTACATCACATAAAACTCACAATAATTTGTGGGAAGAAATAAAAATTTTTTATTAAAAAACAAGCACTGCAATCATTTTTATGTCACATGCCAAACAAATACAATAAGGAAGACATCCAAATATGTATAACTAATTTACATTTTTATTCATTCAAGTTTAAAGTATATTTGATCATAAAAACTCTATTTTTTAATTTGATTACTTTATACTACACTTTATTACATTTATAGACAAAAAAAATTCCTTAACAAATGGAAATATTGAAACAAAAGGAATAGACAACTGGATTACTTTCTGGGAGGTTTCAAATCAGATTGCAAAATTTTAAAATATATTTTCAATGAGATAGATCCTTCACTTTCCAATCCATTATGAAGTAATCTAGCCCAGTGTGGGGGGGGTGTTATTTTATCCTAGTCTGAAGTTTATAAATTAAACTTTTTTGCTTAGATGATTGTGTCTGCCCACTCAAGAACGGATGTAATGTATTATATAAGCAGAAACTTTATCCTTGGAAAATATTTGGTAATGAGCTTAGTTAGCTGAGGGATGAGATGCTCATCATGCCATATTGACTGTGATAGAATTTGGGAAGGGATGATGGTACCCAGCTCATCAGAATGACATATGGTACAGGAGTCCTAAAGCACCTCACAGCACTTTCCCTCTGTAACATCCCTTGCCTTAGTCTGTGAATGAATTCTGAATATACTGTAATACAAATCATGGGATAAAGTATTTGAATGGTTCATGAGGAGGGCATGTTTCTGGAGAGGGTTGACAACTAGCCTTCTCATGGAAGAAAGATTTTTGAAAGATCATTGGATATACCTTCATATAACATTAATTTATCTGTCATGGGGCAGCCTTAAAACTTGATTTTTATCTTTATTTTCCTTACCTGACCATGCAAATGTGAGATCATATGAAGAAAGACAATTCTATAAGCTATTTCTGAGGGTAGTTTGAGGAGGTCATGGTTGTTATTTCCTGTGCCACCAACCTGAATAATTTTCTTTCACTTTGGGTCTATTCTTCCTGAAAAAAACCCTATTAAATAGGTAAAGGCAGAAGCTGATTCTATCAACAGGACTGATCAGAAAATATGGTCTTGTCTACTCTTGTGAAACTCCCAAGTGGTTATATGCCTTTTTATTCTCCAGATGAAGATGGAACGTAGTCCACGTGATCCAACATTTTTATATTCCATATCTCTTTGTGTCTCATTTCATACCAGTTTAGACTAATTGGCACTAATAATCACATCTGTTTGTGAACATAGCTGAGCATAAAATGGCTGTGCAAATGCCTATGTGTGCTCCATGATTTCCTCCACCCCGTGTATGCTTTCAAGACCACATAAAATTAAAATGCTTCATAAAGTTTGCAGAGTTTTGTTTTATCTATGTGTGTCTTAGAAGCTAATGAAACACAAGTTTTTGAATTGTAGAACGGCTGATTTCATTATGTGAAACAACTCTTGCTGATTTTAGGAATGAAACAACAATCAGTAAAATGGTAGTGGGAGAGAATAAAATGTATTTTCATATAAATGAGATCTAGGCTTTTGCATAATTTTAATGGGAAAAGGATTAAGTGGTTGGAAATAAATGAAAGTGCAAAAGAAGAATAAAATACATTAAGTTCTGATTAGCCTAAGCATAAGGCATTTGTGGTCCCCAGTCAACATGAAAGAGCTCAGGATCCTGCAAGGAATGAGGCCTGAGGGCTTCCCAGCAGCTTCACAGGGACTATCTTTGCTGCCTCTCCATCTGGGAAACAAATGGACTACAATCAGCCTTGGGAGTTGCCAGAGTAGCTCAGGGAACAGTCCCTGCCAAGCATAATTTGATGGGGGTGATGGGCTTTGTAATTTGTACTGACTCCTCTACTGCTCTGTGTTCCATGATGAGGCACCAGTATGCAATCTCTTCCTGCAGCCTGAGTTCTGAACTGATTAAATTGGTTATTATTACTGAAAAAAACGATAAACATGAATGTAGTGAAGGTGTAACAGAAGAGGTGGCTGGCAGCGAACCCTACTTATCCGCTGTAGGCTGACACTCAGCCCTCCTTCTCCTTGGTGCAGTGGTAGTGGGAGGGTGTCTGTAAAAGGTATTCCAGAGGCACAGGCCAGACAGCATACCAAACAGGCAAATAGGTCAAGGAGAGGAAGAGACAGGGCTGACATCATAAGATCCTTCCTGCTCTCTTGGAATGGAAAGACTGGAGGGGTGGGGGGAACTATCATATGGCGACCTCCACAGGAAAGGGGGAACCAGGCAAGAAAGTTCCACTGCCTGTATACACACACACACACACACACACACACACACACACCCCTCAGGTGTTAGTAGGAATTTTTTCTTTCTTTTTCATTGTCAGAAAATAGTTTCCAAACTACATAATCCTCTATGATTTACTAGTCACTAGCCAGCAACACAGATTAGAAGGAACTCTAAGCTTGAATGGCAGATTCCAAGGCCCTGCTCTAGGCCTCCCTGACATGCCATCTTGGCAAGTCACTCTCAGATCCTCTATCTCATTTGTGAAATGGGGAGAAGTCTTGCCCACTTGAATAGATACAGTTGCTGAAAAGAATGAGAGATGAACAGAAGACTGCCAGTTCTGAAATGAACACTTTTCGCCCTTGACTGGAAGAAAACACATTGGCACAATGAGGCACCAGAAAAGGGAATGTAGGTATGACAGAAACAAGTTTAAGGGTGCACATACATAAACCCACCCCCACCTCTTGATGTTTTGATGGGAAACCTTGGATCAGGATTCCCACTGTCAGCAGTAGTAGGATCCATCATGCTTTACTGGGCAGAGGCCTACTGGACCAGGCACACATTTGGTCTCTAGCTCAACAGCAGTTTACTCTCAAAGGAAAGTAGTTAAAATCCAAGATGCTGAACAGATGTGGGCCAATTCTCAGGTCTTGCCTTCCTTTTCACAAACCCTTCAATTTTGTTTTTAAGTGGGAAAAGAAGAAATAAATCCCATATTTAGGTTTGTATTCAGGTGGGGGGCACCTTTGTCCTTGGTACCTAAAGGGGCCCCTTGAAAAAGGACCTTATAGTTGCTAACAGCTGTGGGAATAGGAAGAAGAGAATGCAACGTCAGCCTGCAGAAAACTCGAAGGCAATTTGCGACTTGGGTTGGAATTCAGCCCTTGGCTTAGACAGACTTTTTCTGTGCTAGAAGTTGATGGCATGTAGACTTTAAATTATTAGATATTTTCATTACTTCTTTTTGTCTTTACCACAAGAATAAAACATCATTATTCTTATATGATTTTTTTTCTTGACAGTTTAGTTGTAGAAAATGTATTGCAGCCATTTGACATTTATTTATAGTCCTGAGATAGATTCTGGTTAGATATCCTCCTCCATCCTGGACCCTCACGCGCTCCCCAAGTTACACCTACGACATTAAAGTGGCAGCCCAGAAGCATGATGTTGGACAGGCAAAAAAGGTAAACTCAGAAGCATTTTCTACATGAATGAATAACTTTTAAACACTGAATACTCTCAGTGGACCACCTTCCAACTGCAGCATTATTTAGCAGTTCATAAAAGTGCCTCATCTCTTCAACCAACACAGGTTTACTTTAGCTTCATTTCAAGATATTTATGAGGTTGTGCTCTGTCAGCCCTTCAGAGATGCTTTATGCTATTGCATTGGCTGATAAATTCTGATGATGCACTTTATGGGATGGCATGACACTTTTGGTAACTGGCATTATTTTTCTCCAAAACATCATCTAAAATTAATGTTAATAGACAGAAAGCCTTGGCCCGTTCGTTTCACAACTGTTCTCAACCTGAGTTCCCCTCATCACTTCTCCTGCCCATCCATGTTGAATTAGAGCTTTCAACATCCATTGTGAATTTAGTGCTTGTAGACTTCTTTCTACCAAACCTCCTTTCTGGTCTTGTCTTTACACTTTTGGCCTGTAGCATTGCTATCATTCATGTGGGGATTCCAAGCAAGGGACACCTGCATTTTTCACTGGAGACATTTATACCAGAGAATCATGGTATTACTATAGGGATACTGTAAGTGTTCATGGGAGAACACATGCCATTCTTTTTTCTTCACATCAGATCCCACACAAGTGCTTTTACCACCAGCACAGCAGCATTTTAAGGTATTCTTCAAGAGGTCTGCTCCACTATTCTCCAAAGTGGATGCTATCTTATGTGAAGTGCTAGAGAGAGCTTCTCTCATCCCTCATGTCCTCTTCCCAGCTTCCTATACTATACATCAAATCTGATTACAATTGTCCTCAGAAACCATCAGTACTTTGTAGGCAGAGGTAGGTCCCTCCCACTGGCTATCCTATATTAACTGTCCTGTGAGTCACGCCTGAGGTGGCCTAGTCTTCAGATCTGCACATTCACTCTCACAGTGTCCTGCCTTGGTGCTATGATGACCTTGTCGGGGAGGACTCACAGAGTAGTGGAGCACTGGACACAGAGGACTATGGGAAGATGGCCAGAGGTACAGGAGCCTCAGAGTCATTTAACATCAGGTAATTCTCTGCACATCTTGCCCTTTGTGGCCACAACTGAATTCCTTTCTGGAGATTTTCTCCTTCTGTACAAATTCTATGAGATATCAAAAAGGTGTCAACATGATATTTTAATTTTTAAATTATGCTTTCTTGGGAATTTCTAGGGACAAGTGTTACTTAGAATTTTGAGTTATACTTGATCATAATTCTGCCAGTGAATCTAGCCTCTCGTTTCCCTCCTCTCCCTATTAGGACTTTCAAGAGCCCTATTTTCACCCCTTCTCTCCCTATGCAGCTTCCTTACATCTGTCCCCTCCTATATGAAAACAAGCAGCAAAATAAAACCAAAGAAAGGTGGCTTTGCATAAGACCCAGTATTCTTCAAAATCAAATACATCAGACTGTACTCAAATAGTGTTGTTTGGCAAATTGACAAATGTCTACAAACAAATATCCTCACAATAGTGACTTCCTCTCTGATAAACAGGGGCACCTGACAAAGGGGATTTGGGTTTATTAGGACTTGTAATCAGAACAACAAAGCACTTTTACTCTGCACCATCTGTCAGTACATGTAAATAGCTTCATTTTATAAGAACAGATGTTCTAGCAATACTCATTTTAACAGGCATCTACCTGTTCTTTGATTGTTGTCAGTTATGGAAAGAAGTCATTTTACTATATTCCAAAATGATTTCTTTTTGGCTTTTAAATTCTCTGCTTGATTGTTTTATTTTTTTATTTAATCTTTTTTGCATCTTATTTACCCCAGCATAAGAAAGAGAGCTCTGGAATAGGAGTCAGGAATCTTCTTTCCCTTTTCTACCCACACGTTTGGATTTGGCAAATTATCAATGATCTTTGGGCTTATAAGGGGAACAGGATGATTCCCAAGGTCTCTTCCACCTACCAGGAGGGTCTGGCTTTCTAATTGTGGCCCCCTAGCAAGGACCAGCAGTTTTCCTGTCTACAGCACCAAACAGTTATTGTCCTGGCCTCAGATTCTTCATGATTACATGGGGCTGATACTCAAACATTATGGTCCCTCTCAGAAGATAGGCATATACAGATCTTAGCACAGCCAGGCATGGTGGTTCAGGGCTGTAATCAGCACTCTAGGAAACTGAGGATCTTAAGTTCCAGCTGATCCTAGACAATTTAGCAACTTAGACCCTGTCTCAAAAGGGCCGAGCCTGGGAATGTAGGTTAGTGTGAAGGCCCTGGCTTCAACTCTAGTACTAAAAAAAAATAGTCTTAGGATAAGACCAGAAACTTAGCAGACCCTTAATTCACTTTGTGATTGTAATTTCTCTTAATTATTAACATATATTTATTTAAAAAATAAAAGGATATACTAACATTTGTAATTTAGTTTGACTTTTTGGGTTGCCCTACCCTAGTTGATAACTAATAATATGGAAAATAATCTCTAATGACAATAATCCTAAATACATCCCCAGAGGGATGCCCCAGGTAAATCACACAGCTCTTCTCTTTTGAAAATGCTGGACCAAAAAGAAACGTTAGCCAGCCTCAGGCTCCTCTCCCTTCAGGTTCCCTGAATCCTCCTGGCCTCTTTTGAGATGAATACATCAGAAAGTAATAATATTTCTGATTGGGGAGATTGCAGAAACACCAAGGGCTAACACACCAGCTGTATGACCTGCAGCAATTTGCCTAATTTTGCTAAGCGTGCACTTCCTTATTTGTAAGATGGAGTAATTGTCCTATGGATGACATGAGATACCCCAGTTAAAGTTCATACAGTAATGAAAAGGGTCTGTAGTATTGTTCCCCTATTGCAAAGTCCCTCTAAACCTGAAAGTCCCTCCCACTGCCAAGTGCCAGGCCTTCAAAAAGATTGATGTTAGGCAGAGCCCACAAACTCAGAGACTTGCTAGGCATATCAGGACTCTACTTATCCAGATCCTAAGGATAAGAGCTGACAGCTGGCTGTTTCCTTGCCTGTGACGGGATGCCTGCTCTGACAATAACCCTTTGTTCCTCCCTTCTGACTCACTGAAGAGCGTGATCCACTCGTGTCAGCAGCTGTGACTCACAGTCTCATGATTCCCACAAAGCTGCTAGCGTTTCAGGAATGGGCGGACCTGTGTGGCTTTCAAGTTCTCCAGGTGATTAAAGCCTCTGCACTGAAACGTGAACACAGACGCATTTTCAGCATCCAATTTGCACCCGTACTGACTTTAATTCTTCTGAACAATTCATTGTAACTTTAATTCATCCAAAAGATTTTGGACAAGGTGCTCTTCCATCCACATGCAGGGTAAGAGGCTGTCCCCCATCTGTAATTTAGTCCTAAATTAGGAAAATTGAGTGTAATGATTCTTCCAAAGGATTGGCTCACACTGAGCCCTCTTATTAAATTACAACTGTTTCAGAAAACCAATATGAGCTATGTAGAGGCAAAAAAACAAAAACAAAACAAAACAAAACAAAAAAAAAACAACACTCTTCTCTTATCAGAAGATGCATTTTGCAATAAAAGAGAGTGGTGCTCCTGCCTTGCCATCTCTCAGGCTCTCTGAGTAAGCTGTGCTCTTTCATCAGGCCTGGAATACTTAACACCCACAGCGTCATCTGTTCCTCAGGATGATGTGGCTTCTACAAAATCTTTGCAACTTTCTACGGTATCTGTTTAAAAGTCAATAATGTTAATTTGTTTGATAAATTTGTGCAGATCCCAACCCTATTATGCTGTTAGCTTAATGCATCTGACTTTTAACAGATGTCTTAAGGACTCAATGTTACTGAAGGGAATATAGTATGAATTGAAGTAAACACTTTGGAATATTGTATATTTAGGCGCAACATCCTCAGTTGGAAGGAAGATAAAAATACACGATGATAAACTAGAACCATGAGGATAGATTTTCAATATGTTCAGCAGAGAAATTTGTTTGGAAATTGGAAAACAAAGAAAACCAGCTAAATTAACTTCTGTAGGTTTTGTGTGTGTGTGTTGTATGTGCATAAGCATGCATGCATATTTTCCCAAATGTATGGTACAGCTTTGCAATTTTAGGGTGAATATTTCACTTTTAATTTCTATTACACCAAATAAAAAAACAGTATTGTTTGAACAGCAAAGCCTGGGATAGAAATTCAATTGACAAACCTTAGGTTTTATAGACAGAGACATTTAATGATCTGCAAAGCTTTAGATGGCTTATTGAATACTTAGAAACAGACACATTTTTCCAGGCAACTGGATTTATTTTGACTTTCATTATTTTGAGGTGACTAAAGCAAAAGTGGTGCTATTTTTCTAATTTCATATTGAGTAAACAGTGAGATCAATGAATCAAGGTATAATTTTACTCAAATGCCTTAACATTAAGCCTAAGATGAATAGATAATATTTTGACAATTATTTGTGCTATAATTACTAAGTAAAGCCAGAGTTCTGTTGCTGGAAAGAGTTAAATCCTGCCTTTCTAAATTTCTATTTTGTTTACTTATTTCTGGAATAGAAAGCACTCTTGGTCATACTTGTAAGAAAGCTCAGGTGAAGAAAGGAATAAGGCAAGACCCTTGAGAAAACCCAGTCACTAAGTAGACTTCAGTGAGAAATCCCAGGAATGCCTCCGAAAGAGATACTTAGTGCTAGTGTCCTGCACAGTGCCTGCCCTATCACCAAGAAAACTGATGCATCTGCACAAGGCTCACAGGCCTGAAAAAACCACATCCCAACACACAACAAGCTTGGGACACATCAGTAGTTTAAGGCGATAGATGGCGTAAAATTAGAGCCTCCTGGGTGAGCTTTAAAATAAAATAATGGTACCCAGGTGCCATCTTATAGATTCAAAGTAGATTGATTTGACAGAGCCTGAGCGTCTGTATTGGTTTCATAGGACGACTGCCATAACAAAGTATCATGGACTAGGTGGCTAAAACAACAGAAGTTTATTTGCTCACAGTTCAGGAACCAGATATACAAGATCAAGGTGTGGGTAAGCTTAGCTTTTCCTCAGGCCTCTCTCCTTGGCTTGTCGTTGGCCACCATCTCTCTTGGTCCTCACATGTTCTTCTCTCTGTCCATGTCTCTGTTGTAATTCCCTGTTCTTATAAGGATGGTAGTCATACTGGATTAGGATGAACCCATCTAACCTCATTTTTAAACCTTAATCACCTCTTTTAAGAAATTAAATTTAAACGCAATCACAGTCTGAGATGCTAAGGGCTAGGAATCCAGCATAGAAATTTAGAGGGGGTCAAAACTGAACCCATAACACCACCAGAACTTTTTAAAGTTCCCAAAATGAGGTTAAATGGGGGTGGCAAGGCTGAGAACCTCTGGCATCCATACGGTCGATCTGGGGAAGCAGTGTTCCATAAGTAAGGCCCTGGCTCGGGAGTCAAGCTGGGTGGGTCCAGACTCTGGCTGTGCTCTTTACGGGCTGTGAAGCCTGGACAAGTGGCTCCATCATTTTGTGTCTTCCTCTCCTGAGGACTGAATGATTGTAATATCCATGTGAGATGTCTGAAAGGGTAAATGGGGTCATTTTGTATAAACAGTTTCTTGACCAAAGTAAAAGGTCTATGTCAGTATTATTATTTCGTGCTTGGTACTCTTTGTTTTGGGTTTTTGGTTTTTTGTTTAGTTTTGTTTTGTTTTCAGAGAATGTCAATGATTGAAAATCTAAATTAAAAACTTGGGTAAATATGGCCCACTGGCCACATGCAGATAATTTCTGATTTTATTATGTCAAATTAATTAGAAAACAGCCTTGATACATTGGTTTATGTGCTGTGCGCTGCTTGCTTCCCTGTTGCAATGGGACAGCTGAGCTTTTGTATCAGAAAACCTGTACCAGAAAAACCCTCATATACTTACTCTCTGGGCCTTTGAAGAAAAGCTTGCTAATTCTTCCTCTAAATAAGTATATAGATGGCATTTGTTATGGTTAAGAGCATGTGTATAAGGGTCTTCATTGTCATTTGTTTGAATTATAGCTCAATTACTGGCTGGGGGACTTGGACCATTTATTTACTATCTTTGTGCTTTAGGTCAGTTCCCTACACATAAGGTAAGGTTAATGTAGAAGTATTCTTTGCTCCACACTAATTTGTTTCCTGAGTTATTTTGATGAACACAGGGTTTGAGAGATGCACGTTATCCAAAAATATTTAGTTTCTCAGAGTAAGGTCAACAGTAGAAAAAACTGGAAAAACCTGAATAAAGTGTGCAATTTCATTAATGGAAGTGTAGCAATGTTAGTTTCTTAGTTTTAACTAATAGTCTCTAGTATCTTAATATTTAAGCATGCTGAGGAAAGGGTATATGAAACTATATAAATTTGTAACTGATAATTTTAAAGTTATGAAAAAATAAAAATGTTGTTGGAACAGGTTTCAAATATCTATGTACATATATTTGGTTACTGTATTTTGAGTAGTGACTTCCAAAAAATAAATCCTCCATCAACTCTGGGGTATGATGAACACTGAGGGCAGTTTGAACATTTGCGATAATATGCGTAAACATATGGCCTTGTGACTGGAATGTACCTGCTGCTCTATGCATGTTAGTTGAGATAACAACCTGTTAGGGCTGCTCTCACAGGAGTTGGTATGGGGAGGCAGCCCACCATGCAGCTTGCCCTATACTTTGACCTTCACCTTTCACTCAGGTTAATTCCACATGCAGGCAGCTGTAGGCAGGTAAACATCACAGCACTTAGGGCAAGGTTCAAAAATAAGAAACAAATAAAACCAATGTTTGCAATTTTCTTCACCTTTCACTGTTATAAAGTCCCCATTTACTTTTTCACTCTCCAAAAAATAAACAAGAATGATGTTGAAATCGTTAGAGGGAAGATGGAAGTGCACATGCTGGTTCAGGTGGGTCCAGTAAGGTGTAAGCCTGGATGCAAGGCTCAGCCCTGTTCTTCAAATGCAGTTCACGTGCACAGACCAGGCTTGTGTGTAGTTCTCTGCTGGGATCTGGGCAAGCATATCTATACGGATCTTTACCCGAACAAAGTGAGACCTCCTTCTCAGTGTGTAGATGAAGACAGTTAGACTTGGGAAAGCAACACTGCAAAATGCACAGGACCAATCAAAACCAAAGTGCAGATTCAAACACAGTTCCCAGTATGCCCTAAAACCATAATCAGTCTCTTTCCAAGTAAGTGTGAGAGGGTCTCAGAGGCAAAAACAAGCATGTCACTGAACCAAAGAGAAGCTCCCGCTGTCCCCACAACAGTTCTGTCCTTCTAGTAAGTGGCTCCCCAGGTGACTCCCTGTGTCACCTGCTAAGGGTTTCCTTCGCAGGCCTTACATGGATATTCATGAATGAAATCTTTAGGCCGGGTCCACTTCCCCCTCTTGTCTGTCCTTCCTCACCATCATCCCACAGCAAATGCGAGAATCTTGGGTGTAGCTGGACATCTCTTGCTGTAGATACTAATGGGTGACATGCAGGTAGTTAGTAGACCACTTTACCCACAGCACTGGGAAGAACTTATAGTGTGTGTCCCTGTCTAAGAGATAGGAACTGGTCTCTGAGCTCTCTTCTGGCTGCCAGTGGTGGTACTATTAGTGTGGGTTAAGCAAGGTTGGTTGCATCTCCAGGCTACCACAGTGCTGGACTCATAGTCAAGAATTAATTAACACCCTCTTTGTGTTAGTCAGATTTCCCATTACTGAGACACAATACTCAATACCCACAACCTAAAGGAGAAAAAGTTTAATTTGGTTCATGATTCAGGAGATTCACACCATGGCGAGCTAGCTCAAAAGCAGAAACACCATGGCAGCAGGGCATGGCAGAAGAAAGTTGCTCACCTTTTGGCAGCTAAGAAGCAGAGTAGAGGGAAGAGTCAGAGTGAGGTATACCCTTCAAAGATGTGCCCTCAAGTGACACACCTCTTCCAAATGGCCCCACCTTCTAATCACACATTTAGCTATGAACTCATCAGTGGATCCATCTACTGATGAGTACAGCACCCTCATGATTCAGTCACTTTCCAAAAGCTCCACCAAACTTTTGGGGGACTTTTTAGATCTAAACCATAAATGCTCTGAAGCCCTTCTATTGTGAGAAGGACTTTGATAGCCTCCAGAAAAATGAACAGTTCTAACCCTCAGTTCATAAGACAGAATGACTCAGAGGGGAAAAATTCCTACTTTCAGAGTGAAGTAATTTATTCTGTTTTTTCCAGAAGAAATAAAACTGAAGGTGATAGACTTTATAAGCCAGCCACAGTTATGGGCACTTTAAAGAAGAGATGCATTCTCTATATCAGAGGAAAGATTTGCTAGGCAGGAACTCTCTGATGACCTGTGATCCACTGGTGTTCACAGTGCCTTGTGTGGCTAGGGTGTCATTTATGAATGTTTCCTCCAACAAATCCTAGAAGAGCTACCCACACAATTAAGAATGATTCTTCACACAGCTTTCGTAACCTTAGGCCTCATCTATGCTAATGAACAAAAATGTGTGACGTTATGACTGTCACTAAAACTTAATTGAAAACTTAAAAAAATAAATCAGATCTCCCTGCCATGTTGAGCCGGGAGGCACCAGTTCTCCTGGATGTCTTTTAATTGGCATTGGGATCTGTGTTCTGACATTGGTATGCAGACCTGGTTCAGTTTATTTCAATGCCCTTTGAATGCTGAAGCTAGCTATTCATAGACACCAAACTTTATTCCTTTTTTAGCTCTTCTCAATTTCCAGAGGATAAAAATCCCCAAAGAATTATTCTGTGTGTGTGTGTGTGTGTGTGTGTGTGTGTGTGTGCATATGTGCACACACCCCTGGCAACTAGCATTTAGAAAACACAGTAGATATGTGAAAAGGAGAAAATATTTCTCTGCCTAGAGGTACCAAAACTTGGCAAAAAGCATTTCATGAGCTTATGATACAGCTTGCCTAGGGTACACAAGGACCAGGGTTTGATTCACAACATTGACAGAAAAGCATATCACGTCCCCAATGAATGGAAACTGTAAATCCCTAGCAGCTTAAAGTTATCATCCCATGTTATCATGGGTATGTTTTGAAAAGATGAGATGTCTTTATATCATAATTTATAAAGTTATTATTCTAGATTTTCTTTTTTTATTTGCATTTATCTTTTTGAATTCCTATAATATTTGGACCATGGATTTTCTGCATCTGTTGCTTGCCCTTTTCCATGAAATACCTGGTAAGGCTCTTCTCTTCCTGTCTAATCTCACCAGTTTGACTAGGAGCTACTTGAGAGTCTTACATGAAGGTGTAATATGCCCATAGCTTTGCAGGTTTTAAATGCCCTATAAAGGATTCTTTCATTTACAGCACCAAAAAACAATTCTTTAGAAAAAAATTGCACTCATGGAAATCCACAATTTTTAGGCCCTACGTTTTAGCTTGAGTAAGCATTATTTTTTGCTGCAGAGTCTTGTTCTTATAATCTCATTCCCTCCAGAGAGTCTCTTACTCTCTGCTCTCTGTGCCTATGGCTAGAAGCTCAAAGCTCCAGGAGGGTGGAACTCTGCACCTGCCCAAGCAACGGGGATCCACCTCTCTGAGCAGAGCTACCTGAAGCACCTGTAGCAGGCAGTTCCTGCAGTATTATTTTGTCTGCATCTCATTTCATCTCTGACTGGGATTTGGGAAGAAAACAATCTTTGTGTTTTAACATTCAAACTTTCTGTGTCTTGTCTGCTCTCCTTTGTTGTCCCGCCTGGATGACTATGCCCTGTTGTCTGATTTTCAGGATAAAACTTTTACTAAGAGGGAGCCTCTTGTCCTTTTAATCTATTACTCTTCTTCTCCTTCTGGAGTGTCAAGGCTAGGGTCCTCCACATAGTGGGTGGCAAAAATCTTTTATGATGATGATGGTGATGATGATATGAGAAAATGTTAGATGCCTGCTGAGAGACAGTCTCCAATGAGGTTTCCTATTTAAGAGTGCTAGGTAAGCCCTATGTGGTATATGCATATAATAACCTCAGCACTCTAGGAAGCTAACGCAAGAAGATCTCAAGTTTGAACACAGCCTGAGTACGCATAGCAAATCAGCAAGACCCTGCCTCAAAATAAAACATAAGCAGGTTTTCGTGGCACACGCCTATAATTCCAGCCCTTGGGATGCTGAGGCAGGAGGATTGCTAGGAGTCTGAGGCCAGCCTGGGCTACATAGTGAGTTCAAGGCCAACCTAGGCTTCATAGCAAGACCCTATCTCAAATAAACAAACAAACAAACAAATAAATAAGACTGGTGTTCTAAGACAGTAAGAAGGCTGTGCATTCAATTCCCAAAATTGAAGAAAAGGTGTTAGGAAAGGTAAATCCAAAGTCTTGTCTATGTGACTTTTAGTCTAGTAAATGACAGTGATTATACTTTTATAACTGCCTTAAAAGATATTCTAAGACAATTTAGTTCTTGGAAACACAGGAAGATTTAAGATATTTCTACTTTAGGAAACTCCTAAAATTAAGCAAATTTACTTGTTTTAATGGATTTGATTATGAAATGTATTATGAACATGTTGACAACATTAATTATAAAGTTTTTAGCAGTTTTTATTTATTGAGAATATATCACGTGTGTGGTACAAATGCCAATTGATTTAAAGCATCTTATCTAATTCCCACTATAACTTTGAGAGTCTGAGTAGTGGTTTTGATACAGGAATGTTATAGGAGATGAAATAGGACCTCCAAATGATATAAGGTAAATATTATAATTTCCAACCTGTTGAATGTCTGATATGCCAAGTTTATATTCTCTAAAATTGAAGAACAAAATATAGGAATAATTGGGGTTAAGAGTAAGCAATATTTATTGAGAGGATAGCTCCTGATAGGCAAGAGGGGTCCCAAATGGGTAGTGGAGGACCCCATTTTACAAGGAAGTTTTATAGAGCAAAAACCATGTGGGTACAACCTGCATTAAAGTTATGATCAACCAATAAGGCTATAAGTATATTCACTTAGGTAGCAGTGATCCAATGGGAGAAACAAGTCATATAACATGTGTACATGGAACAAACAAGGTCTTTTTTTAGGAAATGATGGGTCTGGGGGTCTTGGTCACCCACAGGGTGACTGATGTCTATCTAGACTTCATCAGGCCAGGCGTTGCCACTTATCTTTTCCTTTGAGAAAGTATGCAGGCCTGGTCATTTCATCTTTACCTTGAGGCCTGGTCTCCAACAAATGCATCTCTGGCCATGGTTGTAATGTGTTTTACCTTTGTCCTGACTCTCTCGAGGTCTAAACCCTTTCTGACTGCCTATAACATTTCTGCCTAACATAGCTGTCTCTAATAGTTTGACACAGTCCAGGTTTCAAAAGGGGAAATTACTGATGGGAGTCAGCAGAGCCTGAGTGGGGTTCAATTATCAACTCTTCAGATCACTGGGCTCTGTTTACCCCATTACACTCCAAGTTTCCCATGAAAGAGAGGGACTCAAGTACTCGGAAAAAAAAATTACACACTTTTTCAGAGTATTTGATCAAGCTGGGAAATTGAAGGCTTTTCTTATATACTAGCTGGAGTGACTAAACACAATAAATTCTACAGGCTCATTGACATTATTCTGTTATGAGTGCCCAAAGCCCTGTGAACTCCTCCATCTAAAAACCTGAAAGCATTTCACAAACCCTTTGGCTAAATACAACCTGCTCTATTATTGGAGTGGAAGCAAAGTGCCTTTGAAAGGGTTTGTAAACACAGCTTTTTCATCATTAGCAAAACTCAGGAATATGGGTCAGTAGGTAACCACTATTGCCCCAAGGTTTTAGGTCCTTTCTCAACTCAAAGTAACCAGATTCTCTAGACATAGAGTTTATTATATGCAGCATCTTTGTAGTGATCAAAAAAGCATCTGATGTTGGGAAGTGGGTGAGGAAGCAAGAGCTCAAACTAAAAAGAAAGTCATAGCTGAAGCCAGCCTAGGGAGGGCCAGCACAGCAGACTGGAAAGGCAGAAACAGGTCACAGTGGGTCTTATATTTGAATAGTTTGGATTGTATGGTCAGGAAGAGTGGATGTCAGCAAAATAGTTGATATTGGATATTTTTTAGAAAAGATGTGCTAAAATGTAAAGCAAGGCTTAGGAGCATGCCAAACGGCGGGTAGGTAATGTGGGGGCTGCTGTTAGGGTACAAGGTAGAGGCCTACAGTGTTCACTCTGGACTGGCCATGCTAGGATTTGGTTTTCCACTCTGGGCTTTGCTAGCTGAGGATGGTACATCCAGATGACTCTTCACATCTACCAGAGCCTGTCACATGCCCACTCTGGTTTTGTCACCTATCTGACTAGATACTTTCCTGAGCAAAGACCAAACATCTTCATCTTCCACAGCCTTCTTCCACCAACCTTTTCCAATATCCAGGCCTGAAAAAGATGTCATTGCTTGGTATGTGTTTACCTCCTGTGGCTGTGTCTCCTCACCCCTCTCCTCCTTCTCCACTTCTTTGCCTTCCCATAATGTTTAAGCTCCAGCTTATATAATATCACTTCTTGAAATGTTCCCTAAGCTCCAAATTACCCACTCTTTAAATTCTTACAAACTCTGTGTGCACCCTGACTAGTTCTTCTCATTCACTATCTAGCAGTGTAGTAATTTGTATCTGTCTTACACTCTCTATTGGCTTCTCCAACTCATAGGTGAATGTAGTGCTCATGTAGGCATCTCCACAGGACCTAATACTGTTCACATGATAAATGTAAATGTCTGACGAATGAGTGGATGTATTAACTCATTAATTAGTAACGCCACAGTAAAATCTGAGGATTATGTAGGACTGATTCTGGAGATGCCAAGTAATCTCTTCCAAATGGCATTTCTCCATTCTCTTGAAAGACTCATTCATGGCTGTCTTTTGCCAGTTAGAATTTCATCCTTTGACTAGCAAATATACAAGCACTAAGTGCTTACCAACTGCTCTGAACTGCCTAGATCCTTCCAGAATTCGTATTTTGCAATTCTATCCTATAATGCGGTGACATTAGGGCATGAGACTTTTTGGAGCTGATTAGGTCAAGAATTGGAGCACTCATAAATAGGACTAGGGCCCTTGTAAAAAGGACCTCAGGCAGTTCCTTCACCCCTTTCATCATGTGGGGACACAGCAAGAAATCGTTAGCCAGACATGGAAGCTGCTATCACTAAGACTTCTCAACCTGCGAACTATGAAAAGTTTCTGTTATTTATAAGCCTCCCAGTCTACAGTGCTCTGGTACAACAGCCCAAGCCAACTAAGACACCTGTGTTTCCTCAAACTAGATGAGAGGAACAGCCAAATCATTATTTCTCTATATTAGGCTGATGTATGTATAACAATGATTCTTAATCCAGTTTTTCTACAAAATAGAAAAACAAATGAATGCAAAATTCAATATTTTAAAATATTAAATACTTCTATGTTCAGCATTATTCTGATGTGATATACAGCACAATTCTTTTTTACTTTTAATTACCAATTTGTTAACACTAAATCTATAGCTGCCTACTAAGCACATACCTAGCAGCCAAATCAAGGACAGTTAAGCTCCCAGAGGAATTTTTTTTTCAGCTTTAATTGAGTTTATTGGTACATTTTAGGGATACAGTACAGTTACATTCATTGTTGGGATCTTGTACCTCTACATGACAAGTCTTGATTCTCATTTTTTCCCCTTACCTCTGCCCTCCCTTCAATTTTAAAGCCATGAAACAAAATGCAGCCCCACATGAAGTTTTTAACAGGAAACCTCTGGCTCTATACCTCTGCTGCAGGAAAAAAGCATAAGCCAAAGCAGTACCTGGTAAGCTTGGGAGTTGGGGTGGGTTACTTGACAGCCTTGGAGCAGCAAAAAGGTAGGTATGCCTCATTGTTAATGGGGCCCACACCAGCAAAATGTGGCTGCTTGCTCCCTAAATGGAGAACAAATATTTCAGTAGCTAAGGGGAAAGAACAGCATTTTTTTTCCCCAAGATGCAACACTTTTTTGTAAGAGTTCTACCAATGTTTCTCAGGACTTTTTGACAAAACACAGGTTTTTCAAAGGTCTTCCCAGAAGCCTGTGACTATCTAGTGACAGCTTTATGAAAGTATCAAATGCCACAAGGTGTGCACATTGGAGATAAAAGTACTTTTTATAATAACAAATGTTTGGATTAATTCCAGCCGCATATCATACATATGGGAATAGTGATGTGTACCATGTTCCATGAGCTTCTCTGGTCACTAAATGGAGTTCTTTCAGAAAATAGTGCCTGTGTTTCAGTTGTTCTTTCATTCAGAAAAATGAAGCTTACTTAAATTGTTTCTCAAAAGCATTATAAACTTTATTAGATTATACAGCAGAAAGATCTAGCTTCTTGTATGCATAACCTCTACCAAGTAGACTTATAGTTGTGGCTGGGCTTATGCCAGCAATGCTGGGGAATCCATGGAGGCTGCCAGACTGTGGCCTTCTCAGTCATGCCAGCATACTGTAGAAACTGTGTTCTCTGAGTCTAGGGACATGTGTATGCTAGGATTTCAGAATAAACTAAGATTCCAAGCATGTGCAAGTATAGAGGTATGATCCCTTTGTATATCTTTAGCTGTTGAATGATTTGTGCCCATTAAAGTCCCACTGAAGACACCCAAAACATCATTAGAGACCCTGTAAATGTATACAGTGTGGTATCCTGGTCTGTCCATGTTGTGAAACCTCTAGAATCATCTTTCTTTGGTAAGTATAGTACAAAGAATAAAGTTACAGGAAGTCAGAGTTCCTTCAGTAACACAGCCACTAAATCAATTGTTCACCCGTGGCCAGTTTGTGCCTTTTATTGACTCAACAGATAGTAGGTAACTGCACCTGTTATGCTCTGGCATTATGATCGGGAGGGCGAACATAGAGGAACCATCCTGGGAACACACCAGGTCTTTACTCGAGAGTCACGAGCCTCCTCATGGCCCACGTTCTTGGAATGAGAGAATTAGATTAAATGATATCAAAACTTAAATTACTACTATTAAGCTGTGTTTAATTTTATTACTTTATACTATCATAAAACCAACTCCCTATATTGGGCTTTGAATAGTGTCTAGGAATGTGGCAGCTAGAAATTTAGCCTCCAAATACTGTTATTTCCCATTCTCCTTTTAAAGAAATTAGGATGGTGGACTAAGATGGATTGATAAATCTAAGGAAGCCAGACCATGACATATGACCCTATCTCCAGGAGGAATATTTCAGCATTTGGAAAACACTGGAGTACTGACCCCTGAGCTGGTATTCTGTGCACATGATAGCACTAAATTCTTAGCAGGAGTGTTTAAAATTATTCTCCCTGTTAAGTAGTTCTAACTGTGGGTTCATGGCTCCTCTGAACTCACCCTTCAGGGACGGGTCATATGCAAAATAAATATTCAAGAAATCACCTGTGTGGAAAAAGGCACAGACAATTTCCTGGGGAAGAGTTCCAAGTAACTGTGGTAGGGAATCACATACTCTAAGTAAGACCAATGCAGACCAACATGTGTTTTTTACAGTTATTCCAAATCTATTACCATTTTGTTATTTTCCAAATATTTTATATTCATTATTCATAAAGATAAACTTTCCATAGGAATACAACTCATTGTGTCTTCACAGTTTTCTTCTCAAGCACTTTTCAGATGAAAAGTAATTCATACACTTTAGAAGGCACCTTTTAACAAGTTATCAAACTGGAGTGTTTTAATAAAAATGATATTAGAAAGTAGAATGTGTGTGCCCATGTTAGAGTCACCCGAGGGATGAAAATACATTTCCCAGGCCTCAGAGTCAAAGGCGTTCAATTCCTATGAGAAGCAGAAATGAATGTTTCTCCCCCAATGTTAACACTGCATGATTGATTTTAAAAGCTGTAGATTTATTATAATTTTCTCCATACATTTTTTGTTGTTGTTGCCTTCTTTGAAGCATGAAACAATACTAGAGTTAGGACACCAGGCTAATGAACCAAGAGTATGAGCTGAGAGAACATCTACCCAGTTTATATTCATTTGGCAGTGCTGAAGTATTTTAATGTCAATGCATTATGTTACAGTATTTTCAAAACAAACATCCTGGCTTAAGTACAGCAGGGATTGTTGCTTCAGTTACTCAAAAGATCATCTCAACTTTCTTCTGTTTTCAGGGAAGTTTGGGGGCTTATTTTATAAATCCTATTTAGCCTTTTTATTAGAATTGGATATAGCTATTGGCGCCACTAATGGATTTTATGTGTTTCTGCTGGTGTCCCCAAACTAAATTGCTGTAACTAATGTGGCACTGTCTCTTTTTATAATAGTTAGCTGCTGAAAGCAAGAGAAATTTGTCTAAAGTCAAAATATTAATGGTTTTATTTATTACAAGATGTCAAGAGGAAAGAGTGTAATTTCTACAGGATTCAAGGACCATAATGAGACTTTTCATGATTAAGCTTTTCACACTAAGAATTTCTTCTTATAATTCAATGAAAAATGAGAAATTAAAGTGTTGTGTATATTATTGAACATTAGATGACCCTCTAGTAGGAGCCAGTTCAACACAAACATAAAGACTTTATTTTTATCATAACTACATGTGTATGGATATGAAAATAGATTTGCAAGGAAAGATTTTTAAACAAAGCCACCTTTTCTGTTTTCTTTCTCCATTGTTGTTTTACCCATTTTGGGAGCTGGTCTACAAAAAAAGGTGCTATCACCTTAAGTCATAAGGTGCCCAAAGCTTGAATTTATATATGCCCTTAATTAATTGATAATACACAAATAATAGTATAGGAGAACATGAACTTCAGATTAAAAGCAACAGAATGATCTAACTTTATATAAGAGCTTGGTCAAAATTACAGAAAATTTTGTACCGGGGATCAAATTTAGGACCTTGTGCTTGCAAGGCAGATGGTGGCACCACTGGGCTAAATCCCTGGCCCCGCAAAAATTCCATTTTTAAAAGCTGTTAGTCCCTAATTGCTTAATATTTGTTTATAGTTAGTAATCCTTGGGATATTTAAAAGGTGTTCTAAACAGCTTGACACTGGAGGTGTATATACTCACATATTTGTGTTTGCTTGAGAATATTACGATGAAATCTTTTTGTATCTGTTATTCATGCATTCACTTTAAATACTTATGTCTATCTGTGCATTCTTTTTATGAGAAAATGTGACAGAAGAGAGTCAAAAGTCCACAAAATTAGCTGCGCATGGTAGCGCTTGCCTATAATCTCAGCATTCTGGGAGGCTGAGACAGGAAGATCCCAAGTTTGAGCCCAGCCTATCTCAGACCCTAAAAAGAACCTATCTCAAAAATTTTTTTTTAAAAAATGAAAAGGGTTGGGAATGGAGCTCAGTGCAATGATCATGTGTTCAATTTTAGTAACCATGAAAATCCACAATATCATAGTGAGAAGCAAACCTGAAGAACCTGATGGGGAAATGTGAAGGAGGCATCTTCTTGGGTATTTCAGAGTTCTGTGACAGGGCTGGGGATTTAGCTCAGCGGTTCGGTGGCCTGCCTTGCAAGTGCAAGGACCTGAGTTCAATCCCTGGTAAAAAAAAAAAAAAAAACAGAGTTTTGTGACCAAAAGACTCGGCAGGAGCCCTTAGCAGGGATTTCCATTAGCTTTTGAGTATCACAGGGGCTTTGCACATCATTGTATTTTCATGGTCTCATACATATTTGGTACCAGGTTTTTTAAGAAACAAATTAGGGTTCATGATAGCTATTGTAAATAACTGTAACAGATGGAATAAACATCTAAAGAAACATGAAGCTGAGAAAAAGAGACATCACTAGCTCAAATGTGCTTGCCAAAGGAAGTGAGACACACAGATGAGTCTCAATGGCAACTGATGTCTAGATTGTTCAGGTTTGACTTAAGTGTGTATTTTTAAAGTTTGCAAGTGTAAAGAAATACATAGTTTTTAAGAATTCCATGCATTCAACCGAATAGTAAGTCCCACTGAAAATACATTTTTAGACAGGAAAAATGTCTAGTTTTCCAGTTTCTTCTGTTTTACCCATTTCTTTCTTGGTCTTCACCCTATTCCTTTTCCTCATCAATCAACTTTCCCAGCAGCCTGTTGTTTAGAAGACAATATAATGTAGGGGCCACTCTCACAAGATAGGGCACAAAAGATGAATATTTCTTCTCTTCCATCCCCTAAGAGTACTGTGGCATGAAAAACAGGAGACAGAAGCAGCCACGGAGAGTCTTGTTAGAGTGAGGAAGGAGATGAGAGATACATGCTGCCCCAACTCCTTGTAGGCCTTCATGAAAGGTTCATCAGGAGCCAGGGGTCCATGACGATGGGGCCAGGACACAACTTCCCAAAGCCTTCCCCAGGTCCTGAAGTCTGTGCGGGTACCCAGACTGCCCCATATAATTAGAAAAGCTCTTGCTGCAGGGAAAGCTGTGCTGGAAATGGGTGAGGACACAGAGAGCAGCCCAAGATTTCTATGTCCCTCCAAGACCCTTTCTTCCCCCCACAGCCCCAGTTAGCATTTTGGAAAGAAAGAGGATGGAGCCCAGAGAGCTGACAGGTACCTGAAAGGACAGAAAGACAGATAAACTGGAAGAGACTGAGGTGTCCAACACAGACAAGAGAGTGCATCCACTCTGAGGAGGAGGGCAAAGTGCTGAAGAGGAAGATAAGACCAGATACTGAAGAAATGAAGAGGTTACATTTCTTTCTGTACTAGAATGTTGAATGGCAAGTAAGGAATGTGGCACCACTTCTTGGACCATCTCCTCTTTCTCCCTAGCTTACATCCTTTCTCCTAGGTGGTCAGCAGGTTGACCAGATCACAAGATATAAAGTTCTTTCCTAAGGGGCCAGGGATTTAGCTCAGTGGCCTGCCTGCCTTGCAAGTGCAAGGTCCCACGTTCAATCCCTGGTACCAAAAAAATAAAATAAAATAATAATAATAAATGAATAAATAAAATAAAATAGAGTTCTTTCCTGTAAAGTAAACCTGAGTGGCACATACCAGACAGAAAATGCCCTGCTCCTTTTGAATTGTTGCCCTGCATCCTCACCCAGGCTATAGGGACGTCTCTAGCAAGTGTTAACAGAAAGAAGTGGAGGCTTAAATGAGAACTTGACGTACTGAATATAAGGGTGGATGGGGGGCACCTTACCCCCTGGGATAGTCACTCTATTCCCTTTACTCACTGCCTTCCATAGTGATAGTGGGAAACAGAAGCATTGCACCAAGATGAACAATGTTATGGAACCCTTGGTGTAAATCCAAGGCATGAAGACATGCCCCAGGCTCATATAGATGGTTATCTATACACATTTGGAAATCACAGTCTGAGAGTTCAGAGGTCACCTAGTGCAGGAAATGGCAATGCCAAATGGAAATTGTGTCTCCTTGTTTTTGCATCTGCACAATGACAAGCTACGAAAGTGGTACCTTCTTTAAGCTCACCCCTGAATTGTGTCCTTCTTGGTTATGACATGTCCAAAAGACATTTGTTCCTAATAAACAAATCAGTTCAGTGGAAGGAACAGAACATAAGAGCAATTTTGAAAATTCCTCCCAAACTTTTGTTTTCCTGATGAATAAGGGGCCTCTGAATAGCTAGCAACACAATGTGGTATTAAGGACCTAAAGCCAATAGGATCAATGGAAATAATGTGAACCAAGTCTATAATTTTAAACTTTGCAGTAGACACATTAAAGGCAAAATTAATTTTAGCAAAATATTCTTTATAATGAATCATACCTAGAATATTACTATTTCAACATGTAATCAAATACAAAGATTATGGAGATACCTAAGATTCTGTTGTTCACCCTGCATGTTCAGACTCCAGTCTCTCCACGTTCTACCTGGCCATGTTGAAAGAGCCACCTGTGGCTCAATGCTACTATGGTAGAGAAGGCAGCTCTAGATTTTCATATCTAAGAGACCCAATTACAAGGGCTACTTCTGCCACAGAGTAAGTGGACTTTGGTTGGATTACATGCTCAGCCTCAGTTTCCTCATTTAGAAATTGATGATAATAATAATATTTTACAAGCTTGTTGTGAAGTTTAAATAAAATTGATCACAGAGCTTAAAAAACCGATTTTAAGATCTCTATACATGTTATCTATTGTTATACACATAGATGTTATTGTAGATGTTACCATATGAGAAGTTAAAGTCTAACAATTGTCTATAGATCCATAGCAAATTTTTGATGGATGTGCCATACCTTGAAGATAGAACAGTAGAGAAACGTTAAGGAAAGAAAGTCAGCTTTTCCCATATAGTCTCTTAGCTTCTATGAGCATCTAGAATTTGTTACTTAAAAAAAAAAATGCAGGCAGTTTTTGTGAAGGTCTGCTGCTTAGCAGGCTTGCCAAAGATTCCCAGGCCTGTGACCATATGTCCCTGAAACAGCATTCAATCTGTGTCCCTGTTACCAGAGTTTCAGTCTTTCTTAACAAGCCAACGTTTCAGACCTGGGGCATTGGGATCCACATCACAGGTTGCTAAGACATCTTCTCTCTAACAAATGGAGAACATCTGCTGCCCTCTGCTGAACGCTGCTCTGGCTGGTGTAGCTGTCCTTTCCATGTGGTAGTGAAGATTAATGGCAAGGCCAAGGGGCAGCTTCTTGGTGCCCTGAGGAGTTTCCTAACCTATAGGCAGAGAAAAAGGCAGGGTTTTCATCAGCAGCTGAAATCCTTCCTCCAGTGAAAAAATCTTTACTATTGTTAATTACAGCTAGTGAAAGTAAGACATGAGCACAGTTTTAATCTTCTAGATGGTCTCTCAGATTAAAATTAGATTGGTTCATTTGCATAATAAAAGTAATGTTGTGAAAGAAAGCAGTTTGAGTGTTTGAGAAATAATTGCATCTGTTCAGCTGTCTCAGGGCAGCCCTTACTGGATTGAGTTTAGCATTAGACTTTATACCACCAAAGCACTTTGCGTTTTTATGGGGCAGTACAAAAGAATTAAAATTTTATGCACAATTAGTCTCATATTGATGTATAGTTTGTATGTAGGTTTGGGCATAAAACAGATTAAACCTTTAGTATATTTTTTTAATCTTTCTGAGAGCAGGGGAATATGCTGGAGAAAAGGAAACCCTATGCTACCCCAAAATTGGGCAAGCAAAGAAAAAATTTGACTTACCTTTTATCCTGAAAGAGAGTCAGTTACATTCAAGAACTTCTGTGACTTTCCAGGCATAACACAAAGCACTTCCCTTGTGCATTTCGTACTGAAGTTGTTCACATCCTGGAGGGACAAGGTGAGGAGAGGAAAAAGATTCTCAAACAAAATAACTTCTTTCAAAGTAGAGGTTGAAAAATGGGATCTGTGCTTAGGGAGTTAGTAAGTAAGAAATATAAAATAATGTTCCACAACAATAATTCTATACTAATAGGGAAAAAAATTGTATGTTGTGCTTTGTTAGAACATGTGTAATGAAACAAGAGTAGCATTAGTTGAACAAATTTATCATGAATACAGATTAGTTCTTATGTCCACAAATAATTTCGTGCTTAAATGTGAAAGTGAGAGCGTAAACTCACCCCTACGTGTACACTGTGGTCTTTCTCTACCAGCTCATGTTGTTAGATCTAAGGGGCATCTTAAGGATTTTATTTTCTTGAAGCCTTTCTCCTGTGTAGCAATTCATTATGATTCAGTTGAAGCATTTAATGTATGGGGAGTCTGCAGATTACCAAAAAGACAAAGGTCACACCTTTATACCGTGACTTTTACATTGTTCTTACACTGGCTTCCTAGGATTTTAATCCAGTTTCACCACTCCATAAGCAAAACATACCCATGTCTCGAAAGCATTGTATGACTGATTAACTTTCTTAAGCCTTTAACTTTCTTAAGCCCTTTACTGATGTGGATTATGATGAAAATATAGCTAAGAAGAAATAATAAGTTATATTAATACCATACCCCTACTACACTAAAATTTGTGATTCTATCTCTCCTTGGAAACTGTTACAACTATACAATGCACAAGTGCTTGTCCCCTTGAACAGAAATGCTGATTTAAAGTAGTGAATTCTAAATTCTTACTGAGGATATTTTAAAGGTATAGGGAAATGCAAATTGTTAATGATGGTATAAAAATTTTATTCTCATCAGCATTTTCTTGATTTGCCAGTGACCTTCTAAAAGATGTTTTAGCACATAAAGAACAAAGGGGAAAGGTGCTGTGTACAATCACTAGAGACATTTTTTTCATACATTAACTGTCACTGCAGAAGTCCTAATGTGAGTTCAGATTTTAAAAGAGAATCATTGGAGCCCCATCCTTAAAGGGAAAGCAGGGGACAAGTTTACTGCTGTGCTGCTTTTCCAGATGAAGAAAACAAAGGCCACCAAATCAAAAACTCCTACAGAGCCATGCATCAGAGGAGCTGAAGTGAGCAGACAGAATGGGAGCCCAGGAGGGTTGATAAGCCTAGCAGTGCATCACAGTCATCCATGCAAGAAGGGTTAATACAAGCAGGGGAAAGAAGAAAGAGAAAAGAGGAAAGCCAGAGGCAGTCCTGGCAAGACCTGGGTGTTTCCCTTAAGGCTCCTCAAGGCCATAAGCAGCAGACTACACATGCCTTGCCAAGGAAGGGATGATTTTCTCACATAAGCAGAAGCTCCCCATAAAGCAGAAGCTGGTTCATGACACTGCATCAGGGCAGCTCCCTCTGCACCTCTCCCCAGTTTAGTTTTTGTTTGTTTGTTTGTTGAGAAAGGGTCTCACTATGTAGTTGAGACTGACCTGGAACTCACTATGTAGCTCAGGCTGATCTCAAACTCACAGTGATCCTCCTGCCTCAGCCTCCCCAGTACTGGGATTACAGGTGTGCACCACCATGCGCAGCTACACCCAATTTAGTTTCATGATCCTAGCTCCAGCCATTGCTCTCCACTCCATGGAGAAGAGGAAGGGAGAAGGTGCGATCCCTCCAGTAGGAAAGCTAAAGTTTTCTTAGATGCTCACTGAAGACCTCCCTCTGTCACACAAGCCCTGTTTACTGAAGGAGGTTAAGGGTGGGGTCCATGGGTCCAGCCCTAATCCCCCACACCTTTTAGCCCTGCCTCTCATTTGCCCACATAGGCTGTTGTGTTAGGTAAAAATTGGTAATTGAGTGGCCACTTGTCAATTTTGAAAATTCATTTTTCTCTTAATCATCACTCCGTTATTTTCTCCTAGCTAAAATTTAGAAGTGAATCGTATGGGAATAGCTATGAAATTATTTAACATAGTTATCCCCTGAATGCTTCTCTAAAGCAGATATTTAAAACAAATAAAAATATTTTTACCACCCTGAATTTCCATCAACTTTTCATTTGTTTTAAATAATGGGCTCGCTGGCCGGGGATTTAGCTCAGTGGTTCTGGTGCCTGCCTAGCAAGCACAAGGGTCTGAGTTTGATCCCTAGTACAAAAAAAGTTAAGTAATGGGCTTTGAGATGATTTTAAATGTGTGTGGGGTAGTGGAGAGAGATGGCCAAAAGACCTTTTGGGCTCAAAAAGTAACTCAAGATGCAGCCAGCTGCTCAGAGCCTTACTTCTATCAATACACTTATCTCATCAGAGGAAACATTCACTCCATCTTTATTCCTCTGATGACCTGTTCCAATTTGAGTCACTCAGAAATAAACAATTTCACTCAGTTATCTCTGGTGCTCTGTCTTCCTGCACCAAAAAGGAAAAATGAGAAACTGCTGCTGTAGCCAGAGGGGGTGAGCAGAAATCACAATGAGGTCACCTAGGCCATCCACCTGCAGGTGTAACAGCCTCCTGCCTGCAACTTGACATTTTCAGATTAAGGGGGGGGAGTTATATTAAGTGAGACTTTTTGATTGAAATTCTGTAAATGTCATTTGATTTTTGCTGGCTGTCAAATCCTCCTGTGTTAGTGACACTGAATAGATTTGTTTTCATGAAACTAGACACTCCATTGTATCTTAACACCTGTGACTTTTTTATACAATTTTATACATATGTCATGTGTATTCCAATAACTTATCTATTGCTACACACCTGGGAAATAATCAGTTACTCAAATGTTGATATTAAATACCTAAAAAAGATTTAAATATCTAAAGTATCAGAAATATTTAACAATAAAGTCTAAACATAGTCCAGATTTGAATCTAGTGATGCACAACTCTAGGTCTTTGCACTGAGCTACTTTCCAAGCCCTTTAAAAAGAACTAAATTTATTTTGAGACAGGGTCTTGATAAGTCACTAAACTGCCCAAGATAGTTTTGAACTTGTGAACCTCACGCCTTAACCTCCTGTAGTGCTGGTATTAAAGGCCTGAACTGCCTCACCCAGGTTCTCTATTGTTTTTAGTTTAGTTATAAGTTAAGAAAATATATCCTATTATGGAATAAAATTTGTGCATATGGCTATTAACACAAGCCTTTTCATGCTCAAAGCTCTTTTGAAGTCTTTTCTGTTTACACTGGTTCTCTCAAATTTTCTAATTATTGTGGTTGAATTGTTTAACGGAGTTCACTTTGATCCTCCATGAGTTGGTGTTATTATTTTTTAAAATTTTACAACACTATTCCTTCAGTAGAAATATTAAGTATGGTAGGATTATAAAAAGGTGTTACGACAATCCCTCAAATCCTGGTTATTCAATCAAATACTAACCTGGCTACTGCTGTAAAAACAGCAGACCTTCCAATAGGGACCAGTGCTTAGAATAAGTGACCAGGCCTACTCTAATCACTGGAGACCATAACAACAGGGATTTCTCCACCTTGAGCCAGAGCTTTGCATTAGGAGAAGGAGGAGGAGGAGGGACCACGAAGAATTTAAAGCATCATTGCTGCCTTGGAAAGATACAATGAGGGAAGTCTGGCACATCAGAAGCTGAAAATGATCCTGAGCCAAGGAGAATGCAGGGTCCTCCATCGTATACTCACTGGGCACTGAAATATGCCCACAGGCTGAAGGAAAGGGGCTCCTGCTCAGGGACCTTCTTGTTGACTGAGACTCTGCAAAGACACTGGGCCTCATTGGGTGGGCCTTTTGAACCACAAAGGTGTGAAACAAAGAATGTTTTTTAAAATGGACTTTGTGGTGATTTGTTACAGTAGCAAATGAAAACTAACACCAGAGCTCCCCAACCCAAATCTGCATAGTAGTCTAGCTTTGACAGAAGTTGCACTTTTCGAGTCTTCTCAAGGGTTTAGGATTAGGTTAGGTGGAATAGGGAGACCTATAATTTTGAAAGAAACTTCCATTTATCTCAAATATCAGGCCCTGTTCAACTTTGGCCACTCAGCCACCAAGGCTGCTTTTCTGTGTTTCATGTCAGCACTTCATCAAAGAAATACTCATTTGTAGTTTAAAGTGTTAAATTGTCCAAAACTAATTAAGGCACAGTGGTACACATCTATAATCCCAGGATTCTAAGATACTGATGCAAATTTGAGCCCAGCCTGAGCAACTCAGCAACTTAGCTAGACCATCTCAAAAGAAGAAAGGGGGGGTGGGCTGGAGATTAATCCCCAACACCTCCCACCACAGTTCCAAACTACTCACTTCCTTTCTTCCTATAGAGTCATTCTTGATTTTCTGAGGGGATTCGCCAAATAATTACTAAGAAAATGATTAGAAATCATTATCATTTTCTTTTCCACCAAGAAAAAAGCAGAAAATACTATTGATTATCCATGAACAATTGTTTAATCACCGCAAATTTTTCCAATTTTTATTTTCCACTCATCACAAATATTCTGAGAACAGAGACTTTGAGGTTCTTCTTAATTATTTATTGTATTTGTATGTGTACTAAAAACTAAAAGAAAAGTAATATAAGATACCCCTTCACTTTCAGAACACATCTCTGGGACCCCTTCTTACCTCAGTGCTCCCGTAAGCTTCCAAAGAGCACCCTCTTAGTAATTGATTGCACGGAAAATTCTGCATTTCTCTTAAGAGTGATCAACTTTTACCTTTGGGATTTTCTTTTAAACTACTGACAACCATTATGTACGTTTTGGTGGGCATGTTCAGGTAATGACAACTGTGACAAAATTGTCACCTGGGTGACAACAGTCATGTTACTATATCTTAATTTAGTAATTTAAAAATCAAGAAAAGAATCTGAGATAAATCCTGAGATTAAAAAATTAACATACTATGATTACCCTGTTTTTTCTTTCATAATTTCAATTACTACCTAGTAAATTCTTACTATTAAAAATGAAGATTTGATGCTTTTCTCCTGTACACACACACACGCGCTCGCACAGTTCCTCTCCTTCTGTCTTAGTATATGAAAGCATTGTTCAGGGCAGGTTATAATTACCTTTCTTATACAATATTTTATTTTTATTGACTTTAGAGATTGCCTTGGATTTTTGCTGAGTTGCTTGGTTTCTTTTGTTTTTATTAGTTTATTCCCAAATTATTTAATAGCAATGTGAATCTTTTAATGTGGATAATGAAAATCAGATATCTCCTTCCCATTTTTTTAAATGGAGTGTCATGTTTAGGAGCCTCTCACCTCCTTAGAGGTTATAATCTCAATGTGGTGGTTGCCTTGGCGTTTCTGAGCAATCTTACCCCACGAATTCTCTGACTCTTTCCTGAATACTGTCCACTTTTCCCTTAATTCCACTTTTTACTTTATCACTCTCTGTTCTACTCCTGTACTCGGTCAGTAGTTTATATTGAGTATGGAAACCCAGATAAAATATATCTTCCTGCCACCTGCCTCACAAGCACAAAACATGAGTTCGATCCCTGCAGATGCTGCAGGTGGGCTACTTATGCTCTCAGTTTGTTACTGCAGTCTGGTTCCTGGACTTCTGTTGGAGCCTCCTTTTCTCTCTTGTTTTGTCTCCAACAGCTCCCATCTGAGTGCTGTCATTGGTTTGGATCTTCTCCCTTAAAAGAGAAACTCATGATCATCTATTATAGCAAGAGTTTATGTATTTCATCCTTTAATGATTTTCTCCTCTTCATTTTATTCTCTCTTTCTGGAATCCCACTATTGGGTCAACCCTTCAATTGTTTTTTCCTTAAATCTTCTATCTTCTATTTCCCATCCTTTACCTCGTTGCTTTGCTTCCTGATTTCCCTTTGTTTCCCAAAATGTCCTTTTTACATGTTCTGCTACTATCATTAATGTTCAAGAGCTCATCTTCATTTTCTTTGTGGGATCCTCTTCAAGGATACTGATTGTAGTCAGGTATTTGTTGTGGGATTTCTGCTGCTGTTTTTACATTTTCTACTTTTCCCTAAATTGTTTGTACTGATTCCTTTTCAGTTGCCTTTGGTCTCTTTCATTTTGAAGATAAATTGCAGGTAATTTTATTTCTTTGATCTTCATTCATTAAAAAAAATACTTTTTAAAGCATTAAAAAAAAACCCAATTGGGAGCTGGGTACAGGACTGTAGCTTGTTAATGTGGGGTCTCTCTATAGAGTAGTAGAGTGATAGAGTGGGGAAAGGTGCACACTCAAGCAAAATAATATTTTGGAGTAAGAGGACTACCATTTTATCCAGAGAAAAATTCTACAGTGATTCCGTACCAGGTGATGAGATAATGGATCTAAATGCCTTCAAGTCTAGGATAGGCAGGAGAAATAGGTGGAGGCATCACCAGTCCGCAAGCATCAGCCCTCATTCCTGTAGTTCCCATGATCTCAGTAGAACTCCTCATCATGTAAGCGGTACCAGGTTTCCTGAGCCAAGTCCCCTCTGCTAGGGCTTCTTTGGAAAATAAACCTGTTTCCTCAGCCCAGGAAGCAAGAGAAGTTGTTTGGTTTCACAGACTGGGTGTTGAGGTCCTACATTCTATTCATCACAGGACTTCGAAGCACTTATTTTGACCTCATTTTTGCATTGAATGACCAGGTACCCTCTGGACTGAGGCTTCCATGGGTTCCATAATGTAGATAGCTTATCACTCACCTTCCTGCCTAAAGATAGATTTCAGCTTTCTCTAATCTTCAATGTGGACTTAATTCTTGCAGCTAGGTTCTACAATTTCAAAAACATCTCTCATCTCATCATCTGATTAATATCTCTCATCCTCCTCTCAGTAACTCTTTGTCTTTCTGTTATTTCCTCTATTCCATTTCAGTGGGGTTTGGGGCAAGAGGAGAGGAAACTACATTTGTCCAACCTGCCATGTGGAACTGGTCAACTTGAGTTTCTCTTCTCAGTGAGTGTCACCCCCAACCACTGCAAGTCAAAGATGAAAGCCGTGAAGTATTCCAGGCTCCACTTCTCACCATGTCTTTCCAGTGGTCTAGATGAGTAGTCACTAAGTCTCCTGACAAGTCACCATATCCTTTCAAGGTGCTTCACTCTGAGCTCTTAAACCTATCTCCATCTCTGTCCCTCCTGCAGTGTCTTCATGCTCACTTCAGTCTATTTAGGAGGCTGAGCAGCTTTCAACAGATCATCAGAAGTAGCCTGTTCTTCACATCATCCTGCCACTATGACTATAAAAGAAGAATTTATGTCATTCTCCTTGAAGCGTTGTTTTTATGGCTTCCCCAGACCTTTAGGACAAAGTCCAAAGTCATTATCATAAATAGAAAACACTTCATTATATATAAAAGCTATATTTCTTCTGACTCTCTGTCTTCCCTCATCCCTTCCATAAGGTTTTTGAGTGCAGAGTCTGTCAGAGAGAGGGTGGGTCCTGAGGAGTTCTCTTATGTTGGGTCCTTTGTGACATCTGCACTTGCCTGAAGGGCCCTTTCTTTTTTATTCTGATCCTCTGTGACGCTTTTCCTTGGCCATGCCACCAATCAAAAGCTATAATATCTACCTGGCATTCTTCTCAGGAAAGGGTACCCTCTCCCCTCATTCTCCACTAACTCAAGAATACTTGTCTGACAAGGCTACCACTAATAACAGATTTCTATTACCTTTAACCATTCTTCAAAATATGAAAATATGCATTTCTGTGACTATATGAGATATACACATTATAGATGTGTGTGTATATAAAATAAATGTGCCATATACACATAAGCATTATATATGTGTTTAAACATGTGTGTGTGTGTGTGCACATCTGTGCGTATATTTTCACAAAAGAAAATGAACTGCTAAACACTTGGGGAAAATACATTGATGTTAAATCATCTAATGTGAAATTTTCACCTCCATAGGGTATGGGAGGAAAATGATTCACCTCTCAGATCAAATAATATTGATTTGGACAAATAGTGAAATAAAATATTTTTAAATTTATTTTTTCTTCATTGAGTTTATTGGTACATTTTAGGTATGCAGTACAGTTATATTCATTATTGGGGTCTTGTTCCTTTACACAACAGGTCTTGGTTCTCATTTTTCCCCTGTCCCTGCCCTCCCTTCACCCCTCCTCCCCTCCCCCTTTACATGTGTAAATACCGAATAGTTTCTGTGGTGTGAATAAACTATATATAATAGTACATAAGATCCTAATGACATAATGGACAATGTGAAATAGGAGGAAAGGGGCTAAAGGTGTAGGTAAAGTGGAAAAGATAGGGGAAAGGTAATAAGGGAAAAGAAAAAAGTATGAGAAAAATGAAAAAATATTTTTAAATTTAAAAAATTTCATTGATGGATTTTTCTACCTAATCTACCTCAAATATATCTCATGCATATATGACTTTGACATTGTACTCTTTTATAAGTAAAGATATTAGCACCATTATCATTCTATATTTTATTGTATTTGTTTGACTATGTTCTCAACCAAAATACAGGATCTTTAGGGAAAAGTTTATATCAAAACTGAAGACTTGTCTTATAAGCATTCATTTGTTGAACTGCTAATATAGTTAATAGCTCACTTTAAAAATTATCTGAAACATGGATCTAAGTGTTAAATAAAAGAAGTACTGTATAAGTCATGCTAAATTTGTAAGTAACAGGTATGACAAAAAAAAATCTTTTCTTTTGTACAATTGCTTCATGCTAGAGATTATTGATTAAAGTCCAGAAACCAATAGAAAGTAAATTTCTTGGTAATTTTAACTTCAATATTTCTCTCTTGCATATATTCCATATTGGAATTCCACATTTATCCAAAAGCCCACATTTAGAAAAAGATATTCTATATTTGTCTTGCTGAAATATTCCATAAAGGACAGCTCAGTGTTAACATTGAGGAATTATAACATGTCTAACCAGACTAAAGCAATGAGCATACATTAAGACCAAATGAATGGACACTTATATTTGAAGTTAAACACATCAAAGATGCTAAAGCTACTGAAAAACAAGTCACATTGAATTTCATTTGTTCCCAGTTTTATTCTAACAAATCATTTTTGTAGATCTTGAATATAGCTTAAGCAATTGATGTAAAAAATCCAGTATCTTAATACTGAAGAAGAGCATGAATTGTAATTATTTCTGGCAAGTTGCCTTGTAAGATATATGATTGACAGGTAAATGATAAGTAGATAGATATCAGATACATTAAGTAAGTAGGTTGATAAATAGATCTCAAGGAAATTTGGATCAAAGTATGGCATGATATGATGACAGGTTTAGTTAGGCACTGAGAGTGGCAAAAATATAATTATTTTTCAACTTTATATTGAATTAGCTTCTTTTGGTATTTAAATGTATTATAAATACTCTATTAGAAAATCAGTTTTTAGTTTTACTAAATACATTGTGTTTTAAATAATATAGCTTTAAAATACGTGGTTATTTTTATTTCTCTTTCACATTTGTCCCATTAAATTGTTGTGGTCTGAATGTCTGTGGCCCTCAAATTTCATGTTGAAATCCTAGTCCCTGAGATGCTGATACTAAAAGGTAGGGGTTTTGGGAAGTGGATAGATCGTAAGCGGCAGAGCCCACATCTTTGGACTGATGGTTTATAAAAGAGGTCTATAGGAGTTTGTTTTCCCCTTCCAACAATCAAGGATACAGGAATAAGACATTATTTATGAAAAAGAGGCTTTCACTAGACCCAGAATCTAGTGATGCCTTAGTCTTATACTTCCAGGCTCTAGAACTTTGAGAATTAAGTTCTTGTTCTTTAAGCTGTCTGGTTTATGATGTTTTGTATAATAGCCTGAATTGACTATAATAGAAAAAACAAATGCATTCAATATGAGATGAGATGGTAAATTCTGAGAAATATGATATTTGACCAATTTGGGTCGCAGTCTAACTAATGATGATTTTGAAAAGATTCACACAATTTAAGATTTTGTTATAAATTGCCTCTTGGGAGTTCTCATTAAGACATGCCCTGGTAAGAATAATTTCCAAGGGGAACTGCAATTATTTTTTAATAAGAGTTTGATTAAGTTTTTCACCCAAGTAATTGAGGAATAGTTCTGAATATTTTTAAATGTTTCTCACCTGTAAATTATTATTTTAATAAAGTACATTTAGATGAGAGAGGGAATGAAGGAAGAAAGGAAAAGGGAAAGAAATATGGTTATCTAATGAAGAGTATTGATCAACCATTTACCATTGAAAATTAATTGGTTTTCTTAAGGATATAGATTAGCATTTTCTAAGTTATATCTTTTAATGCTCTCTAATTGTTATCCTCTAGCAAGTAGTTAAGTAATCAGCATCTTAAACAAAATAGGCAGTATTCAGAAATTAAAAATAATTACTGAATACTATAATTAAAATATTTATTTTTGTAATCTCCTGTATGTGTTAAGATTATCCTTACTGGAATGCATCAGTAAAATTTGTTCATGGTATTTTTCACATGAATCATAATCCTTGCCTTTGCATTGGGAAGAAATTCGAACCCTTTGTATTTCCTCTATAGTAGATCCCTTGTTCCTGACCTAAACCCTTATCTTCACTGGCATACTTTTTGTTTACTTGTGGACACTCTTGATATATTAAATATAGAAAGTCTTTGTCAGATATATAAAAATCAATTTGCCTTTTCTTTTTACAGAACATTTTCTTTTTTCTACAGGAAAATCTTTATCAATTTTTACTTGGGGTTTATTAGGTTTACAAACTAATACTATTAAGATTTGATAAGAATTATCTTAACAATACAAAATATTTTTCAGAAAAGTAAAATCTTTATAAATTTTAATTCAGGAATATTCATCTTCTTCTACTTAATAAGTTTTTGTGTTTTGTTCTGGCTGTTGTAATTGTTACTAATTTTAGGTCTGCACATTTCCTGTTAGAACTTTTCCTAAGCATTAACTGATAAATGAAAACACAAAAGTTGTCCAAATTAGTGGGTTACCGTGTGATGTTTCAACAGATTGTACACTGTGTAGCATTTAAATCAGCATATTTCTCCTTAAACATTTTGTATGTTGAATATTCAGTCATTTCTTCTAGCTCTTGAAATGTACAGTAGTACACCATTGTTTTTATGATCTCTATACTATGCAATAGCACAATACAACTTCTTGTATCCATCTATCTATAATTTAGTACCCATTGATCAACCTTTCTCTATCCCTCCCTTGCCTCTTCCCAAGCTCCGATAACCACCATTGCACTCCAAATTTGTATGAGATCAAAATTTTTAGATTCTACATATGACTTAGATCATGTGGTGCTTATCTGTTAATTCTTGGCTTATTTCATTTAACATGATGACTTCCAGTTTCATCTGTGTTGTCCCAAAGAACAAAATTACATTCTTTATATGCCTGAGTAGTAATCCATTATATGTATGTACTACACTTTCCTTACCCATCACCAGTTGATAGACCCCTAGGTTGCTGCCATTTCTTGGCCATTGTCAGTAGTCCTGCAAAGAATATGAGAGTGCAGACGACCGGCATATAGATGTATTTTTAAAAAGTATATCTGCTCACAACTGCCTTGATATTCTAAATTAATTCAAAATGTTGATGGGAATTTTAGTCAAAAACACTACAGTGTGTCCTTATCCACCCTTTTCACTGGATTTGGCCCTGTGCCACTTCTGGATCTTCCCCCATATCTAAATGACTATGAAAGATAAATGTCTTGAATTAATTCAAGACACTGCAGCAGCTATAACAGTGCAACTAACAATGTTCACAAAAGATGACTCCTATAACTGTTTCAGAAAATGGCAAGAACAATGGAACAAATGTGTGTGAAACAAAAGGGAGTATTTTAAGGTGGACTAATGGCTATGTGTCTTTTACCATAATACATCCTTTAAAAATCTAAATGTTCGCTGGAGTTTTTAGTCACACCTTGTATAACCAGTTGTGGAACTGCGGAATTATATGGTAATTCTGTTTTTCTCTTGTAAAAAAGATTCTCCATGCTGTTTTTTATAGTAGCTCTGCTATTTAAATTCCTACCAGCAGTGTTCAAGTTTTCCATTCTCCCCTTATCCTGGTCAGCACTTATTCTCTTTAGTCTTTTCTCTTTTTACTTTAGTCTTTTCTTTTTTTTTCTTTAGTCTTTTTAATTGTAACCATTCTTACTGTGGTGAGACAGCATCTCATTGTGGCTTTGGTTTGCATTCCTCTAATGATTAGTGATTATGAACATTTTTTAAAAATATCTATAGCTATACAGCTTCTTTTCAGATGCTTATGATTTCTATGATCCATTTTTAATTGGGTTATTTTTTGTTACTCAGTTTTTGTAGTTCCTTGTATACTCCAGATTTAACACCTTATCAGATGTATAGTTTGTGGATATTTTCTCCCATTCTGTACGCTGGCTCTTCATTCTACTGATTATTTCCCTTGCTGTACACAGCCTTTTAGTTTGATGTAATTTCCTGTCTCTCTTTTTGTTTTTGTTTCTTGCACATTTGGGATCTTGTCCAAAAAAAAATGTTTTTGCCCATTCACCAATGTCTCCTTATGTTTTCGACTAGTAGCTTTATACTTCATGGTCTAATATTTTAGTCTTCAATACATCTTGAGTTGATTTTTGTAACTAGTATCTACTTTTATAATAGGGGTATAGTTTCATTCTTCTACGTGTGGGTATTCAGTTTTCCTACCTCTGTTTATTGAAAAGACTTTCCTTTCCCCATTGTGTGTTCTTAGCACATTTGTCAAAAATAGGTTGGCTGCAGATGCTTGGATTTAATTCTGCACTCTCCATTTTGTTCCATTCATCTGTGTGTTTGTTTTTATGCCAATATCATGCTGCATTGATTACTACATCTTTGTTTTGTTTTGCTTGTTGCCCATAACCAGTTTTTCTGTGTTAAATTTGTACACTGCCAGCTTCCCTGCCCATTTCTCCAAGTTTACTAAAGTTTCAAGTAGTTATTCTTATGTATTTTCATTTTTGGGGTTTTGGGAGTTTGTTTTTTTGTTTGTTTGTTTTTTGGTTTTTTTGTTTTGGTTTGGTTTTTGGCTCTTGGTTTGTTTGTTTTGTTTGTTTTTTGGTTTTTTGTACCAGCGATCAAACTAGGTCCTTACGTTTGTGAGGCAGGTGGCTAAACTATTGAGCTAAATCCCCAACCCTTGTATTTTCTTTTGTAAATCATATTTTCTTATCTTCATTCCAATATTTATACCTATATTTTCATAATTTCTTTTTTTGCCAGAATTTTCAGAACAAATTTGAGAAGAAGTTGTAATAGGTTGAATTAAATTTCCTCCTTGTTTTGTTTCTCAGGGTACATTTTATAATATAATAATGGGGACCTGGAATATTCCATATTAGAAATATAAATATCTATTCAAAGAGCAAAGGGGCCAGGGATTTAGCTCATTTGTTCCACTGCCTGCCTTGCAAATGCAAGGACCTGAGTTTGATCCCCAGAGCAAAGGATTTCTCTATCAATCTTGAAAAATATTATTGGCTGTGCCATTCCCAGTTCAGCTCCTTTCCCTAGGGATTTTTGACATGTACTTGACTGCATAGAAAACGGGAAAGGGGTGCAGAGTCAGAGGCAGCAAGGTTTAACCTTGTAAGAAAACACCAAATGGACAGAAATGGGCATTGTTTACAATAGAGAGAGGAATAAAAATAGCTCACCCATTTACAGGAATGTTCCTTGGTCGGTCCTTTCAAAGTACTATTCCCTAGGTTGCTCTGAAAAAGGTTACGTAGTATAAATTGTTTCAAGTCTTAGTCCTGTGGTGATTTTCCAAGGAAGCCTTTCTCAGCTGGTATTGCCAGCACCCCTTGGAATTCCTTGGCTTGTAGAATCACTGCTCCAACTGCTGACTCTGTTATGAGGTGGCTTTCTCTGTCTCTCTTCCTATAGAGACACCAGTTATATTGGATTAAGGACCATCCTAGGACCTCATCTTAATTTGCTGCATCTGCAAAGATATTCCAAACACAGTGACATTCATAGATAGCCAGGATTAGGGCTTAAGCATATCTTCTTGGAAACTACAGTTCAAACCACAGCACTCGTTGTCACCTAACTACCAAAGAAAAAAGATAATTGGAAGAGGTGGTTACAAAAAGAGTTAAACTATTTGCAGTATATCATTTCATAATATATATTATTAAAATTCCTGTATCTTCTGCTTGGAAGTAAAAAAGAAAAACACATTGTATGTAACAGAAACTAGTGGATTGCTGAGTGAGCTAATGAGTTAGAAAAACAATGCTATTTTATATAGAACCATATAACATAGAAATCATAAAACTGTGTTTTGGGGTTTGACCCAGCCTCTTATTACCAAAAAGACAAATTAAAATTCTTAAAACTCAGAATGCCTAAATGCAAATGATTCTGATGTGACTCAGCCACATAATAAGTAAGTAGCTCATTTTCTCCTTCTCCCCCATCTGCCTGTGTAGTTCTTATTTCTCTCACAGTGACACTTTCATATACAAAATTAATTTCTATTCTATAGACAAATATAAGTGCCCCTCGATACACAAATTTGTCAGAATTTAAGACTGATAAATACACTATTATCTTCTACACATCTGTTTCTATGAACATATGGCTTATGTGTTTTTTTGAAATGTCATACTTGTTTCTTTCACTCAAAGCACCAAGTTTGAAGTACAAACAGAGGACAATACAACTTATTTATCTATTCATTTACTTTTAGTGAGCATGTCATCTATGTCAAACGCTATGGTAGGCCCTGCAAATACTAAGACAATCTTATTTTCCTCAAGAGATTTACAAGCTATAAGCTTATAGAATAGTGATTCTTACTTTGGTTTGGTTTGATTTTAATTACTGACTCCTTTGAGAGTCTGATGAAGTGTATAGGATCCTATCCCTTTTGCATGAAGAAAAGTGCAGAAGTTTGTATGCATTTAAGTGGTCATGAACTAACTTAGCTCAGCACTGGAGTTAGTGAAAGACCATTAAAGTGGTCCAGGAATGTTCCTTCTTTCACTTTTCTTCCATATAGCTCAACACCACCTCATCCCTTTTTGCATGATAAACCTACATTGTCATAAAAGAGATAATTCTGTGGGTTTGTTTTGTTTCGTTTTGTTTTCCCAGTTTTAGGGATTGAATCCAAGGCCTTCACAATGAGCTATATCCTCAACTCATTTTAAAATTTTGAGATGGGATCTCACTAAGTTGCTAAGTTGCCCAGGCTGGGCTGAAACTTGTGATCTTTCTGCCTCAGCTTCTGAGTGCTGGTATTATAGGCATGTACCATCACCTATGAAATATTAAATTCTGGCCTCCAAAGAGGTGGGTTCTGTGCCCTTATCCTCTGAGTCTGGCCTGTGTCTACTTTGTCCACCAGTCAGTGTGGGAAGAGCAAGAGTCAGGTCTAGCTCTGAGGATGACCAGCAACTCACCTCCTGGCTTTTGGGACGAGCCCTGGGCCTGTGTTGTGATGAAACCCAGCTAACCAGAGAGAGAGGAGGGGGAACCAAACTGTGGGGCAAGTTGGACAATTATTAGACAATAATAGACAATCAGTTCAGCCAACAACAGAGCAGATTCCTTTGCTTTGCATGTATTTCCTGGGCCCAAATAATTCCCTGTGCATAAGATTCACATGTCAAGAATTACATGGGAGACTCCTCTGGAGACTCCTCTGGAGTGTCTGTGTCAGCATTTGTCAGTATGAGAGGCTGCTGTGAATTCCTTGCTTCTATTTCATTATTAGTTTATTACTTTTTCTTTCTTTCTTTCTTTCTTTTTGGTGCATGTTAGCACTATAGAATGGCGAGTTCTTGTTTGGGGAAGTTAGTACATGCATTTAACCTATCTTGACTATTTTCCAGTGATTGAACACTCAAAACTGATTATTTGATATTTGTGTAATAAACAGGTGGAAGAATACATGCTACTTTATCTGCCAGGGAATAGAAAGATGTATATAACCATTTTGACACTACTTTATAGTTAAAATCACAGCGCTGAGTAAAAAATTATATTGTAAATTTAGACTTCTCAAAGTATTGCTTATCTTTTTAAAAAATACCAAGGATTTTCAGATTGGTTTATATTTCAATATATAGGATGTGATTGAAAGATACAGTGAATATTTAAATTGTTAAAAATTATCACAGTAAAATACACATTGCCATTAATCCCCCTCATAGTACTCCCATCGCTTCAAACCTACTTATTCCATTTTATTTACCACTTTCTGAAGCATTTGTGGATATTCTCTTTTGTGAGTGTCTTTACAAGGTATGATCAAAACCACAGTGAGTACTGCTGCTGCCTCCATCCAGTGGAAAGGTAAGCTTGTAAAAACATTAGTTTGTCCTCCTCTGCCAGATCTGGTACCATATGATTTTCGGCTCTTCCACAGTCAAAGTGACCATGAAAGGTGAACAGTTTGGGATGATTCAGGATATCAAGACAACTGCAACAGTGCAACTAAAGATATTCATAAGAGGGGACTTACAAAGCTCCTTCAGAACATGGCAAGAATAGCAGGATAAATGTGTTTAAAGCCAGGGTGAATATTTTGAGGGGCTTTAATGGTAATGTGTCTGATATTGTAATACATTTTAATTTACACGTTTTTCTATTTTTGATAGGACTTCACTACATAGTTTAGGGAGTAATGGTAAAAAAAAAAAAGGCTACACATTCAAACACTGTTTTTTCCCTTTTCTGAGAGGAGGGACATATTTTCAATTTGTGGTTGGTTGAATCTAAGAGTACAGATCTGTAGGTACAGAAAGCTGATTGCAAATGAGATTATGACAATGTTAAAATTAATAAGTGACCTGTTTAGTTAGAAAATTAATATTAATTTCTTTTTATTTTGGTCCTCAGTCTTTAAGGTGTAAATGAGTTTCTGCACAACCAAAATAATCCTACATACAGTAGTCATAGAATACTACTTCAAGGTATAGGCAAGGCTTTGATCCTTTAAAAGCACTACATTTTCAATACCCTGTTCACAAAAAAGAAATGATTAAATTGTTCTGTAAAAAGTAAGTTAAAAATGGCATTATTCCTTTTATTGACCTACATTAGAATATTTTATAGTTGGATAAAAATAATATGGAACAGGATGTGTGGAGTTACTGCAGGTGATTCAGCATGCCGTTGGAATCAATGCATAATGCTATCCAATTTGATTCAGGGGCAATCAAAAGAGAAACGACAGCCCTTACTGTTAAGTATTTGAAACATTTCTTGCTGGGTTGGTTAGATGTATCTCCAATTATCTGTGGATGGTATAGAATCTCCAGTCCCAGCTGTAAAAGGTAAACATGGAAGCATCAGAGAACCATGGCCAGTGGGAGCCATCCCCAGCCCCATGGCGGGCTGCACAGAGACAGCCCCATGGACTCTGCCTGTCGGTTGCATCCCAGCAGCATTTCCTTCAGTCGCAGTGGACTTAGGATTCCTCTCCTGACAAAACTAGGCTATTTTTTATCAAAGGAAATGTTCTTTCTTTTAACTGCTTAGTTTGACCTAACTTCAGACTTAGGAGTTACAGGAGAAAAAAGGGTGGGGATCAGAAGGGGATGAAAAAAGAATTAGACTATCTTATGTCCTTGTATCAACTTCCCATGATGAATATAATTATTATGTACAGCAAACGTACTAATAAAACTTAAAAGTTAAAAAAGAGAAAAGTTGCAAGACTAAGAGGATATTTCCTCATTTTCTTCAATTATACACATTTGTTTGTCTAACACACACACACACACACACACACACACACACACACACCACTTTTTCCTGTACTATTTGAAAGTAAGTCACCAGAATGATTTTTCTTTATTTGTTAGAACTTCAGAATATGTTTCCTCAATTCAGGGGCACTCTGTTACATAACAGTATAATTATCAAAATCAGGAAATTAGCCTTGATGTCATCCTCTTGCCTAATATGCATTCCTTATTTAGATTTCATGAATTTATCTTAACTGTGTACCTAAAAGGACAAATAATTCCAATTCATGTATTGGGTTCAGTTACCTCATCCTTCCATCCCTTCTCATAAAGGACAAATTATCATTCCTTCTTTTATGACAGTGACAATTTTAACAATTGCAGGCCAGCTATTTTGTACAATGTCCTTGAATTTGTGTGTATCTCATGTTTCCTCTTACATTTTTGGCAGAAGTGTCATGAAAAGGAAGCTGGGCCCTTTTCAGGAGGCAAATGATGTCAGCTTGTCCCACCGCTGCTGGTAGCAACTTTGATCTCTTGGCCAAAGTGGTGGCTGGCAAGTTTCTCTACTAGGAAGCTGAGATTAGGATGTTTATTTAGTTAGACATAAAATGGAACCTGAATAAAATCACAATTGTCCTTCAGAAATTAACGCTCTTTGAACACATTGTAGTTTAAAGGAAATTTAACAGAAAACTGAAATGGAAGTCAATGGCTTCTCACAAAATCAAGAATAGCTATAGGCAGTTACATGAAAGAACCAAAATTGTTAGCAATTACATTCACAAATTAGAATCTGTTACATGTGTGTAGCATATATTTTCCTCTTTCCCTCTCAAATTTTTTTTAAAAACTGAGACGGTGAATTGTCTACCTGAAGAGGAAGATCAAAAGTTAGCAACATTTTGAAGAAAACATACATATTTCATTTCAAATTTCTACTGTTGAAAAATAGATGCTCTACACTTCCTGTAGTAGGTTCATTTAATAATATTTGATTTTACCTTAGATTTATGTCTAAAATGCAGTTATTAGAAGGTTGGTCTGCTGTTCGCTCATGCCTGCCTGGGTCATACTGAATAAAGAGAAATTGTCTTGGGCTGCCTATGAAATATCTAACATGTCTGATGTATATAAGTAATAAAACTCCCTTTAAAAATGTTTATTGTAAAAACGGGCATACCCAAAATACCAGCCACAGACTGGATGTGCCTGTACTAAATCCCTAAGGAAAGAGTGCGCAGACTCGTGGGGAGAGAGGAGTTATGATTGATGTCTGGCTCGTAGATGATTCCCGCAGCAGGGCCTAGCTTCAGCTGTCCTCCTCTCTCCTGTTCCGGAGCAGTTGCTCCTGCCAAACCCATTTGGTCTGGTGCACTAGCAAGCGTTTCCTATTACATATAGCGGATCTACACCGATGTTGAAGTTAGAAGCTATAGTTTCTAGGAAATATCCTGTATCTCATTCTACTCATTCTAACTATGCCATATGATATCAAGACATGTACTATGACTGGTAGCAAATATGGTGTTTAATTTATGGTTTGGAAGTATTGCCAGATAAACTATAGGACTCTCAGTTACATTTGAATTCCACAAAAATATCTGTGCCATACTTACACTAAAAAAATTACTCATTTCATCTGAAACACTAATATGTCTGAAATTCAAATTTATTTTAGTGTCCTGAATTTTTATTTGCTAATTTTGACAGTGTTAGACTTGTACCCAAATAAGTTGTGTGCTGCTCCCCAGAGCTAATTCTAGTTGTTTTGTGTTACGGGGATTATAGGTATTATGTTGCCTTTCTCTTTATTCTGATCACTAGGGAAATAAAAACCTCGTTTTAGGTCCGCAGAGTTTTAGGTCCGCGTGACTGATTTGACTTTCTGTATTTTATAGTCCAGCCCCCACTCCCACTCCCAGCTCACTGTCAGTTTTTATTAACATCATTTTCTCTCACTGCCTCTTCTTTAATTAAAGCAAGAACAATAGTAAGAGACCATTGTTTGTTGCAAATATCACTAAATTGCCTCATATCCATTCATTAATTAAAAATATGTGTTAAAATAATGATACTGTTCATAAATAGAGGTGTTTGGCAAATTTTTTGTTTGTTTCTGAACTGTGCATTGGGTGACAAACATCACCACAGCCTTCTTTCTCATACAAACATGAATATTGCCGTGTTTTCCAGAATGGTGCAATGAATTATGTTCGTGAACCAAGGTACCACGTATATAAAAAATGTATAGCTGTAGAATGAATTTCAATCCTAATAACTACCTATTTTCATGATGAGTTAACATTAATTTGCTTCTTCTGTGTCATATTCTGCTTGAAACCTCTGGAATTATTCTCACCAAGGACTGAAAGAAGATTTTAAGGATTTAAAGGAGGCCACTGCTAAAATCCAATGCTCTAAATGTTAGGTAAAGTTAGCTCCATGAGAAACACCTTTCAAAAAAATAAAAATAAATAAGAAACACCGTGCTTGTACAGCACTCATTTTGCCGTAAGCATGATCAGATTTTTATTATTATTCCTAATCTCAGGTTTGCATTAAAGTACTTAAGGGAGTAATTTTTATTTGAAAGATTTGTTTTACTTATAGTTGGAAAAGTGGAAAAACTGTGATTTTGTTTCTGAAATTATCTCTCTTATGCAGACATATAATGATAGTTTATTTTTTAAATTGTTTTACTAGCATCCTTATTATGCCCCCCCCTAAAATAGCCTAAACTGTATTTTAGTGGAAATTTAGAAATTAAAGAATTATATTTTCATGGCTACTTCTTACAACTTTTAAACATGGATTGCTGTACATGAGTAATAAGATTCACTGTCCTTATGTACCTGCACTGCCTCAAAAAGAAGCCAGTCACCCTTGCCTGTCTTCCTTCTGAATTACACAAGCCTGGGACTTATGCAAGCTGTAAGTCTGGTCAAAATAAAGCCTTTAAGGGAGAGCCAATTTTGTGGTGTGTAAGTATCATTGATTTGTTAATCTGAGAGTGTTTTTATAAACAGATTGGATTAGTGAGTTTTGATAGCAGACTTTTTTTAAGGTCTTTGAGTATCAGAAAGTAGTGAATAAAGCCATGAAAATTACCCATCCCCCTATCCCCATAAATTTAAATCAATGTCTCAGGAAGAAGAGAGCAATATCATGGAGTGCACTTTGCAGTATGCACACTACACTAGCCATAGGAAACATCTTTTCATAACTGGTGATTGTTGCTTAGAAGCCAGAAGTCCAGAATGGGTTTTGTAAGGGCAAATTCTTCAGCATGTGATGCAGAAGGCACTTTCCAGAAAGGCAAACTGGATAATTCTTCAGATGCCTTTTGTATAAGGCACTATTAGGATGAATACAGATTTAATTTAGGGAGCTATATTTCTCTATTATAGAACATAATAAGGGCGCTTTCATTTCTCCAAAATGTCACGTACCTAGCAAATACTGGAACCATACTATTTCAACAAAAAGAATATTCAGATATTCACAGAAGAGATTTTTTTTCTAATAGAAATAACAGTATGAAAAGAAAAACAAAAGAGATAGATTTTAGTCCTTGGATTTTTAAAATTAGTTTCATTTATTTGTTTTAAAAGAATGTCTTTAGAAAAGAAGCTTAAGGTGTTCGCATGGATTAGGTGTTTACATCATGAGGACTAGCATCATTACATTTCCCACCAAGTAACTAAGATGGCTGAAGGAATAACAAGCAAAAAAGTAGTAAAGAGAAAAGAAAACTAAGGCTCAATTTTCACTGACCTGAATTTTGCTAGGGCAGTGCCATGACAAATACAAAATGCAAATCAGGCACAAAATTGTATGTTGCAGAAACAAGTAAAGGGCCTCTTCCTTAAAAATCTTCTCTAGAGAAAAGGAGAAGGTTATTCTAAGTGAACAAATAAGTAGGAATGTAGTTAATGGAGGTTAGTAGAGGAGACACTGAGCTTGATGATGTATATTGAAATTGGTGCATGATTGGGTAACTTCTGCTGGGTTGAGACTGCTTGTCTGTGATAAGGCCATCTTTAAAAGAAGAAAATAAGAGGGATAAGGAGATCTATCTGTCTACTCTGGTTTCAAAATTGCAAGAGAAGGACTAGAATGTCCATCTGACCTTCTGTAACAAAGTTTGATACGCTACCATCTCATTGTGTCTTGATATGTTAGTGTACTCACTCTGGGGACAAACAATTGTTAGCAAGTCTGAGATACAATTAGAAATCTATTTAATTGGACCAGGGATTTAGCTCAGTGATTCCGCTGCCTGCTTCACAAACACAAGGCCCTGATTTCAATTTTTGGTACAAAAAAAAAAAAAAAAAGCTTTTGAATATTGAATTTACAACCCGATGAGAGAAAGTTTCATCCCACTTTAGTTACCCAAATGTCAAAAAAAAAAAAGCGCTATTAAAGATTAGCCAAGAGTTGGATGAATTTTCAAACCTTAAAATGTAAGAGGTGAAAGCAGAACATCCTATTTTAAATTTAAAATAGAACCTTGGGCTTTAATTTCTTTCCTCTTCTTCCCCTTCCCCTTCCCCTTCCCCTTCCTCCTCCTCCTCCTCCTCTTCTTCTTCTTCCTTTTTTTTTTTTGTATAACATATCTATGTGCGAAAGAGGATTTCTGTTCCCTAAGAGCACATCTACTAATACAGAGTAGCCTTCATTTGGTTATTTTGATATTACTGTTATCATTTCTGAAGCAAGTTTCAATCATATTCATGAAAATCTGTGATTATTACTAAGCCAGTGTAGTGCCATTTTTATACAATACAAGAAAAACTAAAGCTCACGTATATGAATTTCATATATCACAAAATCTTATTCCATTTGTATAATGTAAACCACATTTTCTTTGAGCCGTTAGAATTTCAGAAAGAGAATATTGGTGCTTAAAACTCCCATTTTGAGGCTTCCTTCCCAATGCTCCTAGAAAGGAGTACAAACTACAGAAAAATTAGAAAAATTAAATCATCAGGCTTTTTTAAAAAATTCCCAATTTAAATGTTGGGAAGAAATACAACTAGATTCATTAATGTTCTGTTGGGTTCCTCTCCAAATAATAAACTGAACTTTGCACAAATGGTGAAGCCATTGTTGACATTCATTGAGAAACCCAAAGCCATGAATTCTTGATGAAGTAACACTGCATGGCTAATAAGGCAATCCTAGCAGCAAGCTTGCACTGGATAATTTGTTTCCATGGTGTGATAACATAATTTTGACATGCTGAAAAATCACTGCACAGAGACTCATTGCAATTTTTACCAAGTGTATTTTCAATATAACATTTGTTATTGAGGAGCTTGGAGTGTCTGCTAAGAAACACTATCCTAAATGAAGCCATGTATAGAATCTCTGTAATGTAGAACTGTGTATCAAGCTTCAGTTAATCACAAATCAGCTTAAACAGATAGTATTGCACATTTTCTATTGGACAGGACTGCTACTCTGTTACAATGAAACCAGCGAATCCTCAGCACTGTTGAGTGCAAAGTATAAGAGAAATGTGTAAGATTTTGGATTTCCTAGTAACAGTCCAGCCCTACGGTTTGGTTTTGCTTTGCTTTGTTTTCCTATTTGACATGTAAAAAATGTAATAGAAGAACTAATATTAAATTAGCTAATCTCACAAAATAGATTTTCATGCATTCAGATTGGGTTTAATCTGAGTTTTCAGCACAGTTATATCCAGAGTGTGTGGGTGAGTACTTTGTGAGTCACAAACTAAAAGTAGGAAGGTTGGGCTCTGGTGTCCTATTTGGAAGTCTAGAAGGACAGCCTGTCTTCAGCACAGACATTTTTCATAATTATGTTGCCTGCAAGGTTGCCACCTGTCCTAATTTGATCTGATTAAGGTGAAATGCAAAAACTGTCCTCATTTCTCTCAGGGTGGAGTGGTGCCAAGCTTCATCTCAGGAAGGAAGAAGAGATGAATACATATATTGAAGCAGGAGGTGGGGATAGTGAGGCACCCTACAGTCCCTGACACTCAAGGAAGGTGGGGCAAATCAGCCTCACTATTACTGCAGGTGTGAGTTTATGTACAAATTCTGAACAGTGTTTTAGCAGGGAGTATGAACATTTCAGTGCACCAATACTTCAACCCAGTAGGGCTGGCTCTTTGGTGAATGTTTAGATCATCTGAATACTTTACAGGTGACTCGTTTTCACAAATATCAGTAGGGGTTTGGTTAAAGGAAATTGCCATATGATGAAGTTACCTTTAAAAATGATGATGTTGGTCTGTTTTATTTGACATTAAATGATATCCACTCCTTGTATGCTTGCTATGTGACTTGCTCCCCCATTTGACCCCCATTTAATCAATATCAACTGGGTGACTACTTATAATCTTACTGGTTGGTCATAGTTTTGCTCCACCTCATGCCCACCTTGTAATTTTCTGTTGGGTATTACAGTTTTGCCCCACTTTGTACCCACCTCACCACATGGCTTTACTGTATAAAACATCTTTAAAAAATGAGGTGAATGGGCACTTTCTAGTCTCCCGTCTGTCTCTCTCTCTTGGGTGGAAGCTCTCTTTCCCTCCATAAATTTTTCCTACTCTTAAAAGAAAAATCTGTTCACATTGTTAGGAAAAAACAAGTTATGGGGTGATGCAGAGTGTGAAGCCATGTATTTGAAACTGTGTGTAGGCCCCGGGATTTAGCCCAACCTGCCTTGCAAGTGCAAGGAGCCCAGTTAAAATCCCCAGTACCAAAAAAAATAAAATAAAAACAAAAACCAAAAACTGTGTGTATATATGTATGGTGGGAGTTATCAGAATACTTACAACAAATATTAATCATGTCTGTCTCTAGATGGATAAATTGCTAATTCCAATTTTCACTACTATTTTAATATTTTATAATAGTCATGGAAAAAGTTGTTTTTATTTTTGAAAACACCTTTTTTAAAAATTAATTTTATTGGTACATTTAAGCTATACAATAAAATGACATTCATCATTAGAAATTTGCAACTGTACATAATTCATCTTGGTTCTTTTCTCCCCAATCACCTGCTCTCCCTTCAACCCCTCCATCCCTCCTATCTACAAAGACTTTGTTTCCATTTTTTTCATTTTCTCATATTGATTCCATTCCCTTCTTTTGTTTCTCCTATCCCTCTCATTTTCCCTTCCCTTTTTCCCCTTTTCTTCCTATTTCACATTATCTATTATACTGTTTAGTCCTTATTTACACTTACAATTTCTCACAGTAAAGAAACTATTTGGTATTTACATGTGTGTCCTATTTATTTCACTTGAGTATTGCCTCAATGTGCATCCATTTGCTATAAATGTCTCTAATTTCTCATTTTCTAGAGCTGAGTAGTACTCTACTTTATATTTTTTAAAAAAGCACACCTTTTCTTTATCCAGTCTCCAGTTGATGGTCAATTGGGCTGCTTCTGAGTTTTATGTATTACAAATTGTGCTGCTATGAACATGGGTGCATATCTATCACTGTGATATGTTTCTTTTAATTCTTTAGGGAAGATACTCAGCAGAGGAATCACTGGATCAAATGGGACTTCCAATCCTAGTTCTTTGAGATTTCTCCATACTGATTTACACAGTGGTTCCAACAGTCTACACCAGCAATGCAGCAGTGTCCCTCTTTCCCCACATCCCCACCAGCATTTGTTATTGGTTGATCTCATGATAGCAGCCATTCTGGAGTGAGGTGGAATCTCAGCATTGCTTTCATATATATTTCTCAAATGACCGGTGATGTTGAACATTTTTTCGTATGTTTATTTGCTATTTCTATTTCTCTGTCTGAGAAATGTCTGTTAGTTTCAGAAGCCCATTTTTGGATTCAGTCTTTGAATTTGGGAGGTCTGATTTTTTTAAGTTCTTTGTATATTCTAGACAATAGACCTTTGTCTGAGGAACAGCTGGTGGAAATCTTTTCCCACCTTGTTGGTTGTCTCTTCACACTGTTGGTTGTTGCTCTTGCTGTGCAGAAGCTTTTTATTAAGAAGAGATCCAAGTTGTTGATTGTTTGTGTGTGCTAGTTCACAGGCAACTGAGGTTTTGTTCATAAAATCTTTTCCTACACTAATGTCTTCAAGAGTTCTACCTAATCTCTCTTCCAGCCAGTTTAGTGTTTCTGTTTTATATTTAGATTCTTTAATCCATTTTGATTTTAGTTTATGGTGAGAGATAAAAGTCTAGTTTTAATCTTTGGCAAATTGAAACCCAGTTTTTCCAGCACCATTTATTAAAGAGGCTATCTTTCCTCCAGTGAGTCTTTGTCAAAGATGAAGTGGCTGAGTGTGTCTGGAGTTATTTCTGCATCTTCTAATCCTTTCCACTGGTCCTCAGGTCTGTTTCTTTGCCAGTACCATGCTGTTTTTAATCACAGTAGCTTTGTAGTATAGTTTCAAGTTGTGGGTTGTGATACTCCTACCTTGTCTTTGTTTCCTAAAATTGCTTTTGCTGTTTTAGTTCTCTTCTTGTTCCAAATGAATTTTTGGATTGCTTTCTCAAGGTCTGTGAAGTATGCTGCTGGAATTTCAACTGGGATTGCATTGAATCTATATAGCAGTTTTGGAAATATGGCTATTTTCACTATTAAAAACACCTTTTAAAAAGGGGGGGGGTCATAATTGTAAACATTGAACTCTCTTGAATCTCTCCTAAATAGGAAAATCCTCTCTGGAAATGATAATCTGACAACACTTCTAAGAAGAGAAAAACACACATACCTGTTGCCAGCTTCCAGCAGTGTTGATTCTTTATTAATCCAATTCTTTCTTAATTTTCTGGTCACAAGATGGACTTCTTCTGTACATGTTCTCTTTTTTAGAGTAGCATAACTCTATTAGTCCTAAGCAGGTACTTTATTAATATCTATATAAATTTTTTATTCATCTTGAAATTTGAAAATGAATCTAATAATGCTATGTGTATTCAAGGAACTATATATAGCCTGGGCCCTCTGCACTTAGAATGATGTGTCTCCAAAAAAAAGGGAAAAGAGGAAAATCAGATAGAAAAGGCTTCAGGTTTTCTCTTGCATGCCACAGTTTATTGTCACAGAATTATCCAGTAAACTATGAATCTGGCTTTATTTATGCTTATCAAAATCTTGCAAAATTAGTTTTTGAATTTTGAAGTACAGCTTCTAATCTGAAAGATATTAGAATTTTGTCATCAACCTGTAAGTTGTTCACAGTCTTTAATCCAGGCTGGGGTCCACTTTGTGGATGTGATTGTTAAGCTTCATCCAACTTGGGGAGTGCAGATCTGGGTCAAAGACAGAAGCTTAAAACTCACAGGACGTATCTGGCTTACCTTGCCCTCACACTAAAGTTAATACTAGTGTGTACATGTGATCTTTACCAGCTTGGATTATCCCTGGCTTACCCAACTTTATAATGTATAGTTCTTCAAAAGATCTTCAACTTTATAGTTACTGAATTGTCCTATGACTATGCCAATGTTTTACAGTTTAGTGTTTCTGTTTTATATTTAGATTCTTTAATCCATTTTGATTTTAGTTTATGGTGAGAGATAAAAGTCTAGTTTTAATCTTTGGCAAATTGAAACCCAGTTTTTCCAGCACCATTTATTAAAGAGGCTATCTTTCCTCCAGTGAGTCTTTGTCAAAGATGAAGTGGCTGAGTGTGTCTGGAGTTATTTCTGCATCTTCTAATCCTTTCCACTGGTCCTCAGGTCTGTTTCTTTGCCAGTACCATGCTGTTTTTAATCACAGTAGCTTTGTAGTATAGTTTCAAGTTGTGGGTTGTGATACTCCTACCTTGTCTTTGTTTCCTAAAATTGCTTTTGCTGTTTTAGTTCTCTTCTTGTTCCAAATGAATTTTTGGATTGCTTTCTCAAGGTCTGTGAAGTATGCTGCTGGAATTTCAACTGGGATTGCATTGAATCTATATAGCAGTTTTGGAAATATGGCTATTTTCACTATTAAAAACACCTTTTAAAAAGGGGGGGGGTCATAATTGTAAACATTGAACTCTCTTGAATCTCTCCTAAATAGGAAAATCCTCTCTGGAAATGATAATCTGACAACACTTCTAAGAAGAGAAAAACACACATACCTGTTGCCAGCTTCCAGCAGTGTTGATTCTTTATTAATCCAATTCTTTCTTAATTTTCTGGTCACAAGATGGACTTCTTCTGTACATGTTCTCTTTTTTAGAGTAGCATAACTCTATTAGTCCTAAGCAGGTACTTTATTAATATCTATATAAATTTTTTATTCATCTTGAAATTTGAAAATGAATCTAATAATGCTATGTGTATTCAAGGAACTATATATAGCCTGGGCCCTCTGCACTTAGAATGATGTGTCTCCAAAAAAAAGGGAAAAGAGGAAAATCAGATAGAAAAGGCTTCAGGTTTTCTCTTGCATGCCACAGTTTATTGTCACAGAATTATCCAGTAAACTATGAATCTGGCTTTATTTATGCTTATCAAAATCTTGCAAAATTAGTTTTTGAATTTTGAAGTACAGCTTCTAATCTGAAAGATATTAGAATTTTGTCATCAACCTGTAAGTTGTTCACAGTCTTTAATCCAGGCTGGGGTCCACTTTGTGGATGTGATTGTTAAGCTTCATCCAACTTGGGGAGTGCAGATCTGGGTCAAAGACAGAAGCTTAAAACTCACAGGACGTATCTGGCTTACCTTGCCCTCACACTAAAGTTAATACTAGTGTGTACATGTGATCTTTACCAGCTTGGATTATCCCTGGCTTACCCAACTTTATAATGTATAGTTCTTCAAAAGATCTTCAACTTTATAGTTACTGAATTGTCCTATGACTATGCCAATGTTTTAATAAAAGTTGGTGCTCATGTAGAAACATTATACTATTATAAAATGAGATGGATTCTAACAAATTGCATTGGAAATTCTGTTGTTTTTCTGTGAACCAGAATGCCTGTTTGGAAAAACCACTTTGCACTTTGGCAAAAACCAGTACATTAAAGTGAGGCAGCCACATAGCTGACTTCCACCCACTACCACTCCTGTCACGTGTGGAACACTGTGCTGGGGGGTTGGCACGGGACAAGTCTTGGCCTTTTCTAGAGCTGAAGAGTCTGGAATGTACAATAGTCACACTAATCAGGTGACCCCCACAATGGGCACATCTGTTAGAACGAGGAGCTGCTCACTCACAGGCCATCAGCATTAATAAGATCTGGGAGAGACAGCTCACTCTTTTGCTGGGATGGGCAAAGGGTTGGCTGAGAAAACATTTAGCAGGGAAAAGCCTGGGAACTAGAACCTGGAGCTCTAGGGTTTGCAAAAATAAGCAACATAGGCAGCATCTGACTTGAACACTGGATACAGAGGTGCAAACTTGCAAAACAAGTGACAAAGTAATAGTCATGCCACAAAATGATCACTTTTGTAGATATTTAACATCCTATTGAAATGGGTTTGAATAATGGTGAATAGTGAATCTAATTGTATATCATGACTATTCTATACCCATTCAGAAGTTACATGATGGTGTACTTGAAATTTTGTGAAAGATAAGTGCGTACTCCCAAACCTGTACTTCACTCAGGAAAGGAAACAGGTTCTGGTCCACCAACTAATGACAAACTGAACTGACGAGAAATACATGGTGAAGAAGACTAGTAGGCACTAAGTGGTACTTGTTTGGATCACAGTGTGTCCCTTCTCCAAGCTACAAAAGCTGAAGAATGAGCTTTGTACTCAAAGATGATACAGTTTCATCAGGAAGTGGGGCATTTCCTTTAATACACACATTTAAAATTAAGTTAAAGCCAGAAGATGACAAACAGGCTATACAGGATATGGCCTCTGTTTAAAAAACAACTAGAATTTTCAGTAACTTCCTTTTTAATGTAATATTGTTTTTTCCTTTATCCACTACAAACAATAGCAATTTAAACTCCCTAAGTAAAAATGATAAAGTAATTATCATCCATACTTCCAGCAGTTAGTGAAAACCTCCATCAATATTGTAATACACAGACTTCCAATATTTTTCCAAAGCATACATGGTTTTACCAAAACGATCATCATATGCATGTTGGTTATAGCCTACTATCCTTGCCTAACACCATATTGTCAACAGAGTCATTTATGGTATTGTTACTAATGCTGTTGCATTCCATATTTGACCTTGGTTTATGTGAATGCCCAGGGTTCAGACCTTGGTCCTCCTCTCTGTTCCTCTCTGCCTTTCCCATCTCATCTAGTTTCGTGGTTTTATATGGCACAGACCACTCTTAAAATGAGTGTATCTCAGGCCTCTTAAACTCCTGGCTCACATGTCTGACCGCCTATTCCATGCTTGGCTGGGTAATAGGCATCTGAAATTGAAAACACTCAAAACACAGCATTTGATACCCTGTCTACCAGCTCACATAACTTCCTGCTCCTACAGCCTTCCCTGTCTCAGCAGGTGGCATCCCTAGCCATCCTGATATTCTGCTGGCACCTGCAGTCATTTGGGACTATTCTCTTTCCCTCACTCACTTCCATATGCTATTTATCAGCAAATCCTGTCAACCTGTCTTCAAGGCACATACAGATTCTGACCTCTATGCGTCACCACCTTACCTAAGTTACTGTCATCTCTCACTTGCATTGTAGTTAGTCCTAGCTTCTTAACTGGCCCTCTGACCCATCCTTTCTCACTTCAGTCCATTTATCACATTTGCGGGAGTGAATCTGTCAGAGAGAGAGAGAGAGAGAGAGAGAGAGATCCAGTGAGCCCCCACTCCCCGCTTGAAACCTTCCACTATCTTCCCATTTTGTTAACAACACTAGCCTAAATCCCTTCAGATTGCTGAAAATGGCCCTGTATAACAGAATGAGGAAGGCTTTTTAAATTCAACTCTGTCCTCCTTGCCTATGACTCCTTGCCCACCAACCTCTTTAATGGCCCTTGTGTATTCTATGCTGCCTGCCTACAGCACACTGTCCCCAAGGCCACAGGTTTGCATGTGTTCCCTTCCCTCCTTTGGATGACACTGCATTGAAGACAGTTTTCCTAACTACCTTCGTTCTCTACATTCTCACACTGTCATTTCCCACAGCATTCGCCGGCATTTGATATCTTGTCATTGTTTATTTCTTGTCTGCATCCCACATAGAATATAAGTATCATGAGGGCAGGGACCTTCCTGCCTTTTTCTCTGTGTATCCTCAGGACAAAACAGTGCATGGCAATAAACATGTATTGAATGAATGAGATTCAAATCTGTCTGGATAATAGTTCATTTTCTCTTCTTTGAGCATACTCTTGATTATCTCTTCCTACTTAAAAACTACAGTGTGAAAAATGTACAAAATAAGATGGACATTAAATTATTTTGCTACATATCCTCCCCAGATAAATGTTCATGAATAACATGGCTAATGGTGGGCCAGATAAGATGAGGCATGCCCAAAAAATTTTCTGAACTTCAGGGAAATGTATTTTGTGAAATTTAATTTTTTTCATGCACCCAAAGTGAACATACGGATTTTCACCACTATGGTTGGAGGAATCAATCTTCCTTCTTGCTGAGAGACTGACCTCTAGACTTCTGTCTCCCAGCCTAGTCCAGCTTCATCTATATTGAAGCCTTTTGAATCAGCAGTAAAACCTGACGCAGAAGAAGGAATCCCCTTGTGTTGGCACTCACTTGCTTAACACAGCTCTAACATAATCTAGCACTTTTCCATCCCTGTTCCTGATTCCCTCAAACTAATCCCAGCCTGATGAGTCAACACCAAATGTTAATGCTGATTCTCAGTCCAAGATTCCGTTTTTTCTCGTTTCTTCAGTTAGAGTTCTGCCTCTTGCTCACAGTCAGTGGCAAAGCACAGTGCTTTTCACAAAACCTGTAAATCCGCCTAGTTCCTGGTGTCCTATGGCTCAGCATTCAGACTGGTAGAACCTCAAACTGGTTGATCATTTTTACCATCTTCCATGTTAACATATAATTTCTGAATACAAATTTCATATTTCATGGGCCTTCTCTCTCTCAACACTTCCAAAACATTAAAATTTTCTGTTTTTGTACTTTTTAGGGTATGACCATTAACCGACATTTCTTAAGTCACCCCAAAATTAAACATGCTTATAGCAAATAAAATGGAAACCAACAATTGTGCCCTTAGACCAAAATGGCAGTACAAAATAACCACAGAATGATGGTACTGAAGTTGCCTCCTGGCTGAAAGTAGGGTACACAGACAGGCTTTTTCTCCGAGAGTTTTAGTGAAGCCTATAAAGTCTCCTAAAATAAAAGGAACGTATATAGAACTTCTAAGAGGACAGTTGCAAGCAGATGATGATTTTTACTAGGAAAATCTTCAGCTTTGAAATGGACTATATTAGTATCTTAATTTTCACCTTAAATTGGTAAGTGCTTATATCCAGCACTGTGTGAAATATTTTCTTATGGAAGTACACAAGACAACACAGCTGTATTTGACTCTTCCTTAGCTTACTGTAATACATGGTACAGACAAGAGCTGGGCAATACAGGGGCAACCCTGGCCTATGCCACCTTCTGGTAAGGTGATGAGGACTCTTTCTAGGACCTCATTGTCCCTGTGTTTTCAAGGTGATTGGTTAAATGTTCATGAATACTGAACTTCAAAATATGACTAGCAAATTTGAATTCATTAATACAATTAATAATAGACAAGATTTATTCAGATTTAGCTCTTTTGACTAATTAAAGATTACTAATTTTCATGTGGTAAAATGCAAAAATCTGGAAAATGAAACCATGAGATAATTAACATTATAGCTGAAAATATATAGTCTGCGCCCCTCAGAAATGGTCATGGGTTTTTTAAGTTGGATTTTGGTTTTATTTATCTCATCTTTTTAAAAGGTATCTCACACTAGTATACAAACTCTAAATATCTGAACTAAATGAAAGCAGTAATGAATCTAAGCAGCAGTATTTAAAGTGCTTATGAGTTTATTCAGTTTTTTAAGAATTTAAAATATGCTTTTCAGTAATGAATGTAATTAAATGAAGATGAATAAAAGAAACAAAATGTATAGTACTAAAGTAACAAAAGAATTAGTAGAATAAATTTAAAGTTTGAAAAATCAGAAACAAAATATATCATTAAGTACTTGTAAAAATGTAAACTCCTCGCTGTCTTCTTCCCCTTCTCCACTTTATCCTCTAATTCCTCTCCACTTCACCTTTAGGACCCCTTTAGAATTATGTGAATTCCAAAAGTCCAATGACTTTTATTTAAGAGTTTCTTTGGATATTATTTGTTTTGCCAACCCTAGTAGTGTCTAAATAGATCTCAAAGAAGTCAAATTTGAAGAAAGCATTCTAAGGTAAAGGGCAGGATGTGTGTGTGTGTGTGTGTGTGTGTGTGTGTGTGTGTGTGTGTGTACCAGAAGTACCAAGTTTATAAACAAGGAGTGTTCCATGAACTTGCATTTCTGCAAATTGTTTGAAACTCAGAATTATTTTACCTCCAATAAACTTTATTAGCCATGACAGCTAGGTGGCCTATTGATCTAGTCAGCCCTATTTATCAGTCTTTATCTGATAGGGAGCACCACATTTAGGTGTCTTTGGTTAGATCCAGTCAGGATTATAACCCCACAGGATCTCCTTTCCTCTGTGTTAACTAGTCATGGGCATGCTCATTCAGGTAGAGACCAACCACTGTGATCTATGGAAAAGCATGTTGAAAGGAACCATGAAATCCCCTTTCCAGGGTTCCCTCCCTTTCCCTTACCTGGCTTTAAAAGGGCATGAGTTTTAGGGAAGAGCAGGAAAAAAGAAAGGTGGATTGAGGTCATTCTTCCTTTTGAGAACTATTTAGCTTAGCTGTCACTTACTTGTTGACTATCCAAGTCAAATATTCAATCTGACAGTGAAAATGCCTGCACTCTAAAAATGTATAATCAAGACCATTAAAAATATAATTCAATAACAAAGGAAGAGTTGCATTAAATACAGAGGAAAAGCAATGTACCAAGAATATGCACAATGAAAATAATTATCTCAAATTTTTTAAATTGTTTTGACATCATAATAGCATAGAGATGATATAAATGTTGTTTTAATATTTTATTACTAGATTTTCTACCTTGTCCTTCATATACACTGTGTCAGCTCTCCCAAAGAACCACAGAAAATCTATTGCCCGGCAACATTGATTAGATCTACACCACCATGCTGACATTCATGGTGTCACAGAAGGAAGGAGATGTCAAGGAAGGAACTTATGGGGCCTGGGAACCTGGGCTTCAGTGGTTGAGGCAGATTGTTCAGACTGGAGAACTGTTGATAACTGACTGAAATTGGGCGGATTCCTGACATAACATTTTCATGGTCAGTGGCCCTCAAAAGGAGGCTGGAGAAGGGTGCTGGTGGCTGATGCCACTACTACTACCCAGCTACTGCCCAGATGAGCCATCTATTATCCTGTTAAAAGAGATGGTTACGCAGATGAGCATGTGTGGTTAAATTATTTGGGGAAATTTCTTGAAACAAACAGTGAAGTTATTTACTGCTTTTACAGCTTATCTTCTAGGGCAGAATTTTTCTCAAACAAATAATTAGGTCTCAGTGGTCTGTTTTCAGCCCCATAGTTAACTCTGTGGATGCAGGTGCTTTCAGTTCTCATTTGCACTCGTGCAACTGTGAATTCCCCAGAAACTTGGAGCTCCAGCCTCCAAACCTTTGATTCTGTTCTGACTTCTCTTTTTCTTTCTCTTGCTTGCTGTCTGCTCACTTGGCTCTTTCTACATTTAGGTGGTTTGTTCCTACGCATGTCATCTCTTCTACAAACTTCAGGAGAGTAGAATCCCGGCCTGATTTCATTTTTGCTTTCTCTATTGCCACCGATCTTATACACAGTAGGCAAACACTGAAAAGTTGTTCAATAAAGAATGAGAGAATATTTAGTGGAAATTCACTCCTGCCAAGAATAATAATTATTATTATTTGTGAAATGAAAATTTCTGATTGTGTCTTGTTATCAAGGAGATCGATTTTTCTGCAATACTTCGATGGAAGACAGGTCATCTTATAGCCACTGGGAGTAGACTCAACAAGGTATTTCTAATAATACAGCAGCTGAAGCAAACCAGAAAACATCAATTTGCATAAATTCTGGCCTAAGTTATAAAATCACTAACACCTGAGCTTCACAACCCTATTTTGAACTCCTAGAAGTTTTGTGCTTCTTAGGTAGTGACTTCATCTATAGTTGAGAAATTGAATCAGTATTTCATGGCTCCTTTCAGCTGATGCTGAAAACTACAAACTAAAAATTTTCATTCCTACGTAGGTAAGGTATATGAGATAATATGTGCTTGTATTAGAAGGCATGCTTTTTTCAAAAAGCATATATGCTCCTATACTTCTGTGATTTGAAATAAATTCAGGTTTATAATTTATTGAACTTTCCTTCTTTTTTCCAGGGTTATCTTTACATGTTACCTTCTTTGGTTATGAAATTACAAATATCAGATCTTAATAGAGCCTATTCTCAACCCTTAGTAGACTTTTTTTATATCATATAAAATGTAGAATTTTTATTAAGAAAAGTGATAATCACCTAGTTAGGTATAGAAAATAACACCACTTAGTTTTGATAACTCTAAGGTTAATTAATATTTCTCTATTTCATCCTTTTTAAATGAGGATAATAATAGTCCCTACACCACAGGATTGTTGTGAGAATTAAATGAATTGTATATAAAATACTAAGAAGAATGTGTTACCCATAGTAAAGTTTACAGAAGTGTTAACCTTTATTTTTTAACCATTATAATTATGAATCTATTCTACCTCCTCATTCTCCTGGATTTAATAAATACCTCTTTGGTATTTATCACTTACAAACATTATTTCACACTCTTAGAACATGTATCGATATTGTTTAGTAGATTTTCTAATGATAGTGGACTGCGCATAAAAAACTTTTGTTCTCAGCTTTATTTTTGGGATATATCTGTTTTGATACATTCCACCCTAATTTGTATTAACTCACTTTCTAAAAGTCTTTGCTTAAATGTCATTTCTTAAACAAGAAATCTTTTGAATACTTTCACCAACCTTCTCTCATCCCCCATATAATGTTCTATTAATATATGTCATGTTTGTCACCTTATAAAATTTTACATAATTTGCTTATTTACCACTTTATTTTTATTGTTTTTTTCCCCTTTAGAATGTATCCTCTCATGAGGGATTGTGTCCGCTCTCATTGTTTTTACACACGATCCAAGTACCCTAACCAAGCATTGCACAACATGGATGTTCAATAGGCATTTTCTGAATGATTTTCGACTCTCCTCCTAGTATTTGTTTCCTTTGTTGTTGCTATTAATTTTTTAAAAAATGCACCGGACGCGGTGGCACATGCCTATAATCCCAGCACTTAGGAGGCTGAGGCAGGAGGATCACTGCGTTTGAAACCAGCCTGGGCGACATTGCGAATTCCAGGTCAGTCTCAACTACATAGTGAGACCCTGTCTCAAAAAAACAAAACAAACAAAAAAAGTTGCATCAAGCTTCTTGTCCCTACCTCCTTGTTTAACTGAGTTCTCTCTGCTATATATCAATAAATAAACTGTTAGGTGAAAGGTAAATATCTTCAAGATGCTTTCTATGTGGTTTAGGAAATACAGAATTAGGGCTCATCAAGTGATAGCAATTGAAAAGGTATGAGTAGACCTTTTAAAACAGAAATAAGAATCTAAACATGGAGATAAATTATTAAAATATGGTTGGCTTTCTTGACCAGTGTGGTAATGCTTTGAACTTGATTGTGTAAGGTCTTACTGCTGATTTTGAATGCAATTGCTCAGTCAATATATCTTAGTGAATTTTCCATAAGTTCTATCAAATCTCAGCTCTCAAACTAATTCAGAAATGGTTGCTTCAGCGAAATGCATGGAGACCCTAATCAACCGACCCCATCAAACCCACTCACTGCAGCAGCCCAGCCTGTGCAGGTGTCCTGACCCGTTATAACTTGTGATTCAAGGTCACCATTTGGTTTTGCTGCATTGTCTTTGATCACATTGAATCATCACTTAATTTTTATGCCATTTCATTAGCTGGGTTTCTTTTCAAAGTTGTACTTAGGGGAAAAAAATAGAAGGTGACTGTCACTGTGGAGCCCACATTAGCTATTCTAAGCTATAGCCAAGAGAGAAATTAATCCTCAAAGCATTTCACACTAAACAGCAGCAATCTGCAAATTGTAGATTATTTGTGTCATGTGGCCAGTGCCAATAGCACATCAGAGAGCTGAATTCCATTTCAATATTTATACCCCAAGCCTGGGTGCTCACGGTTTTCCATTGAACCCAAAGGACATCACAATTGCCCCTATGATGATTTGCAAAGAAACCAAAAGAAAAACACAAACTGAAGACTCCTGTGATTTTTAATGCTTTTCAGTGGAATGTACATTCCTAATGAGATTCTCCTACTTCACAGCATAATTACTGAGGAAATTCAGTAAAGCTTTCTGAAAGTTGTAAAGTTAATCTCTCAATATTATTATTTTTCTAGGTTTTAGTTATTTTTTAATAGTTATAAGTAATTTTGTGGAAATTATACACAATTATGAGACATTTTCATCAAGAAAATTTCCAAATAGATTACAAAAGAGTTTTATGGCATAAGAACAGAATAAAAGTAAATGTTGATTACGGTTACTAGTCAAAATAAAAGGCCCAGTTTTAAAATTATCCTTTAAAAATTAAGATTCAATTCTATTTTTATATTATTTCTAATAAATGGGCTGATTCACTTTTAATACCATACAGGCAATTCATTTTTATTTATAATGGGCTCAGACTCAAAAAACAGGCACAAGAAGGCTTAACATCTTTTTCTTCGACAACAAAAGAGCATAATAAGCCTTTAAACTTACAGCAGACAAACTCAGTATGAGGTGAAATTCCAATCCAAATTATCACAGACAATAAAATGGGCTTTTAAAGGCTGAGTCCAGGGCAAGGAAAAAGGAAAAGAGTAATGAGAGGACAAACCCTGCTGAAGAGGGCAGTTCAATGTCAGCTGATCAAGAACCACACAATTGCTGGGTTTGTGTTTCCCAGAAGAAAGAGATAATACACATGTTAGAAAAAAAAACAGATGCTGTAAGGAGCAAGCTTAGTTGCAGTGGGAACAAACAGGGACACACCTATGTGTTACGTTCCCCCCAAACATTTCCGTGTATAATTTCAGTCACTGCCAGCAATCTTTGAGATACCACAAAGAAACCAAAGTTCAAGGTCTAACCATGGGGTGTGAGTGAATGTGTGTGTGTCTGTGTGTGTATTTTAAACTTTCCAAAATGAGGAAAGATCAGAGCTAAAATTTGAAGAGCAGCTTCAGCCTTCACACGCACAAATATAGCATGAGCACTTATGAGTGAATATTTAATCCTAGGGGCCAATTTAGAATCACCCGAGCTGAATGTGGAGAAACTAACTCCTGAGGGAGGTGCTATTCTTTTCTTAAGATTAAAGCAATGGCTGGAGCAGGAGGTGCCAGTGTTGAGTTGGGGGCCAGAGATAGCGACTGGGAGCGCATAGAAATTCTGTCCAAGCAGTGAGGGGCTATGTAGAAGAGGATTAGAAAAGAAACCATGGGTTAGAGTCAGAGTTCATATTTGGATGATAGGGTGAGGAAGGGAAGGACCACCGAGATGGTAGAAGGAATGGAACAGAGGAAAAATTAGTGAAGTGATTCTCAAAGATAAAGGGAGAACAATTGTCAGAATATAGGGTCAATCTAAAATGAGATTCTGTGGGTGGACAGAAGAGAGAGGTGACAGGACAAAGGCCACTGGTTGTAAGCACACTGCCATGAGGTCCTCTGACCTCCACCCAAACCTCTCGCACAGGAACACCTGGACCTGGAACTCTTCCTGAATGCCTTGTTGAGTGGGACTTCAGAATTCCCTGCACAAACAGCCCTACCACTCTTGACTGAGTTTTCCTGAGGACAGTACCCAGTAGCCAGGGGCACTGCTTGGTGGGGGACTGGGCCATGGAACTTGCCCTTTGGGCTGCACCATTAGCAATGTGCAAGGCCTGTCAAAGAGGGAGGAAGATGAGAGTAATGCAGGAGGTAAAGGCCCAGTGGTCCAGCTCTGGCTGGGTCAGGGAGGCTGCACTGAGAACCCACCCTCCCTGAGTACTCTGCACCACCACCTTGTGCATCCTCCTGCAGGCCCATTTGTCAAAGTAAAATGGTTAAACATATTTATTTGAACATTTTTTGGTTTAATTTGTAACTTTAAAAAAAACATAGACATAATGATTTATTACTACTGTTAGAGATGAAACACAGCTTCTCCTCAAATGTTGTAAGTTCATAGTTGGGACAGATCCCTGAAACAAAAAACAGATTAACAAGAAAAAAGCAAGTAGTGCCATGTGCACTACACATCACATAGGAGAAATCTCAGTGGCAGATAACTAAAAGCAGAAGCTTATATAGTATCTTCAACAAAGAACAATATAATTTAAAGAAGTGACAAGATGAAAACAATTTCAGGTTTCCTGGGGTGAGAAACTGGGAAGGTAAACATAAGGGAAGATACCAGTAGAGTTAGGTCTGTTTGTAATACTTCTGGTGCTGGCTCTGCGCTGATAGGAGTTGTCCTTTGGAAGGAGAATTTATATCTTGTCTTCAGGTAGAATACAAGGACAGGATAAGAGTAAAAGGGCTTTCTCTGTTTGCTGATTCTTGATTGTGTTCATCTTTTTTTTTTTTTTTTTTTTTTTTTTTTTTTGGTACCGGGGATTGAACTTGGGTCCTTGTGCTTGCAAAGCAGGCCGCCGAACCGCTGAGCTAAACCCCTGGCCCTTGATTGTGTTCATCTTAAAAATATTTATCAAAAAGAATTATTCTGGGGTTAGAAATTCTGTTTTTCCTCATCACACTTTTCCTGGGCACACACACCTGAGAACTGTACTCATGGTAAGCCTCACTGCACGTAGTAAGAAGTGATGCCACAGTATGCTTTGTAGGTAGGGTGGGCAGAAACTAACTGCATAGTGTTAAAGTGATGATTTGACATTAACAAGGGCAAGGACTCTCACCTGAAAAGTTTGGCCTTTCAAAGAGAAAATCCTTTTCAACGTCTTTTAAAATGAATCACCATAAAATCACAGTTTATGTTTGTTTCATTTGCCTTGGGCTCCCAAGCTCTAAATACATGAACAAACAAGTAGCGGCAACAAATGGACTTCCAGTTCTCACAGTGTAACAGAAATGTTGCCAAATACAAAGTCAAACTTAAGAGTGGGCTGCCTGGAGATGAATGTCAGGATGATCTTCATAAATTTGAATATATTTTACAGAATAATTCAGGAAATTAAGTATTTGCAACAGGAAAGAGAAGCTTAAAGTAGGTCTTAGCAGGGTTGTACATGGTCTCAATAACTCCCAAGTCTAAAAGTAGTTTCTACACCATTCTATCATGAATACTTTGTTATTAGAATGGAATCTTTTCAGAGGTTGTCTGATCTCTACCATTGGGTCTATGGATGCAGAATCTGTAACACAGTCTCTCAGCCATACCACAGTGGTGAATTCCACTGAGAGAAAGGACAGTCCAGGTTGAGGAATAGCGAAGCTAACATTTCTTTCAAAATTGAGATATTGTCATTCTTCAGTACATGCATACATGTTACATAAATCTGTCTTTAATCACTGAAGAAATTAAATGCCAGGAAGTCCATAAAGCCCCAAATTAGATCTGATTGGCACTGACGTAAACAAAATCATCAAATTGCACTTGGCAGTTGTGTAGCTGTATTAAAAGAAGTATTTTGACATTTCAGCAGTGGTCTGAATGATTGCTTATCACGGTGGCTCCCATCTGAACCAGCTCAGCAATCCTGGCCTCAACCCTCTGTTGACAGTATTGTTCTACTCTCGCTGAAGGTTACCTTTATTTAGATGTGGCAACAGGGAAATGGAACTGTAAAAACAAAACAAAAAATTCTTCCTTGGATAGTGATATACTAATATTTTGTGTTTTAAAATTAAACCTTATGCTTAAAATATAAAGTAATTTATTTCTGATATTTTAAGATATTGATTGATAGGACAAATAGCCTTTTTAATTGATGCTCCTTAAATGAACTCTGGCATAGATTTATAAGATGTATACTATTGCTTGTTTTTAAAAGCTCTAGCTTGTGAGAATTAGAAGGCAATGACTTTCCTATCCTTTATTTATTCTGGAAATATTTTCCGAACACTAGCCTTATGCTGGTCAATACTGGTTCCCACTTTAAATGCTCAAAAGAAACTGAAACACAAATTGACTAAGAAACAATGAGAGTCTGTTCAGTCTGATCAGAGCTACAGTTTGAGAACTCAGATTCATGCAGACTAGGATATGTGCTCTGGGATCTTACAGATGTCAAACACATTTTGAAGGCAAAAACAAGTGGGCAAGAGATGACATCAGCTGTTTGTCCATAATTTAGACTGGTGCTGGCAAAAGGAAGAGAGAAGACATGGACAGAGAAAGTATTGAGAACGGGAGGGATTTAGACTAAGACAACCTTGGTACCCTCCATTCAGCTGGATGCTCTGCTCTTCTTGAAACTGTGGCTCTCAGTTCCTTAACCACAGGATGGAGTGCTTTGGGGATTGTGGGGTGTCACTTTGCTGAGAAAAGGATGCACATCTTAATGGGGCCACTGGCCCCATATTGACTGAATCAACTGAAGACTGGTTTCACATGGCCTCCTAGCATAGTGTTTGAGATACCTGTCTACTTTGTCCTTTGATTTTTGTTTCTTTTGTACCAGAAAAGAGTATAAAGAACTGTTCCTATCCTCATGGAGCTTGTATTCAAGTTGTGACAATGAAAATTGACAAATAATTCTGCAAACTGCTAACCGGCATGTACATAGACCTTCAAAATGCTTTTTATATTAAATTTAACCAAGCTGTCATTGATACATGCTTTGACCTGTGTACCAACAAATTCACCTTGAGTGTGTAATTAGTGTGAAGAGTACGGTGATATGCAGGGCAACAATAAAGACTGACTGTACCACAGAAGAAAGCCTCGTCTCATAGTCACTTTTTATTGTTTTTAATAGGCATTCCAAGATGAATATTTGGAACCCTTGAAATTTTGTTGGCCTTTTGTTAGTTTTTGTTGTGTACAAAATTTTGATGCATCTATAGTAGTAGTATATTTTCTTCTCCAGACATTAAAAAATTTGATAAAGTTAATCAGACTTATGAGATTGTACCTTAGAATAATGTAGTGTATGAAATTCTGAACTTCTGACATTTTTTTAGGCAAATCTGACGGACTTTTTGGTAAAGAACCATCACTGAGTAAAAAGTAGCTTACAATACACTGCCCACAGTCTGAGATTTAGAGATAAAATTTTGAGGACTAACTGTGGATCACTCAACTCTGTCACTTGTTTCATTTACTACCTGGGTGACAAGGCGAGTAACTTTGGGTATTATAAACAGAGCATAGAGCCCCTTCCTCTCCCTCTAATCAGCTCTGGCAAGTAAAATTTTGAGCCATCAGTTCTATTTTTTGACATATTTGTGGAGCATTTCTTTTTAAGCCCCAGAGTGTTTTCCATAATCATCCATCTGGTGACTGTACACAAAGTGATCCCCTTACTGTGTGTTATGGCTGACTCTGAAGGCTTAGCAGAAGGTATCTCAGGCATTAATAACTCTCCCTTTCATCAGAAGGTTGGGTTAGTTTGCCTTTTGCATATTTAAATAATTTGTGGTATTTGGGGGTCTGGGGCTGAGGTTATTCATTCTGTAAGTGTAGATACATAAGAGATGCAATCTGAACTGACCAGTGAGATACAAAAAAATCTTCCAGCTAGTTCAACAATGAAAAGTGTCATAAAGATTTATTTCATATAAATATGTTGAATTATTAACATTAACCCCTTGACTATTCTAGTAAACGAATAAGTCTTTAAAGTGTACTAATTGTACTTTCAAAGCACATACAATCTTTGCATATGCATATGTGCTACACACATGCGCAGATACACAGGTGTCATTCGTGTATAGTTATAACAAATATAAATTATGTAGTTGGATGTTGGGCTCTTTTACAGAATTGGCCTCCCATACTGACCACTGGAAGAGAAAAGTATCTCTGGGATGGGAATAAAGCAACCACTTTCAGTACAGGCCGCTCCCCTCTTTCTTCAATGTCGTCCAGGTCCTCCTGGCCAGGTTCCTGGAAGCAGTAGAGAGTGGGCCAGGCTGAGACTGAGAAAAGCCTTCCCAGGGCTGGGGAAAGAGGGAGGGAAGAAGGAAGAACAGGGTGATGGCATCCAGAAAAACCCACAACTCTTGTCTGAGGAGACCCTGCTTAGATGTGCCTGCTGTGCCTCCCACATTCTAGACTGTATACACTCTTCATTCACAGGAATTGCCGTTTAGCACATTCCTTCAATCCAGCTACATGCAACATTCACAGGCAACATTAGGCTTCTGTTCCTTCTATATCCCCGCAAAGGCAGTGCCAGACACAACATAGATGTTTACTTAGCTCCTTTCTTCAGTGATATTTTTTGAAGAAAGAATTCAATAGCAAATTAAAATGCCTCGTGTAATACATGCCATGTTATTCAGGGTTTCTGATCTTAAATCCATGTTTGATACATTTTCCAAATTAAAGCTTCGCTCTTGCCCTCCTAGTGCAAGGAAGGGTTTGTCTTCTAATCCAGACAAGGCAATAGAGAAGTGATCATGTCCCTACCACATCCGCTCCAAAACCTACCAGCTGAGCGTCTTGGGGGTTTCTCCTGATAAATCACTCCTGGAGCCACAAATTATTGAATTTCTCCTACAAGTGGAAATAGTTCAGCATCTAACCTTTACTATTTTTTTTGGAGTTATTTTTTAACTACATTCATTTGTTTATTGTGGTACCAGAGGATTGAATTCAGGGCCTCTACACTAAGCTACATCTAGCCCATCTGCAATTTCTCTCCCTCTCTCTCTCTCTCTCTCTCTCTCTCTCTCTGTCTGTCTCATCCACCTCTGTCTATCTCTGTGCCCCAACCCCAGGATCTTGTTGTCACTAAGTTGACCAGTCTGAACTTGAACTTGTAATCATTCTGTCTTGGCCTCCGGGGGCACTGGGATACAGGCATGAGTAACTCCACTGGACAACTGCTCTAACTTTTAATTGGTATAGACAACTCATTTTTTTTAGTAGTTTACATGGGGTTACAGTTTTTATTTTCAATTAAGTCTACTCTCAACAAAAGCTACACCACTAACATGAAAGTAAGTCACCAACTTACATACAAGTTCCATTCAGGAAGAGTTGTTCCAAAAATGACAAAGTGAGGAAGGATACCTGTGAAAAGTTCACAATTTAAATGTGCAAAAGTTGGGGACTTAATTGTAGAGTGTCACCAGACAGGGCCCAAGGAGATCCCGTAAAGAGGAGGTAAAACACCAATGCTCTCTGCAGGGTAGGTTTCTTGATTCTCATCATAGAAAGCATTTCAGGAGGCCTCTGTGTAAGTCACAGGCAGACTTATTAGGCAGAGTTAGAAAGTAAGAGAAAACAAGGACAGTGTTTAAGCTAGGGTAGCTGGAAGGGGCACACTCTAATGAAGAGGTATAGACTGGCCTGCTTGCATGGGTTGGCCTTTTTGGATTGGCTGGGATGGACTAGATAGAGCCTGATAGATCATTATCTTGGTTCTGGGGTCATAGCGTGAGGAGCAATTCATTTCCTATGAGATGATTGTGCTGGTTTGGTGGGCTCAGCCTCGATTTCCATTGAAGATAATTTTTCCCACTTAGGGAGGTGACCTTCTCATGGGATGGTCTACCAGACTCTGCTTTTTCTGGAATCTGAGGTGACTGTTGGTTTAGGACTAAGGACTTCTGGGAATCACTCCAGGGAGTTTGGAACCAGACATTGTAAAAGCTGGCAATTGAATGTTCTTGTAAACTTCAAAAATTACTTTAGTTACTCTTCTCTTAGTGTCATCAGTCTTGAAGGGGGACAAGATAGGCTAGTAAATTTAGGGCTAATCAACTTTTTAATGCAGATACAGCTTAAGTGATTCAAATGCTTTACATGCAGAACTGAGCAGGGATCTGATCCAAAGTTTTAAGATAATAAAGGAGACAAATACAAAGTGAAGGCAGAAATGCCAAACTTCATCCTGCTTTTAGTTATCCATTGGGCATCTGCTGGTCCAGCCTCTAGGTCCCTCCCCTTTCTGCCTTTATTCCTCAATCTTCAGGAAATTAGGCTGTTAGCCAATCTGGCTTTGTAAGTTTTCTGGCCAGTAGTAAACTAGCATATGAGTAGGAGACAAGCTCAGATTTGAGTTTCTGGAATGCCTGTCACAAGCCTAAAAAGCAGTGAATGGCATGGAGCACAGATCAAAAGATAACCTTGGGTGAACTTGATGAAACCTCAGAACTGTAGTTTCTTTGTCTCCTTTCTACCTGTCTTTATTTTTTCTATATTATCCCAAAAGTGTCTTATAAGAGTAGACCCCAGTCCTCTTTTTGCCCCTTGAAAAATTGCTCTCATTCATTCTACTCACCCACATGCTATCACCTTCCAACACATTGTTACTGTTATTACTTAAAGCAGTTCTTTCAAATCATTAAGAATAAGAAAAAGAAAAGATTGCTTTTACTTTCATGGGTTCCTTCTCCAGTGCATTACATTTATTTATGCAAATCCATATTTCTAAACTGTATCATTTTCTTTCTGCCCAAAGAAACTCTTATAACATCTTTTGCAGAGCAAGTCCTAGAAATTTCTTAAACCAAAATGTAAAGAAAGAAAGAAAAAGAAGAAGAAAGTACTGGTAATGACTTTCCTCACTTTTATCCAAGTGTCTTTATTTCATTTCTCCTGCTATTTTTCCCCCTAGTATTAGGTATTAAACTCAGAGCCTCACAATAAGCTACATCTTTTATTTTTATTTTTATTTTTTAAATTTAAGACAAGATCTCTCAGGCTGGGCTTGAAGTTGCCATTCTCAAGATCTTCCTGCCTCAGTCTTCTGAGGAGCTGGGATTACAGGTATGCACAGTAACATGCCTATCTCTCCTTCACATTTGAAAGATAACTTTGCTACACAAATAATTCTAGGTATTTTTCTCTGAACACTATGTTCTTTCTTGCATAGTTCCTAAAGAGAAGCTCTCTGAAATTCCTCTCCTTGTTTCTTTATAAAGTAATTTCCCATGCTAGTTTCTTATAGGTTTTTTCTTTGTCTTGATTTTTCAGCAGTTTGACTATATTATATTTAGTATATTAGCCATGTTTCTTAGGTATTTATCTTGATGAATGTTCTCTGTGCTTCTTGGACATGCAATTTGGTGTCTGCAACACATCCCACTTTTATTTCAACTCTTTATTCTACTCTGTTCTCTCTCTGTTCTCTCTCCTCTTTGTTGTATTTGAATAATGTGTATGTTTTATCTTTTGAGATTGCCCCATAGTTTTTTGATGTTCTGCTTTGTTTTTTCTCTGTATTTCATTTTGAAAGGTTTTGGGAGGACTTTTCTTCAAGCTTGCTATTCATCAAAGGTATTCTTCATTTCTGTTAAATTGTTATTGATTTCTCACATTTCTTTTTGATTCCTTCTTAGGGTTTTTATACCTCTGTGTCCATTACCCAGCCGTATTATCATACTGTCTGCTTTTTCTATTAGAGCCCTTAATATATTAATCATAATTGTTTTTAACTCCCTGCCTAATAATTCCAGCATCTGTATTGCATCTGAGTCAGGTTCTGATGTTAGCTTTGTCTCTTTATATCGTTTTTGTTGCTGTTGTTTCCTATTGGCATAATTGTGATTGTTTTGTTGAAAGTTGGATGTTTTGGATGAGACTAGAAACTGAGGTAAATAGTCCTTTAATGTGAGGACATGTGTCAATCTGGAGGTGGGCAGTGATTAGTGTTTGCTATATGAAGATACCAGATACTTCAGATTCCTCTAAGGTCCTTGTCTTCTGCCTCCTCTTTGACTCTGTCCTTCCTGTTTGGGAATCTGTGGTATAACTCTTTCAGGCAGAGTCCACTGTTATTTTCTTGGATCTCTGTTAGTAAAGTGATTAGATGGAGAAGCATAGTATCTTGGCCTTTAATGGATATTTCCTGGAGCTTTGATTTTCACAAGAGTTTCTCCAGTGATACAGCTCCCTACCACTTACCACCCCCCCGCCAATTAATGGAAAGAGGCATACTAGAGAGGGATGCCGTTAAAAAGAATGTCTTTCTCTCATTTCTCTGGGGAAAGGGCTGGCACAGTCCTGGGGAGCAAAACTTTGCTATAGAGAAGGCTCTGGGAATATTGGGGGAAGTGGTAGAAAGTACTGACCAAAGACAAGTGACAGGAAACAAGGCACATCCAGGGTCCTAGAGAAAATGGACCCCAAATCTATAGTGGCATCAGCCACAGCAAAGATGCAGCTTCAAGTCAGCTAGCATGAATTTTTTGATGGATTGGTTTGCCCTATTTTGCCACCTTCCTGTGCTTGGAAAACCTAAAACAGAAGAAACACAAAGCATGGATATTAGAGATGGGCTAAGAAAGTACAGCAGATTACATCAGAGGAGCCATGGGTTATGAGCATCACTGGCAACTTGCTTATGTGGTCCATGCTAGATAGAAAATCAACATAAGGTAGGAAAGGTCAGAAGAAGGTCAGTTAGCCAAAAAGCAAAGTACATGCAGGAGTGGAGGGCTGGGTTAGGCTGGAACTGGGTTCCCTGGGAATAAGAAGAGGCCCAGCATGGAGCAAGAGACTACACAGAACCTTCTTCTCTGAGATAGGTAGGGCAGTGATTGTGCAGCATTGACTCACTCATGGAGCACCTGCTATTTGGCATCTTAGGTATTCCAGTGAATGAGCAGTGATAGGCACAGATCCACACAATCAAGCACTTGGCATTTCTGCCAGAGGAAATAGAAAATGAAGTAAATGAAGGGTTCAGGCCATTAGAGAATGATGAGGACTCTGAAGCAAAATACTGCAGGATAAATGAACATACGGGTGAGGACAGACTGCAGTACCAAACAGAGTGCTGAAGAGGTGTAGGTGGGAAGTACTCCATGTGGACATCCGGGGCAGGCTTTCCAGAGGGAAGGAAAAGCCAGTACCAGGGCTTGGAGCCTGCAGCTGGCCGGGGTGGTCAGGTACAAGAGCAGGTCAGTGTGACCAAAGTACAGTGAGCAAGGCAGAGAGATTGCCAAGCCCACAGAGGATCTTGGAGGTCACTGCAAGGATTTTGGCTGTAGTTGGCCATACCCTTCACACCTTCTTCCACCTCCACTAACTTTTTTCTTTCCCTTAGCACCCTAAGTAATGCAGAAAGAAAAATTTTCATTTTTCTTTCAGATAAATAAATTGACCTGGAGATAGCAGAGCATTTCAGTGGGCAAACACACGCCACAGTGAACTGTGGTCCTATTCAAAGAGGTTGAGGTGAAGGCCAAAAGAAGGAGGAGCACATAAGATATTTTACAAGAATAACCCTTGGTCACAAGAGCCAATGTCTTATTCATTTTCTCATTACTGGGACAAAATGTCCAGTACCCCAACTTACAGGAGGAAAGATTTATTTGGTTTCCAGTTTCCAGTAGGTGCAAACCAAAGTTGGATGGTTGTAAGGCAGCAACACATGGTGGAATAATCTCAGCAGAGGACCTCTGCTCATCCCATGGCAGCCAGGAAGCATTGAGAGAAGGAAGAGCCAAAACAGCAATACACCCGTGGAAGTTACACCCTCAGTGACCTACTCCAACCACACCCCACTTCCTAACAGCACATTCAGCTGCCGAACTTGTCAATGGACTAATCCACGGATGAGTATGGCACCCCCATCATCCGTGCACTTTCCAAAAGTCCCACGTCTGAACCCCGGAGGCTTTTGTGGAACATTCTAGATCTAAACCTTGACAATCAATAACAAGAGTGGCACCAGCCAAAAGTGAAAGACAGTCCTGCAAGGGAAGACAGCCTTGTGGAGGTGCTCTTTGCCTGAGGTGGCAGTGGCCACTGTGTAAGGTTGTGGTTCTGGCAAGATCTTTCATGAATATTTCCAATCACTAGGCACACCTGTATGAGATCCTCTCTTTCATTGCTTCTCAGCTTTATTTATTATTATTTTTATTAGGGCTTGACACAAGTGATTGCGTTTTGATTCTGACAGCTTTTGTATTCCCTACACAGACACTCTGCCAATGTGTCTTGAATTTCTAGTTTTGTTACGGTTTTCATTAGTAGGGATTGAACCCAAGGCCTTTTATGTGCTAAGCAAGTGCTCTACTACTGAGCTACAGCCCCTTTTACAATTTTACATCGAGACAGGATCTCATATTCCCCAAGCTGGCCTTAAATTTTTAATCCTCCTGCCTCAGCCTCCTGAGTGTCTGGAATTACAAGCTTACTCCACCACTTTCAACATTGCATTTTTTTATTTTTTAAAATTCCATCTTTATACTAAATTTGCCTCTGCTAGTTCTCACGTTGATGCTCCCATGATGAGCACAGTTTACAAGTTTTCCTCCATGGTCTTCTTCAATATCTTGACCCTTAGTTCTCACCACTTCTAACCATATGCTACATCCATCTTTGTTTATTATACTTTATTGCACCTACCAGGTGTTTCGGTAATTTTGTAGTCTTCTGTCAGAGATATTTATATTGGAGATATCGCTGACATCAATCCTTTTACTCACAACTTAGGAGAATACCAGAATATAATTCTGAAAAGAAGCTAATTTCAAATTCTATTTCTTATTTTACCTAACAATAAAAATAAGTCAAAGTCATTTTCTCAAGTTCAAGTGATGTAAAAGACAACCTCCAAGGGAAAAAAAAAATCCTCTAAAATTTCTTAAAGAAAATCATTTTTAAGATAATACTTTAAAATATATCTAGACATAAACTGAGGTATATTTTATGCTTAAATAAGTAAAACACCAAATAAAAATAAAAATACAAAATCAAAGTAAATTATGGATTTACTTTGGCAGATGCCATCAATTTAGCGACCCTCAACAGAGCCTGGACTGACTGATTTGGACCTTTCTGCCCAATGCCTGCTGCTTGGGCTGTGTGCTGGCTCCATTTTCCCTGTGGCTGTTCCCTTTTACCCCCAGCCCTAACTGTGTACTGTCCCCGGCTGGCAACATACCCCTCGCATTTAATCAGCCTCTGTTTCTTTCTCATTCATTAAAAAACAAAAAACAAACAAACAAAAAAAAAACTAAGCTGTGACTGCTTGCTCCCAGAGAGGTCTGAAACAATCATAAATGACTATAAGGTGGATTTGCAAAGCAGGTTTTTGTTGCACTGCAGCCAATCAAATGACGGATCTAGGACACATTTTTAGTAATTGTCCAGGTGATCATCAGAACAGCCGTGCTAAAGTGGATGTTATCTCAATCAGAACATGTGTATCTTGGCTCAGGGTTACAGTTCCTGGTCAGTCGGCTATAAGGTAGAAACAACATGGTAGAAAGGCTTAGTATGGAAGAAAGCTGCTCGAATTATGGTGGCCAGATAGCAGAGAGAGAAGGGAGGAGCAAGCAATGAAAATACACTTTCTGGTCATTCCCACAGTGGCACACCTCTGTGAGTTCCACCTCCTAACAGCAAGTCAGCTATAGTGCCCCCATGATTCAGTCACCTTCCTAAAGACCAGCCTCTAAACTGGGCGTGGTGGTGCAAGCCTGTAATCCCAGCACTCGGGAGGCTGAGGAAGGAGGATCACTGTGACTTCAAGACCAGCCTGGGCTACGTAGTGAGTTCCAGATCAGTCTCAACTACATAGTAAGACCCTGTCTCAAAAACAAACAAACAAAAAAAACCAAACAAACCAAAAAAAAAAAGACGAGCCTCTGAACATATGAAAGTTTGGGGGTCATTCTTCTTCCAAACTGTAACAGAACATGTACCTCCAAGCTCTCAGTTGGAGAGGCACTCAGCCTAAGTATATCTTTCATATCAGGAACAGCTTTCCTTGTCTACAGTATCAGGCATCCCTGTGCCACTAATTTATTATGTTTTCAACCAAAATATTTGCCTCAATTTTTATCTGTTTTCTTCAAGAATAAATCTTTTGTACTATCTCAGTGAATATTTGTCAACCAGTTTCTCATAGTAGGAGATGCTGAGTGATGTCAAAGACTAAAACTCAGTTGCAGCACTTTCCATGACTGTAGAAATTCAGAATTATAACTAATCCATTAGTTGGGATTCTCCAGAGAAAAAGAATCAATGGGATACATAAACACATGTGCATACGACAGAAAATATTAGGGGAATTGACAATCGAGAGCATAAAAGCTGAGACCCAGAAAACTGAGTAACTCAGTCTGAAGATGGCCTGAGAACTGGGGATGCAGAGGGCAGGGTGGCAGGAGCTGCGGTGAGTCCCAGTCAGAGATCAAAAGACCAGATGCTCTGAGGACAGGAAAAGATGGATGTTCCAGCTCCAGAAGAGAGAGAAAACTAAACTCTCCCCTCTGTACTTCTATTCAGGTCCTAGATACCCTGTATGAAGCGAGAGTGATCCTCTTTATTCAATGTACCATCCAAACACTTGTTATTGTCTTGTAGACAGACCTTCATAGACATACCCAGAAATAATGTTCTTACCAGCCATCTGAGTATCACTTGGCTTGGTCAAGTTAACACATAAAGTCAGCCAGCACACTCAAACTCTTCCTTTAAAATATCTTGCAAAAAAGCTCACCTAGCCTCTATTTACAAACCTCCCATCACTGGCTTCATAAGGCAATTTTTCTGTTTTTCTATTGGTTTAAATCCTGCCTCCTAAAACAATGCACAACCCAAACTACTCTTGTAAAGGACACCTTCACCCATGTAAAAACAAGTTTTATCATTCTTCAGCTTGTCTTGCTGTAACATCCTCACTACCTCCAACTATTCTTGCATCACAATTCCAAGTAAAATAAGAAATGGCTCAGTGATTTCTTTGATATGGATATGCAATCCAATTTCCTTAATAGAAACTTTGAGATCCATAGGTCTTATCTCAAATAAACAGGTTTTATAGCAATTTTGTTTCTAGAGTTAATGATGTAAATGACTGCAACCTAATACTATGGAATAATTCTACTGAAAAGACAGAAGTGGAACACATTTGAACTGATACTAAGCATTAACCAATTTATAAACATATAAATTTAGGTATGTATACACAACCATATATATTATTCATTTATGTATTTATTTATTTTATTTATAATTGAAGAAATAAAATGTGAAAGTCTGAACAGGTGATGGTAGATTGGGTAGAACCAGAAGTGATGGGCAACACGATTGCCATGTCTTATCCCAGGGTCCTTCCAGAAAAGACCTTCCCAAGCTTAAGTACACAATCTCATGGGTCTTGATGCACACAGCCTTCTGAAAGAACCAAGGGAGGTTCTTAAAACTCAGTGAGTCCTGTAAAGACAGGGCATCTACCTACTCTGTTCTCCATTCTGAATCATGATGAGCTTCCTGGACTCTGGGGGCTGAGGAAACAGGAAAGCATCAATCAAGGAAAACCTACAGAAAGCTGCTCTCACTCGGGCTCCAAACCCTGACTCTGTATTAGGGACTGGCAACAAAGGACCAGAAATGAATGATAGATATCCTATGGCCCCATAAAGGTCATCACAAGAAGGGAAAAGGTGCTGGCCAGAGTCACATGTAGCCCTTTTCCAAAGAGTTGCAGGTGGAGTGAGGTAGTAGCGACTGCTCTTGCGAAGGTCAGTCTTCTCTGTGGATGTCTAGATACGTGTTTCCAGGCACACATTTGCGTCCTCCCAAACATCAGCATTGGTCATTGATAGTCATAAGAATGTATATTGCACAGAAGGAGAATGACATTTCAGTGATTAATTCTTCTTTCCAACAGCTGGCTGTCCTGACTCCTTGATTAAAGAGCTCCATCATTTCAGGATTCTAGGAGAAGAGCAGGTGAGTCAGCCTCTCAAAGGCCTCATCACAGCGTCGTCAACGTTAGACACTAATGAGACAGTTTGGGCTCCCTCCTGGGAGGCTGAGTATGTCTCTTGACCCACAGAGCCCTGAAATGGGGAAGAAAGTCATGCTGGAGATATGTGTGAGGACACTTTTCCTCTTCTATCCATCAGACCTGACAGGTTATTAATTGGTACATCTGCTATCTGCCAGAGCATTTCATCTCAAGACTCGAGTAGTAAGCAGGCACTGTGTAGTGTCAGATGAGCAAACAAACAAATGCAGAGATGAATTATGCCTGAGGTATCAATAGTCATAGACATTCCTGTTGTGATGTCTGTGGGTGGGTGTGCAAGCTCTTTTCACCTGACATTTGTATATTGTACGTGTTATCTATATTTTACAACCACCACTTTCTATATGGATGTGTGCACATGACATGCATAGGATGACCCATTTAAAGTATAGATTATTTAAATGCTATGCTCTGCTCAGTAAGGAATGTCATATTTTAAATAGATGTGCAAAATAAATAATTTAGGGCGCTAAATATATGTATACATATGTGCATGCATATACTTCTGATTACTTAAAATAAAAATAGCTTTGCTGGGGATTTGGCTCAGTCATTCTGCCGCCTGCCTCACAAGCACAAGGGCCTGAGTTCGATCCCCAGTACCAAAAATAAAATAAAATATAATTAGTCTTCCATATCCTTGAGTTCCATACCTGTGGATTCAACCAACAGCAGATTGAAAATATTTGGAGGCAAAAACAAGAATACAACAATATAATATAAAATTTTTGAAAATGTGTTAAAGATATACATAGCATTTATGTAGTCTTAGGTATTATTAGTAATTTAGAGATGATTGAAAGCACATGGAGGATGTATGTTGATTATATGCAAATACTGCACCATCTGTTATAAGGAAGTTGAGCCTCTTAGGATTGTATTATTCTCTGAAGTCCTAGAACCTGCCTCCCAACATGGGTACCAAGGGACAACTGTACATCTCTTAACCTTATGTGGAATTATAAATTCTGTATTGGTATACTAAATTAAGGCATCAAATAGTCATCATTTCTAAAATACCTACACTAAATAATTGGCTGTAACATGTTGGTTGGCCTACTTTATACTCCTGTTACTGATTTGTACTTTCAAAGGTAATCTTTGCCAACTCTAACCATACAACATACAAATGGAGTTGTATGGATCAGTTTTGTCCATGTGTTCAGTTTGTGTGTTTTTATTTGGTATGAATGAGTGGCAAAGTATGACTGCTCATTTCCAATATAAATATAAACCAGAAAGGGTTGGTTAGGGAACGTAAATGCTAGAATCATTTCTTTATCCTTGAATAAACAAATTATAGTATACCTCTCCTCCTTTTGAGCTTTCAAAAAAGAAACCATGAATGTTTATTCAAATACAAGTGAAATCAGTTTTCCTTCATTGCAAGTAAAAATTGATAACAGAATCCTCAAACATACATACTTATTAAAACACCTGCTGCTCATACTTTTCAGTAAAAAGCTGAGAGACTTCTTAAAGAAAAAGTTATTGATCAACCCTCTGACATATCGGTTCAAATAATGAACCATTCTCTTCTAATATGTACCAGTATTTGTAAATTGTTTCCATATTTGTTTTGCAGTTACTAGGTAATTAGTAAGGAAAGAAGCCAATGATAATCATCTCAATAGAACTGCATAAAAGTCAGACCACTCTGCACTCTCCTAGAAATGTGATCAAATCATAATCAATATTAATGTTACTATGATGAGTTAGGGCAGTAAAATAAATTATAGCAAAATGATCTCTATTTTCCAGAAAACCGCATTTTATTTCTACTCATTACAGATACTATTTAGCATCTTCTATATGTTATATACAACATTATAAGAATGGGAGGTGGAAAAGAAATATCCATCAGGCTTTTATAATAGTAGGGGAAGACTGTGTTATGTTACAAGATATAAATATGTTCAGAATTATGTTAGATGGTTATCATTGACATGAAAAATTGTACAACCAAAAGGAGGAGTAATGAATATCAGGGGAAAAGGTAAAAATGTTATATAAAGTGATCAGGGTAAGTCTCACCAAGCAGGTCAAGAAAAATACCATAGTTACATCTGGGAAAGGAGATATCCAGAGATAGTAACACACAAACACAGAAGCTCTGAAATGACCATGTGCTTGGCTTGATCAAACAGTATGGAGGCCAACATGACTGGGGGACGCTGGTGAGGAAGCAAAGCAAGATGAAGAGTTGTAAAGATTAGGTAGGAATAGAAAGAGAAAGCCAGATTGTGCAGGAAGAGGTTGAAAATGATGGGAAGAAATTGAGGCACCTGTTGGTGACAAGAAGCCAATGGTCTTCAGCATTTATTCCCCATTGCTCCTCATGTAGGAATAGGATAGCAAGTGAGCACTGGAATTCACATCATAGGGGTCATTGGTGAATGTGATGATTGGCCAGTGGTGGACCTGTCGTTGGTAGACTGGTGAGGGTGACAGCCTGCCTGAAACAAGCTCATGTGAGAAGGGAGAAAAAGAAAAAAAAAGACAGTAAATGTATACAATTCTTAATTCTTTTGAGGATTTCAGCTAATAAAAAAATAAAAACAAATAATTGAGTTGTCTATATTTGGGGATGTGGAATCAAAAAACCTTACTCTTTCATGAGAAAAATTACAGCATGTTACATGCTAACTGGGACCATTTGGTAGAAAAATTGGTAGACAAATGATGCAGAAAAGAGAGAGGAAAAGTAAGGACTGATGTCCTGAGACATAAGCCTGGCCTTGGAGGAAAGAGGGGTAAGCTCCCAGGTAGCAGCAGCAAGGACAGCATATGTGGACACAGAAGTACATGTGTAGGAGTGGATAGTGAATCTCCAGGAAGCCCTCTGCTGCTTGTTTCTCTTTTCTCAGTGAAACAGAAAGCTAGGTCATCAACTGAGAGTGAAGATGGGGAAGGAAATTTACAGAAAGAAAAAGTGATGAAATTGTCCTTTAGGGGCTCTTATCTAGAATATATAAAGAACTGAAAACAATCAGCCCCCCCAAATATAAAGACCCAATTCAAAAATGGGCATCTAAAATGAACAGATATTTCTGAGACAAGAAGTAAAAGCAGCAAGTAAATATATGAAAAAAGTTCCACATCACTGGTCATTCGAGAGATGCGGATGAAAACAACACTGAGATTCCACCTCACCCCAAAAAGAATGGCTGCTATCAAGAAATCAAACAATAACAAATATTGGCAAGGTCGTAGGGAGAAAGGAACCCTTCTCCATTGTTGGTAGGAGTGCAGACTGATGCAACCACTATGGAAATCAATATGGAGATACCTCAAAGAGCTGGGACTAGAGGTTCCACTTGACCCAGCCATCCCTCTGCTGGGTATCTTTCCAAAAGAATTAAAAGAATCATATCACAGTGACATATGCATACCTATGTTTATAGCAGCATGGTTTGTAATAGCTAAAACTTGGAAACAGCCCATTTGCCCATCAACTGGAGACTGGATAATGAAGATGTGATTTTTCTACAAAATGGAATACTACTCAGCCATAAAGAATGAGAAATTAGAGTCACTCACAGGAAAATGGATACACATGGACGATATACTCCTAAGTGAAATAAATAAGTCACACATGTATAAATACTGAATAGTTTCTCTGGTGTGAAAAATTATAATAGTACTAAGATCCTAATGAGATAATTGACAATGTGAAATAGGAAGAAAAGGGCTAAAGATGTAGGGAAAGTGGTAAGGGTAGGGGAAAGGTAATAAGGGAAAAGAAAAAATAGAAAATGAAAAACTGGAAATAAAGTGTTTGTAAATGGGGAGGAGAGGAAAGGGTGAAGGGAGGGCAGGGACAAGGGGAAAAAATGAGAACCAAGACCTGGCATGTAAAGGTACAAGATCCCAGTAATGAATGTAACTGTACTGTATACCTAAAATGTATCAATAAACTCAATGAGGAAAAAAAGAAATTGTCCTTTAGGAATGTGGGGAGTGAATAAACTAGGAAAATGGATATATTTGCAGTGAAATCAATCAGCCTGATGTTTTAGTCACATTCCACTTGTGGATGCAGATGCAGAAAGGGCAGAGCACTGGGGTTCAGCCCTCAAAGAGTATCAGGAACAAAAGAGAGGAAAAAGGTGAGGGTGCGGTGGTGGTTATAATGACTAAACAATTAGTTTTCAGCTGGCAAGCAGAAACATGAGAAGAGAGAGGGCGGGAAGAAGTGGTGGAAACACTGTGTTACAGATCCCAGTGGGTTCAGGAAATTCGTTTCTTCTATTGAGAAATAGAAGAAAATAACTAGAAATATAGGTACTGGCCAAAGGACATGATATTGAAATTGAGGGTGTCGAAGGAGGTACATGAGCAGTGGTGACAAGGTCAGGGGATGTCCAGGGATGCAGGTTGGCTGACTTAGAGAGGAGGGAAAGATGATTGCAGTTGAGGTTACCCACTTGGTGAGCCAGGGTACAGGAATTATCATCCACATACCACTGAGCTCATCCAAAGCTGTCACTGGAGCAAACTTGGAGAGTTGCAGTGAGACAAGAACTAAAGATTTTAGAATAGGAGAGCAGAAGGGAAGGGTAGCCATAGCTTACTATAAAAGGATAAATAGAGGTCAATGTATCCTGACGGTTAAAATTAAATGCCAGAAGGTTTTAGAAGGAAACAAAGACAACCATCTTCCCTGGGGCAGTGAACAGCAATGCCTAGTGACACAGAGTGAAGCCATGACATATCTAAGGGAGCTGCAGGGGAGTGTTGTCCTCAGGTGCCAGCCAGCTTCAGTTAGGGAAGACGTTAGGAAAATGAGAGAACACGGGTGGCAGAGGATGGTGCAGCCGAAGGGTACAGTGGGTGAGAGGGAGGTGCAGAGCCATCCGTGGGCACTGGGGTCATCCCAGAGAGGTGGCACAAGTGTTAGGGCCTTCGGTGACTGACACAAACAGGACACATCAGTCAGGATATTTATATCCTGATGATGGGTGACAAGACCCAGTGGGCTCAGGGAAATGGCGGTGTGAGACTCTAGAGTGGGGTTGGCAGCTGCCCGAGAACTGCTGACGACATTCTCCGGCTGTCGCTGGGGGCCGACGGCAGCATATATTACTTGATAAAATAACATTTTAATATTAATGTATATTACAGTACCCTTGAACAAATAATTTTTATTTCAATAACTTGGCTTTCCCTTTCATATTAAAAGAAGAGTGGTATTCAGCCATCCTCTCCAATTGTTGTAAATAAATAGGATTGCAAAGTGAGATGAAAATAATAAAATGTTTCTTATTTTAAGTACTTTTTATACCTCATCAATATTTTGAAGTAGTAGCAACAAAATAGGCCCTAATATAAGTATTAATGTTCACTTGAATTGATAAGACCTGTACAATACTGGTTAATTACAGAATCCATTGTTGAATGGCAGAGATGTATGACAGATAGTTTATTTCTTTATATAACATATGATTTGTTTCTATTTTCATTGATTTTAATAGGTATTCGGCTTTTGATATTTGGATGAAAAATAAATCATTAATCACTATAAATCATTATCTTCTGAAGTAAACTGAAACCCCTTGGAATGTAAAGTGATACTTTGGTTTTAGTTTCTTGGCCCTTTCTCTGTTATGTCCACAATTCATATGTATAAACCACATTCACTGCCCAACTGAACTATTTCTCAAAGATATGATACATTTTAGATGAGTAAAATAACTCCAAAGTTGTAGATCAGTGTATTAGTTACTTTTCTATCATTGGGACAAAATCCTTGATATCTACAATTTAAAGAAGTTGAATTTAGCTCATGGTTTCAGGGGATTCAGTTCATGGCCCCCTTGCACCAAGGCACAAATGGCATGGTGGAAGGCCATGGAAGAGGAAAGCTGCTCACATAGCCATGAAGCAAGCAGGGAAGAGCCAGGAGGGAGACATATCTTCAAAGACATGCCCTCAGTGTCCTGCCTCTTTCAACCAGGCTCCTCCTAGAAGCTCCTTTAGCTATGAACTCATTAATGAATGAATCTTAGTATAGCACCCCCATGATCCAGTCACCTTTCAAAAGCTCCACCTCTGAATATATGATATTTGGAGGGACATCCTAAATCTAAGCCACGCCAGTGAACCCAAAAATCACCAGATGTCATATATGAAGTCCTTAATGTTTAGAGAGTTTTCACAGGAAAACTGCACTACAGACGTAGTGCTCCAGCTTCTCCACCTTGAATCTAATCACCAGAATCTTAAGGAAATTACCTTTACTCAGCTAGCAAATGTGCATTAAATACTTGTTTGTGGTAGCCTTGAGTAAAATAGTAAACAAGGTATCATGTTAAGTGGTATTAAGATTGAAATATGTAATCTACTTTAGACAAGGAACCTGAAACTAAAGGTTGAGAAGACAACAACTATGGAGTAACGGAAGTAAGACAGAAGAGTATTGCAAGTAAGAGAAAACACAAGTTCAGGGACATGCAAGAGATAAAGAGCTTTCTTGGTTCAAGCCACAAAATAAAGTCTGCATGGAAAATAATGAGCGTGATGGATAATAATGGAGGCCATCTAAATCATGGAGGCAATAGTCAACAACTTAGATTTTATTCTAAATTCAATGGGAAATCCTTGGAGATCTAAGCAGTGGGCTGGTCTTATTCAAATTACATTTTAAGAACACCAGTCTTGTTGCATGATTGAGATGTTCTGCATTAAGAAGGCGCAAAGAAGTTACCACTCCAAGATAGAATGAAAACGTAGAATGAAAGGACTTTGTGACTGATTTGTTTAGGGGAATGAAGATGATCTAAAGTTCTGCTTTACAAAGATTGGTAAAATAGTGAAAAAGGGATAACAGAAGTATGGAATCTAGGGTCAACTTCTGAAGGTGTTTTACTTAAGTATCAAAAAAAAGAGAGCTAATTCAGGATTTTAGATTGGAAGTTGGAACCCAAAGGAGATGAAGTTCACTAGTCATAGATGAAAAGATAAGTTTGGAGTCACCAGCAGGAAAGCAGCATTTTAAATCCATGATATAAATCCAAAGAATATAAAAGGAGGGACCATTTTTGAGCAAATCCTGAGGAGCACTGTCCTTTGGAAGTTAAGCAACAAGATAGCAGTTACTCTGTGGCCTCAAGCCAAATAGTGGTGTGAAGCTCTGGTAGCTCAGAGTAGCAGCCACAAAGAAGACCAGGAAGGAACCTCAAGTAAAGTAGGAGAGTATCTATAAGTGTGTGGAGTTGAATAAACCACTAAGGAAAGAATTTCCGGAAGGAAAAATGGCTTTTTGTGCTGTTTGCTCTTGAGAAGTTTGCAGGCAGGTCAGTAAAATGCCCTTTGCCTACAGTAACATGAAGACCATGGGCAACCATCATGGGCCGTTTGGAGCTCTTGAATACTGGAGCCATGTTTTCATGGCATGACAAGTGAAGGCAGGGAATGACAACTCCTTCCAGAACTTTTGTTATGAAGAAGAGGGAAAATGCAGGAGAGCTCTTTGGAGACTGAAGAAACTAGAACTTGTTTAACGCTTTTTGAGAACATCCAACACCTCTAGGATGTTTCTTGGTGACTCAGGACAGGTACGAGAGACAGAAGAAGGGAAATAATTTAGAAGGGAGGAAGGCAGGGGTCCTGAACAGATGCAGGGATTAATCCTCACCAGAAGGAAGGCCCTCTCTTTACTGTGACAGGTGCTGACACAGGCCAGTGCAGGGGCAGCTGTGCATGTCACTGCCATGTTAAGGAGTTATGGCCCGATGAAGGTAGGCATGTTCTTCACTGCAGTGTCTGGTGCACATAAAAGAGCACTTGACATGTAGGATATGGCTAAAAAATATTTACTGAATCAATGACTGCACTCTCCTCAGTGAAGTGTGATTAGGTTATGCACATGAAAGTAGGAGGGAGTTTGAGAAGAAGGTCAGCAGTTTAAGAAGAAGGAAGAAAAGCCACACCACTAGAGAAACATAATAAAATCTTGAGGAAGTTTTAAATGCCCAGTTGAAGTTTGTGATCGGTAGCTGAAAGGTCAATTGTGTCATTTCATTCAGCAGTGTTCAGAGGCAGAAAATAGGTGTTTCCACACTGGGCTTTTGCTAGAGACAGTCAGGTGCAGAGGAACTTGGAGATCTGTGTCTTTCAGGCAATGCTTATGGTAGTGAATGACAGGATCTGTATCAGACCTGGCTAATGACTGTGTTACAGATCAGATCAGTTGATTAGAAGTCTTGACAAAATTGAAAAATTAACTAATTCCAGAACTTTGGCGAAAGATCTGGAAATATGGGTGCAGTGTATAGAAAGAAGCATATCTAGGGCTGGGGATTTGGCTCAGTAGTTCTGCCGCCTGCCTCACAAACACAAGGGCCTGAGTTCTATCCCTGGTTAAAAAAAAAAAAAAAAGACTTTCAGAGGTGGTACAATTTCTCAGGATAATAAAGCCAGGAAAGGGACCTTGAAGATAGATGAGAAAACGATCACCAGAGACAGGAGGTGAGAGTGAAAGAGCAGGTGGATGGATACTTCATTCATACAGAAGTTCAAAGCACCAGAATGGTGACAAGAACAGGAGCAGAGTTGCAGACTGAGCCAGAAGCCAGTTGTCTGACAGTAAGGATCTGTGATCAGACCATTAGAGGCCACAGGAAAGGCAAAGTTCAGATAGGGTCCTGCAGGTGAGAGGGCCTGAAGGATTAGGGGTATCACGGAGGAGCCAGCAGACCAGCACTACCTTGAGCTTCAAAGTATGTGCACCTTGAATGAAAAGCAAGCCCTCATCCTAGAGGGCTGGAAAACAGATGGACAGTTCCGTTAAGTCAATGAGAGAAACATTTTTAAGAAGCTGACTGACTACATAGATGAGTCTGTTTATTGTGGTTCAGAAATTCCAGGAGGCACGAAGAAGAGGTTTCAGAGAATAAAAATTGGCTGATACTGGGGGATATACAGACCCCAAGGTTACTAAGAATTTGACTGAGAGGTTGTGGATGTGTTCTAATGATCTCTGCAGGGAAGCAGTGGGAGTAGCAGGCTGCCAACTCTGCTCATCTCGGTTAAGGTGGCTCTTCACTTCAAGGCAGCAAGCTGGGCCCTAACCCCCAAAGGTTTCCTCAGTGTTACAGACTTGTTCATCTCAAAGTTACATAGTTAAAAGGATAAAGACATCTAGTGCAATCCACAAAATCAGTTTTTAAAACTATTTTGTGTAATCCAAGTTCTAATGAGTTCATTAAATATTTAGTACAACGAACCCATTCACTACTGGACCCTTAACCTTACACAAAACTTCCAAACGAGTGATGTGTCATTCTTCCTCTTCTACTGGCCTCACAATCACTCAGAAACCTTCAGAGCTGCTTTAGCACTGAGCAAAGAATTTCACCCACACCAGAACAGAGAGAGGTGAAGATACTGAGTAGAGGAGAATCCCACAGAGACAGAGGAAAGAGGTGGAGCATATGACAAAAACCTTTTGAGGAAGTCAGAGATGAGTCCGTTTCTCAGGAGGACAGGGCCTTTGGATTGCAGACTCACAGTTCTATGTCAAGCCATTTCTCTGGATTAGAGGAAAGGGTAGAATGATCTGTGTTTGCAGGAAAGTCATGCTTATTGCTACATGCCCCATTAGGAGAATGGACTTGGAGCTCCTGTCCCCAGGTCTGCCCGAAGTCTCCACTGCTGTAAGGCTCTCAGCTTGATGGTCTCTGCCTTCATGGCCTTCCCTACTGTGAGCACTCCCATATCCCAGTGGGAGTGAGGCTCTGACTTCCTTTCCAGAAGAGTCCACAGCCACTAGAAGTTGAGGTACAGGGCCAGGGATTTAGCTCAGTGGTCCCACCACCTGCCTCAAAAGTGCAAGGACCTGAGTTCAATCTCCGATACAAAAGAAAAGAAGTTGAGGTACGTTTTGGCATCCCATCATCTCAAACACTTGAAAAAACGCTTCATCAATTGCAATCCAGAAGACAGTCTATTATGCCCATTGATTTTTAGGTTTTTAAAAAATCTTTTTCCTCTTCTCATTTTATTTCACCATTTTAATTTTTTTTTTCTATGCAGTGAACAAGGTCCAACCATTTCTCTAGCCAATTCACTTCATCAGCAGCTGACACATATCCACGGATGAAAAGAACACTATTAGTAATACAGCAGAGAATAAAAACAGTAGTGTGACAGGAAATACCACCATGACTGTCACTAATTCTCAGGCTAACCACCTGCAAATGAATAAAAATAGCATGAAGATTATTGACAATTTGAGGATTGCTTTAAAAAACACACATACATTCTAATACTTAGAGAAAAGAAGGCATTCTCTGCATAACGAGGGGAAGTGTTTTCATCATAAGTAAGTACTCCCCTATAAAGTTGTTCTAGATTTCTTTATTCCAAAGAGGATGTTCTGTAATAGTCTGGTTTTCATTAGTTTCTAATTGATGGTTGAGTCATAGTGAACTCAGGTGTTTTTGTTTTTTAATAAAAAGGGGAAAAAGAAGGTAAGTGGAGGGCATTTGATATGGTGAAAAGGCGGCCTTTGTAGCGGGGCCTGAGTTCTAGTGCTGGATGGAGATTCCCTGCCTTTGTAGAGTTCGGCACAGATTGCCCTTCTTTGTGACTGCACAGTCTCACGTGCCACCTCCCAGGGTGGGTGTAACATGACACTGGTGTAGTTTAGGACACACAAAAGCCATTTTGCCACCAGTTGTTTTGTTCAAGATGTGTGTGCTCCCACAAGGACTGGGGAAAGAGGCCCAGGCATGAATCTTCCAGGTTCACTGGCTAAGGCATAACAAGTTTATGAAGGCAGAGGTGGCTAAGAGCTGTACCTGAGTGCCCCCAACAGGATGCTGTGGAAAGCACCACAGTACATCTACCTCCTTCCAGCTCCCAGAACTTGAAAGAAGGCCAGGCAGCTCCTGGATTGCTGACGAGGTGTGACTCATTTCCACAGAACATTTGCCAGTTTTCCCACATTTTCATTTTACCCAATTTCTCTGTACTTCAAAATTTTTACAGTTTTAAAATGTAGATTCCTTTCTGCTTTCTTTTCTATGAAAGCCTGTAAACATCCCAGTAAACACCCTGACCCCTCTTGCTGAGGACAGGGCATGTGTAGGTAGTTTTCTCCCAACACAATCACTCTGACACCCATGTAACTTTAACAGACTTAACATGCAGTCAGTAGCTGGAAAGAAAGGCTAAGTCTCCTGGCCCATGTGGGGCTTGAACTTCTGACCCTCGCTTCATTATAGAATGATATTCTACCTAAGCCAAGTTTTCTAACCACCTGCAGGCCAACAAAATACAGCATCTATTTCATTATATTCTCCCATGACCCATTATTTAGACTCCTAAAATATGAATTTATTGAAACTTCTATGAATTTTATACTTTAAAATGAATATTTCCTGTTCTTAAGAGAATCTATGAGCATACACACATAAAGACTGAATAAGTTACTCCCCGAATAAATAAAATATAAAGTATAGCAGTGAGACGAGATTTTACCTAGATAGGGCATACCAATAGAATAGTTTTTACCATAATCTGGTGAAATATAAAAGGAAAAAATTGTATTACTTTCTTTAGGTTTAAAATAGTATGCTTTGTTAACATTAATATTTATCTTCAATGATTTTTGCAAATATTATATAGCCAACTCATTTTAGCTATTGTGCATTGTGAAAGCACATCTAGAAATTTGCAAGGGCCAGGGATTTAGCTCAGTTGTTCCACTGCAAGCTCAAGGACCCAAGTTTGATACCGGTACCAAAAACAAAACAAAAAATAGCATTCAAATAACAATGATATGTTTAGGGCTAGGGATTAAGCTCAGTGGTTCCACCACCTGCCTCACAAGCTCAAAATGCCAAGTTCAATCCCCAGTACCCCCCCAAAAAAAGACTAGAAAGAAAAATATATATTTATACAAGTAGAAATTTGCAAACTAGCTTTAATCAAAGATTGAAAGCATAATTTGACAGGTTAATATTAGCATATCTACATGGATGTGCATTGTGAATATGCCACACACACACACACACACGCGCCCACTGTACATCCCAAAAACAAGCACTGCAAAAGTGATTTTTGGCTAATTTGCTGCTTTTAAGCTCACTGGAGAATGGATTTCCTGAGACCCATTCTTGATTCAAATTAATCACATTCCTCCAACTTACTACTGCTGTAAAATGTTATCCAATATTGATAAATAACTCAAAATCATGCAAGTAATATCATAGAAACAGTGTTTGTTCTTTTTACTAAGTGGACTCCATTTATCAATTACTTTTCTAGTACTATATACGTGATATACTGAGATGTAGTATTCTGTTGTATTTAGTGCTAATTTGTCACAACTCTCCATGAAGTATATAGCAACATTCTCTCAATAATCTTGCATCTTTGTGCCAATAAGAGGTTAAGAGAAGTCTATGGAAATGTAGGTCACATCTTGAAAAAAACTAAATGGAGCTCTTTGCTAATGACAGATATAGTTACTTATCTAAAATGTCCTTAGGGTAGTCACCTTTCTATAAATACTAGTGCATTATTTGTTCTAGGTCAAAAGTTTTGCTTATAAATTTTGCAATATTAAAAAATGTTTGCTTTTAAAAAACATATTTCCCATGTTGTGAATACTTTTTAATCATCAGCTTATATGTTAAAAATATTTATCTTCCCCTAGAAAAAGAATTATGTGTTTATCATAACAGAATAAATCTGATAGTAATTACTTATAAATTCTTTTTTTTTTTTTTTTTTTTTT
>NW_022900926.1:41836211-41841281 GCF_012274545.1 Fukomys damarensis
TTGGTACCGGGGATTGAACTTGAGTCTTTGCGCTTGCAAGGCAGGCCACCGAACCGCTGAGCTAAATCCCCAGCCCACTTATAAATTCTTTAGCTAATTAACATTAAAAAGGAGCAAAGTTTTTTTTTTTATATTCCATTAGCATTTGAGACAACTATGAATGCAATCATCAAGAATTTCTAAAGTGATATTGCCCTTGGCCATGGGTTAGCTTCTTCCTAAATAAAAGTCATTTTACCCTATTGTCACAGCAGTGAACCTATTTAAGTCAATTACATAGATAGGTGATAAACTGTCCAATGATGAGAAAAATAGCAGTTCCTTGAGGGAAGTTTATTTTAAATATTTCTTTATTTAGGCCAAACCATCCTGAATCACTACTGTTAATTCCCACTGCCATTATTTTACCAGAATTCTTTAATTAATGGAAATGTAATGGAGTCAAGGAGTTCATTAACTCACTCTACAGTTAATTATTGCGCACCAGCTATTGACAAGGTATTGGGCCAAGCTTAGGGCATACAAATATGTAAAAGGACATGAGATGAGGGCAAAGAATATGCAGTAAGCTCTACAGAGACTGGACCATTTCAGATGCCCTGGACTCACAAAGTTTAACCACCCAAAGATGTCTCTCAGGATAAAGTCCCACATTGAGGGGAATTTTTTCAAAACAGGAGAAGGTAAAAGGAAGGAGAAAGTCCAATTGTAAGCCCTATATTTTTCAACACAACCCAAAAACACCAAAAGAAGAAGAAAATCTGAAGATATGAAATCCATTCTGAATTCCACAATCTTCTAGTTTTTAGGAAAACTTTCTATTAATTTCATGTAAAACAGAGCAACAGAAAAGAAACAAACCCTAACAGAAAAGAACCAAGGTTAAATCCCCTGCAAAGTTATTAAAAGGATCAAGCAAATGAAGAGCAGAGTAACATCCTTGCAAGTGATTAAAGATTATCCACAGACATATGGAAACTATTTGTAATTATTTCAAAGTGAACAGGTATTAAGAAATAACACACCCAGGGATTTAGCTCAGTGGTTCCACTGCCTGGTCCACAAGCAAAAGGTCCCAAGTTCGATCCCTGTACCAAACCAAAAAACAAAAACAAACAAATAAACAAAAACAGAAGTAAAAAAGTCCAACAAAGACTGTCTAAGACTGTCTTTAGAGAAATACAAAGTGAAAGGGAAGAAGCTTTTTTAAAAGGAGAAAAAAAAATAAAAAAGATTTGAGAGCTTTGATGAATTTAGAAGATATGTCAGGAAGATCCAATATATGTATACTAGAAATCATAAGGAAAACAGTAAAGCACGAAAATAAGCCAAATAATAAAAAATATGTTGATATAATTTTCCCATAGTATGCTTGTGAAGGATGATCAGCACCAAAACATATTCTAATAAAATTTCTGGGTTCTAAAGAAAAATAATCCTTTGGTCATTTGGGCAAAAGGAGATAAATTCACATATAAAGAGGGAGGGAGCAAAACAATTGTCAATAGGCTTGTCCAGAACACTTTTTTGAAGGTAGGGTGTCAGTGTGAGACAGGGTCTTGCTGTGTAGTTCAGGTTGGCCTTGAACTCAAGGTGATCCTCTTGGTCAGCCTCCCAAGTGCTGTGATTACAGGAGCACTCTTCTCATCACCTTCTCGGGACATTAATTTTTACTCATAGTTTTATTCATACCTCTTTGTCTTTTACACCAGACATCTAATATTTCTGAAAATTCTGCAATTTCTACTTTCAAAAAATATCCAGAATTTAGCCCCTGATCGCACATCCAGTACCACTTCCCTTGTTCAAATCCCTGTCATTGCTTACATGGACTTCTGAGATTAGCTCCTTCCAACTTCTGTCCCTCCTGTGTGCCCTTTGCCCTCCAGGGCCTACTCTGAACCTCTAGGCCAGATGGATGTCTTTAACACATTAGCGAGATCATGTCTCTCCTCTCCCCAGAGCTCTCCAGGGATCTGACATCTTTCAGAATAACAGCCAGAGTTCTTACAAAGGCTGCCAGGCACCTAGATATCCTGGATCCCATGAATGCTCTCTGCCTTCACCTTTTGTAATTCCCCCTGCACTTCTTCCCTCTGCCTCAGTTCCAATAGCTTCCTGGCTGCACCACAAACTAACTAAGCTCATTACAGCCTTGGTTCCTTTATTCTTATGGTCCTGCCACAGCTTTCCTTCTAACAGCTGCATTCTGCAAATGTTTGCTCAAATTGACCGCCTTTGAAAAGCATTTCCCTCTCACCTCTTTAAAATTGTAATTCAGTCTTCCCAGAAATCTACCTCTTCTCCCTTTTTTTATTCATTAAATTTATTGGTACATTTTAGGTATACACATTCATCATTGGGTATTTGTACTTATACATGATATATCTTAGTTCTTTTTTTTCCCATTCCCCTTCCCTCCCATCCACCCTTCCTCCCCTCCCTATTTACAAAAACCTTTGTTTCCATTTTTTCCTTCTTTTCTTATATCTCTTTCTTTCCCTCCTTCTCCTCCCCCACTTCCCCTTTCCCTTCCCCTTAGGACATTTTCTTCCTATTACACATTATCTAGGATATATTTTGGTCCTTGTTTACACTTTCAGTTGCTCACACCAGAGAAATTATTCAGTATTTACACATGTGTGTATTATTTATTTCACTTAAGAGTATGGCCTCAATGTGCATCCATTTAGCTATAAATGTCTCTAGTTTATCATTCTTTATGACTGAGTAGTACACCATTTTTTTTTTAATCTTTATCCAGTCACCAGTTGATGGGCATTTGGCTTGTTTCCAAGATTTAGCTATTAAAAATGGTGCCTCTATAAATGTGGGTGCACATTTATTGCTATCGTACAATGCTTTTAATTCTTTTGGGAAGATACCCAGCAAGGGAATTGCTGGGTCAAATGAAATCCCTAATCTTAGTTCTTTGAGGAATCTCCATACTGATTTCTACAGTAAGTTGCATCAGTCTAGGCAACAAAGACAAGACTGGGGTTATCACAATCCTCAACTTGAAACTATACTACAAAGCTACTGTGATAAAAACAGCATGGTACTGGCAAGAAAACAGACCTGAGAATCAATGGAACAGATTAGAATATGCAGAAACGACTCCAGAAATACTCAGCCATCTTTGACAAAGAAGCCAAACACCCTCACTGGAGGGAAGATAGCCTCTTTAATAAATGTTGCTGGAAAAACTGAGGTTCAACTTGCCAAAGATTAAAACTAGACCTATACCTCTCACTATGCACTAAACTAAAATCAGAATGGATCAAAGATCTAAATATTAAAACAGAAACACTGAACCTGCTAAAAGATAGGTTAGGTAGAACTCTTGAAGACACTGGCATAGGAAAAGACTTTGTGAACAAAACCTCAGTCACATGTGAGCTAGCACAAAAAATCAACTAACGGGATTTTATCTTATTAAAAAGCTTCTACACAGCAAGAGAAACCACCAACAGTATGAGGAGACAACCTACAATGTGGGAAAAAAATTTTACCAGCTGTTCCTTAGACAAATGTCTACTATCTAGAATATATAAAGAACTGTAAAAAATCAGACCCCCTAAGTAGAAAGACCCGATTCAAAAATGGGTATCTGAAATGAACAGGCATTTCTCAGATGAAGAAGTAGAAACAGCAAATAAACATATGAAAAAATATTCCACATCACTGGTCATTTGAAAGATGCAGATGAGAACAATGCTGAGATTCCACCTCACCCCAGAAATAATATCTCTTCCCTCTTTATTAATCTTATCACCATTTTAAGCACTGTACATTTTTACCTTCCACATTGGTCATAGTCTGTGGATGAGGACTGAGGTGTTGATCTTATCCACTGCTCTGTCTTCATCTTGACCCATACTAGCATGTGGGACATACTACATGCTCTCAGCAAATGCTGCATAAATTAATAACTAATAGCTGAGCAAATCCATTTGACCTGATATGAATTTAGAAAATAAGATTAAATAATGTGAGAAGAACAATAACTTAAAATTGTAATGAAGACAACTTTGAATGTCATACCATGGAGTTTGGATTTGACTCTGATGAGGGTTGAGAAACAACACTACAGGGAAATAAGCAAAACTGTGAAGTTAGAAGCACATGCCAGAGACATGGGCTCTAGCAGGGGAGTGGGAGATTCCTGCTTAAGAAGAGCCCCAAGTTACACTGAGGAATCTGGAGCTCAAAGAGGAACAAAAATGACCCAAAATAGATCCCAGCTGCCCCCCTCCTGAGATAGAGAAGGAATCTCAAAGCCACTGGAGGGCTTAGAATGGTAACATAGGAAGGTACCTCAACTCCCCCCATCTACCCACTTCTGGGAATCTCCCAAAAGGGCTCCTGAAATAACCCAAGTGTGAATTTTCCAGGCCTTTCTGAGTTACACTTTGAGGAATATTTTGGGGATTGGGAGGGTTTTCTCCATCTTACAGATCCCAAATTAAGGCACAATTGTCGTGGGATATGAATAGGGAAAGGGATCATAAGGCTGGACTTTCAAAGGCCATCCAACCAGGGTAGGGAGAAGCATCCCCTAGGCTCACGGCCCTCTCTCCTGTTGGAGGCAGGATGAAGGTGCCTAGGCTCTGTGCTGCGGGTGTTGAGGCTGCAGTGAGGGTTGTAGAAATGATTGCAGTGGTTTGGACACTGAAATTTGTTGTCTTTTCTGTTAACATGAGATGGAGGTAAAGTAAACTTAGCTTTTATAATAAGAGTAATGATAAAAGAATAATTCTACTAACATAACCCCTCTCCTTCAAGCTGAATATGCTCTTTGCTGTCGTGTGGGTTGCCAACAACTACTTTCTAAATGATTATAAAACTTCATAGAATCTCAAGTATGGGCGTGACAATACATTCTTTAGAAGACTGATGATGATATATTTTGTTTCCACCATATAATATACAGGTATTCTTTAAAATTCATGTGAATGAGGCTTGCTTAAGTAGAATTGGCTGACACAGTATCATTAAGTACCAAATTTTAGAAAATCTGTTTTCTTTTTTTTTTTTTTTTTTTTTTTTTTTTTTTTTTTTTTTTTTTTT
>NW_022900926.1:41847074-41876874 GCF_012274545.1 Fukomys damarensis
CTCTGGGGTCCTTGGGTCCTTCCTGGGTCTGTTGTCGAGCAGGCCGGGAGCTCCCGCGCAGGCCGGGAGCTCCCGCGCACGCCGCCGGGTGATCGCAGACAGGCAGGTAGGCAGGCAGCTGAAAAAAACCAAAATCTGTTTTCTGAAGGCAAAACTTCCCATTTTATATTTGAGTTTAGAAGACTTTCTCTGTATTGTACCACAAACTGCCCTCCACATCCTCCTTCTCCCATACATTTTAACTGAATCTGGTTAAGCAAAAGCCCCATGTTCTGGCATGGTTAGCCCTTCGGCTGCACCAGCACATCTGGTCTATACACAGTCACTTTAACAAGCTCACCTTGCCTCTCCTTCCCTTAGTATAACCGGTACCAGCAGTATGGTGCTGAAGAGTGTGTGCTGCAGATGGGAGGTGTGCTGTGCCCTCGCCCTGGCTGTGGAGCAGGGCTGCTGCCTGAGCAGGGCCAGAAGAAAGTCACCTGTGAAGTGGTCAGCAGCCTAGGCTGTGGGGTGAGTACCATCTGCACTCTTGGCCACGGTACTGTATTCAGTAGCTTTTGCAAATGGGCTAGGATTTGTTTTCTGTTTTCGTTTTCACTTTGAATTCAGAAATCTTTGATTGAATATATAAGAAAATAGATTTGGGGGGGTAACGGATCAAACTCAGGACCTTGTGCTTGCGAGGCAGGCAACAGCACCACTGAGCTAAATCCCCGCCCCCTAGATTTTTAAATTCTTATGTAGGACCTCACACATGAAAATTAATGGATATTGTAATTAATTATTTGTTTTTGGAGGAGTTGGATTAAGATTGTCTGCTTTTATTGTCTATCTAGGTATTTATTCTGACATTGTGAGCAACTACACCAAACTTTTACATTTTTCTTGCAGTACTCAGGTAGTGCAAAGAAATATTCTTTCAACGGAGTTACCTTTTAGTAGATAGCAGGGAAGAAAAGTAAATCCTGCATCAGGGAAGGTTTAGTGACACTGTTTGCCAAAGTGTTTCAAAAATAAGACGTATATTAATCTGGAGAACTCGAAATGTTGTTTCATAAAAATAATTTCAAATAGAGTTGAGCAAAGCTATTAGGGAAGCAGAATAAGAAACATGGAAAGTATCTGTTCCAAGAGGTCAAAGCATGTGACTTGAACACTATGGGAATGGATTTCTGTCCACAAACTGGTGGTCAAGGAGACAGAAAGCTCAACTCCAACACACAAAGGGTTACTAAATTATAAGTTGAAAAGACAAATAGATAATGATTCTGATAATAAATTTCTTGCAGGCTGGAAAGGAAGAAAGCATATATGCTTATAATATGGTATTGAATTTTGATGAGAATCATTTCTTTTAAAATTACAGCTACAGCTGCCTCCTTAACATAGTAGGCAGTGTGCTGGTCTCATAAAATTATAATCTCATAAGGTCCTTTTGGAAGAAGGGAAAGGATAACAGGGCATATTACCGAGGCCTAATTTTTGGCTGAACACTCTTAAGTTACCTGTGCACAGGTTGGCATCTTTTATCATTAGTAAACTCCCTATTGGTCATACAACTTGACTTACAAAATCCTAGTTGTATAATAGATTACAGCAAATGGAAGTTGAAAAATAGTAAGATGCCTTAAACCTGAAGGAGAAGAAATACCTCTAAATTAATAATCATAATTGTGTTAGGATACAAACTTGAGTAACATTTGATATCCTTGGGAATTATGGAAATCAAACCACACTTTCCAGCCTTGGTCAACATCAGTTCTGACTATGAATGGCCTAATCTGGCTGCCGAATTCTAGATCAAAATGCTGGCAAATGTTTTCTTTTAAAATGAGTTATAATTGTTTTAGACTAATGGCTAAATTGTGTGCTTCTGCCTGCTACTTGCTTACTGTTATTCCTCTCTAAAGCTGTATTTTAGAATTTTTAACTGTCTTCACAGGTGGCCAGTTTCTTTGGCCCATCTTTGCATTCAGTTGGTCACCTTGCTTTAAGAAGTTTGGAGGTTTTATGTAATTTTATATCTTAAAGACTTTGTCTTTCTTTTTTAACACAGTGTGACATTGTAGTTGCATACATATTTAAGTTCCAAATCATGCAAAACTAGATTGGTAATGAATTTAATTGTTTCAGTACCTTTGGAGTAAGAGGGCTTAGGGAAAATGTTTACCTAATGGTATATGACTATGTTCCGTATGTTCCTTTATTCTTTGGAAATTCTAGGTAGTGGGTCTTTGTTTAATTTTGATTTATTTTATTGTGTTGTTTAGGGAGGTATGTTGGTTAGTTTGTGTGTTAGTTATTAACTGCTGCATAACATATAGCCCCAGATTTTAACAATTTAATATAATAAGCATTTGTTATTATGTAGAGTTTCTGGAAGTCAGGAATTATCCATGAGGGCCTTTTCCAGGTGATTCTGGTTCAAAATCTCCCAGATTAGTTGTAGCTACTTGAAGGCTTTACTGCTACTGTGAGTCCCACATCTAGTCTGACTCAGTCCACTAATATTGGCAAAAAAGACCTCAATTTCTCCTTGGCTGCTGTCAGGAGACCACAGCTCATTACCATGTGGCCCTCTTTTGGACAGCTTGTCCCATGACATCAGCTAACTTTCCCTGGAGTGAGTTATGCAAAAGGGAGAGCAAAGAGGGAGCCACAGTATGTCTGTACTCTGGCACGTCCACTTTATTCTCCTTAGGATACCAGGTACTAGATATATCCTACTCTCAAAAGGAAGACAGGCTCCATCTTATGGGGTGTCACAGAACTCATGGCCATATTTTAAGCCATCATAGTTTAAAATTTAAAGAAACTGGGAAAGAACAAGGACAAATGATTAACTAATGGATGTACTTGTTGTTATGCTTTCCTTTTCCTTCTGCCTTTACCTCCCTGGTCTCCCACTCTTTTCAGCATCAATTATCATAGCTTTGACATCTCAGTAGAGACCAACTGATCTCATCATTGCCCCCCACCTTTTTCAGATCTCCAATTCTCACAAAAGGAATGTTAACCTGATTTAAATACAGTGGTACCTCGGTTCACGAGCTTAATTCGTTATACAATTATGGTTACTAACCAAATTGGACGAGAACTAAATCAAATTTAATGGTTAGGTTCATGACCTTATGGGGAAATCTGATTCGATTCTCATCCAATTCAGTTTGTAACCAGAATCATGGAAAGAATTAAATTTGTGAACTGAGGTACCACTGTACTAAAGAGATTCCATACTAACTAAACAAGAGGTTAGGTAGGATGCCTTTAGTTGAAATCCTATCAACAGATACAAAAGTGTAACTGTTATTGTATGGTTACTGAAGAAATATGTCATGTCACAAAAAGGTTCTCATGTCTAAAAGTTTGAAAACCAGATTGCCTGATATTCATAGAATTTGAAAAGGAAACCTTAGGATACACTGTGATATGTCCATAGCCATGTTTTTGGAGCTGAAACACACCCCTGCACTGTGCTCTGGGCTTGAAATAGTTCTAATCTTTTTCATCATTTGCCTACCACTGGGTACATGGATAGCCCTCTCTACATGAGTGACAGCTGCTGTATGCATGACAGTTTCCACCTCAAGAAACAGATGTCAGTGTTTTGATTGACTCAAGATTCTTTAAAATAGGAGATGTTTAAAATCTAGGACATTGTTGTTCAAACATATAATATTTCAGTTGCAAAATGCAATTGATTCCCTACACTTCCTTACATTGAATTACTAGACTATTCTGTTGCTGATGAGCAATATATGTTAGCTGATCACAAAGGCAAGGGTTTCCCTAAAAATGGTTATGTCAGTCCACCTAGACAAGCCCTGACAGATGTGCAATGGTTACAGCAAACTTTTACCATTATTAAGAATGATTTGAGAGAAATGTGCCACTTCCTTGGATTCAAAGTGAAGACCTATACTGGTTTCATGGCTTTATATTCCTGTCCTGAGTCTATACTCTTCTTAGTAAATTCATGCATTTTGGGTTCACTATTCACTGAGTGATTGAATGAATGAATGAATGAGTGAATCTGAACAATGTGGTGATTCTTAACAATGTAGAAGTAACGGAAATAAGCTCTCAGTTTTATTTTCCAATATTATCTTTTACCCCCATATTAGAATTGCTCTCCTTACCCCAACAAAAATTTCTTTGAAAATATTTAAACACTTTCATATCGTACAGTATTTTAATTGCACAGAATACATAATTCAGATCACCAACATAACTGTTATGTCCAGTGATCCACAAAATGTTAGTTAGGAACCTGAAAGTACCGCGGAAATTACAGAGTGTATATACCCTATCAAAGTCTACTGCACACCCAAATAAAGAGTTCTGCACATTCTGATATAAAATATTTTACTCTTGAGGGTGTCAAGATTTTAGTTTTTACTCAGCACAGAATCTTTTTACATTGATAGAACTCGACAAGGAATATATTTGGGGATCAAATAGTCTGACCTTACTATCTGCTAACCCTAGATCATATTTTTTACTATTGCTCATAAAAACATTAATTGATTTCCTGAGGAAGTCATGTTATGCATTATTCTTTCTTCTGGCCTTATTGCTATTCATCAGAACAATCTCACTAACTTTTATGACTCTGATGCAAAATGTGGACATGTTTAATACTGGAAAACAGCAACAAAATATGGAATACATTATACCCACTGACCTGGGAATGCAGAAAGCTATGGCAGTCAAACTTTCTCTATAAATAAAACATCTTTACCTTATTTGATGTTATCTTGGAATATTATACATCTGGAAGATAATTTTTTAAAATAATGTTTGAAGTTGGGAGAAGAGTTTTCTATCTTAAATTAGAAATCCAGGGACAAGACTTAATAATTGAAAAAATCAAATGAAAACAAGAGACCTTTAAAATCATGTTACATTAAGGAAATGAGATAGAATTTCATAAGGCTTCTAACAGCCACTCCTTCCTTTAACAACTGTATATTGTGTTGCTCAGAGACAGATTTATCAGGGAAATAATATCACTGGGGCTCCTCACTACACCAGCCCCTTCTGAATCCTCTTAACCAACTGTGTCTTGTTTTACTTCCTTAAAGAGGGCCTCAAAAATTGTATAAGCTAAAGTTATAAAGGATTCATTAAACCTGGGTTTAGATGTAATTATGGAATATGACCAACATTATGCTGACATTTGTGTATACTTTTATTTGACATGGTGATTTTGAACTACTTTAACAATAGCATTAGTACAATGTATAGTTGAATTTTTAGTGAAACGAAAGTCCCAGCTTCACTTTCAGATTTACAGAGGAAAGGAGTCAGGGATGACAAATGGTGGTGCTTTGCCTTCCACTCAAAGATTTAACTAATTATAATAGTGAGTTAAAAACTTAAATAAATGCATTGGGCATAGAACCCTTTTTCCAGGAATATGTAGTGCTCAGAAATAGAAACTAAGCAGATGGTTAATATTTAATAACAAAAGAAAAATTTTATCATTTCTATTGCTTAAGAATATTTTTTATAAAATTCATAAATTAAATTATGATGAAATATTTCATAAATTATATTGAGTTCTTTTTTAAAAGATTAAAGATTATGATGTAGAATCCCAGGGTATGTGGTTTCTGCAAGATGTCTTCAAGGAGGTTCTGAGAAGGACATTCAGGAAGACTGAATGTGGTTCATGAGTATGAAGCTCCAGATCATTCCTGCACCTTGCTTGCCACAACCTCCTGGACCTACCTTCATGTCAAGAATAAAATCATATCTTGACATTACTTTTTACATATACAGTTCTTTATCATAAAGCATTTTAAAAAGAAACTTAATATTATGAAATGTCAAAAATATGTGTTCTATGTTTGTTTGACAAGTGTCCAAAAATCTAATTTAAACTTCAAGATTGGCTCATTTGCAGATTGGAAATAAGTCTTGCTAGACTTTCTGCCTGTGAGACAGCTTGAAGTGCAAAGATAGAAAACTTGGGAGAGCATTTATTTTAATTAAAGAAACTATTCTCTAATGTACAAGTAAGTTCTGCATACCATTCCTCAGGAAAATATCTATCAATTGGCAAATGTTCCTAGAGAGGAAGTGTTCTCTTATTTTAAATACATGCTTTCTACTACAGATCACTGGCCATTGTACTTTCTCTATCCAGTTCTTATTGAAAATATAAGGGAAGCACAAAATAATTTTACTTTTTTCAAAATAATAAGACTCACCGGACATGGTAGCACACACCTGTAATAGCAGCACTAGAGAGGCTAAGGGAGGAGCATTGTCACAACTTTGAGGCCAACCTGGGCTATATAGTGAGACACTGTCTCAAAAACAAACATGAACAAAAATAATAATAAGACCAATCTCTGAATAATGTGATAGGAAATCAATTTGTAACAATTCAATTGAAGACCCCCTTCTTTATCTGTAGTGCTACTGAAGAACTCACAAATTTAAAATATGTACTTATACTGATGATACAATACTTTCTATGAGTTTTTTAAATCCTTATCTGATCTCTGCCCATGGCTGCACCATCCAATATGGCAGCATCTAGCCCCTTGTCACTATTTACGTTAAATTAAATAAAACTAAAAGTTCACTTCCTTCATCTTAGTAGCCATAGCCCAAGTGCTAAATGGCTGCATGTGGCAAGTGACCACTGCACTGCATAGTGCAGATACAGCCATTTCTTCACTGCAGAAAGTTTTATAGAACAGCATGATGTGGAGAAAGACTGAGACATCCACCCAAAGGGGAGCACTGGCAAACTCAGAACATCCTGTCCACTTTGGCCTCTTCAGTTGCAACTAAGAAGAAAAATCTCCCCAGAATTAAAAGCAGCTTCTTGAACTTTTGAATGCAGAGCAACATTTTGCAAATTGAAGATCCTAAAATATAGGGTCCAAGGGATGTTATGAGAAACAAGATTGAAGTGGGAGGATCAACCAAGAGTAAGTTTAGCTTGGTGTAGAACAAAGAAAACATTACATTTATTGGGCCAAGGATTTAGCTCAGTGGCACCACGCCTGTCCTCAAAAGCTCAAGGACCTGAGTTTGATCCCCAGTACCAGAAAAATAAAAATTACATTTATTTCGGGCTCGTTAGGATTACAGCCTGCAAAAGATAGTCCAAGCAGTCTTGAGTTGTGCTCAGAAGTTCTGTGAAAAAATAAATAAATAAATGGTGGCTGTGTAGAAAGTTTTAAATTTAAGGCTGATGGCTGTATCATTTGTCTATCGGGGATTATGCTCAGTGAAGGCAAGAGTTGAAATGTCTTAAGAGTGGGATTGGTTACAGTGTTGGTCTCTGGGCAGTTTAGGAGGAAGAAAAGTGTTACACAAATCTTCAGCCATTACTGTCTCAAAAAACAGACTTCAGCTCATTCAAAAGTTCGGCTTGCGTTTAGATGCCCCTGAAACCTGATCCAGGACTATCCTTCCAACTTCATTTTAAGTTCCCCAAAACCAGTGCCGCTTCATTTTGATATTCTTTATGGTCAGGATACAGAAAGATGGGCAAAGATTTATGACCACATAGCTGAAAGGTATAAAGTATGCTGCAGTAAAATGTTTGTCTTTTACAGAAATTAAAGCTTCTGATATACAAATATGCATGTTGCTATAGGTAACGGAATACCACAGGTAGCATTTACTCCACTCCCTAGAACTAGAGCCACCCTGTGATACAAGTGTTTCAGAAAACAACTTTGATTCAAATCCTTCACTTTATTCCTTTTTTAATCCGTATTGCTAACTAGCATAACACTTCACAATGAGCTGATGAAGTCTAAACATTAGAATCATTGGGCCCGCCCGCCTGTGATACTTTCCTCTTTGTAGAGAACTAATATGTGATTTTTTAATTGCATGCTATGTTTGTCTCAAAATACATGTGCACCAACTCCACACAAGAAACATAAACAAAAAAAAAGAGAAGAAAATCAAGGGATGGAGGGAAAAGGGAGGGAGGGAAAGGATAAAGGATAAAAAAGAAATTAATATGTGTTATGTACATGTACTAACTTCCCACAAGGAATATAAACATTATGTACTACACACATATAATGATAATATTTTAAAAATAGCCAAAAAAAAGTATTTCTGAGACTATTTTTTATAGTAAAATCTTTTCTAAAACTGCTATTGACGTATTTTATGTGTTTGAGATCAATTAGAAAAGATTGGATGAGGTTTTATGAATGTGTGTGGTAAATAACTCATTTTCAAAGGGTCCCTATTAAATTATGAGAGATGTTTTAATTTCATAAAATAACATATTATGGTCAATAGAACATTTTCTCATTGTGGATGTCAGTCTCATAAAACACGAACTGCCGAGGACATTATGATAATAACAAAGAAATCCTACCATTTAGATTTTTGCTTTTGTTTTCTACATTTGAAGAAACTGAGTCTAGCATAGCTAGAACCATCCTAGAACCTGCTCCAAGGTGGCAGGGCTAAGCTCCCAGCCTTTTGAAGCTGAGCCTTTCTTCCCTTTCCACCCCAGAAGCCATTGGTTGTCCTTGGGGACTGCAGCAGTTACACTCCAACTCATTACACTAATGATCTTTTTCATCCTCCACTAGTTCTCATGTTTTCTATTATCTGGTAGTAGAAGCCCCGCAGAGACGTGTGATGTTCTCTCTGACTTTCCCCTTCTCTTTAAGATCTCTCCTGACACTGGCTCTGAGGGAGCTAGACTCAGTATGCTGCCTGGGCCATGGCCTCCATTGTTCCTTGCTATGCATTGGTTTTCTGGTTTTCCCTTCACACACTTTAAGGAAATGGCCTCCTGGGTGTGATACTATTCATTCCTAGCACATTCATTATGCGTATTCATTGTAGCTCACTCACCTGGGTTTCCATAGTATTATATACACTCAGCACTATGGCATATGATCGTCAAAGCAGTTTTATATGTCCTCCCATTTCCTCTTCTTTATTTTTATAAAGTTATACATATATATATATATATATATGTGTGTGTGTGTGTGTGTGTGTGTGTGTGTGTAAAATCTTGCCACTTTAACCATTTAATTGTATATTTCAGAGGCATTAAGTACATTTACAGGGTTGTACAACCATCACCATTACGTATTTCCAATTTTTTTCACCACGATAAACAGAAACTCTGTGATCATTGAGCAACAACTGACTCCTCATTCTCCCCCAGTCCCTGATAACCTCTAATATATTTTATGTCTCTACAAATTGGCCTGTTCTGTATACTTCATATAAGTACAGTCATATGATACAGTATTTGTCTATTGTGTTTGGCTTATTTTACTGAGCATTTTTTCAAAGTTCATCCATGCAACATGTGTCAGATTTCCCTTCCTTTGTATAACCAAACACTATTCCATTATATGTACATACATTATATCATATCATGACTTTTCCATTTCGTTTTAAAATTTATTCAGCAGGGGTAATCCTCCTTCTCCCTAAATCAAAAGTCAGGAAGCAACTCTGAGTTTCTGTCATTCAGAAATGATAAAAAGTATTAATATCACTTTAAGTTGCAAGTATTTGTTTTTCTTTTTTTGGTTTTTTGAGACAGGCTCTCACTATGTAGTTGAGACTGACCTGGAACTCACTATGTAGCCCAGGCTGGTCTCAAACTCTCAGCAATCCTCCTGCCTCAGCCTCCCAAGTGCTGGGATTATAGGTGTGCACCACCATGCCCAGCTTACAAGCATATTTTCAATTCATTAAAAATGCCTTCTTGCAAATAATAAACTTCATTTAGCATGAGATTCCTCCCATCCCCAAAGCACAGCACTGAGCTGTGCTGACAGATCGCCCCACTGATCTGGGATTCATTGACTTGATGATGACTCAACGTAGCATCACCTCTGTTCACCTTCATGTCCAAGCTGATTGCAACAGCTATTTATCCCTTTTATCACCAAAGAATTGAAAAGTATCTACTTTATTTAACGTCCAGTTTGGGGTTTTTAATTCCAGTGCCAAAAATTCATTTAAATTAAATAGCATAACCCTATGCTATTACCTACATGTTTCAGCCTCATCATTACAGGATTATGTCTCCAGACCAAAGTTTCTAACTTGGGTAGCAATAACCTAACCACTGGTTGTGTATGTAAAACAGTAATGAAGTACTGGCAGCAAAACACCTATAGACAGAACCAAAAAGCTTTGAAGGTTGTCAAGATATTTGTAGAGGATATTTTTATAGCACTATTTTATAATAGATAAAAATTTAACAGCAATCAAAATTTCATTAATCTTTTCTTTTTTGGGGGGGGTAGTTTTTTGAGACAGGGTCTTACTATGTAGCTGAGACTGACGTAGAATTCACTGTGTAGCCCAGGCTGGTCTCGAACTCACACTGATCCTCCTGCCTCAGCCTCCCAAGCGATGGGATTACAGGCGTGCACCACCAGGCCTGGCAGTTAGTCTTTTAATAGTAAAAATTTTTTACCTATGTATACAATAGAATACAACATCCTGTTACAAAGAATGAACTCAATCTGTATCCTGATGTGGAACAATTGTCAGTATATAAATAAACCTAAGTGAAAAGAGCAAGAAAAATAACAGCCATGTTCATAAAAGTATAAAATATATTCTAAAAAGAAACCATTATTAGCAGTTGCCTGTGGGAAGAGGAATGAGGATGTGGGAGGAAGCTTTTACTTTCACTTTATAATCTTCTCTAATGTTTGAAGCTACTAAATATTTAGATTACTTTTACTTTTTCACAACATAAAGATTATGAGCTATGTTTTTCCTTAATTAAACTTCTCACAAATACACACACATAAAACTTAAAACATGTTAAAAATCAAAGTAATGTTCTAGTGTTCTACAGCATAGTAGGACAACTATACTTTATAACAATTTGTTATAAGAAGATGTGGGGTTTTTTATAAAATACAGTACTACTCAGCTATAAAGAATGAAAAATTAGAGACATTTATAGCTAAGTGGATGCACATTGAGGCCGTGCTCTTAAGTGAAATAAATAGTACACACATGTATGTGTAAATACTGAATAGTTTCTCCTGTATGAAATACTAAAAGTGTAAATAAGGATCAAAATGTATAAATGATATTGTAAAATAGGAAGAAAATGTCTAAAATAGTAGGGGAAGTGGGAGGGGTAGGGGAAAGAAACAAAGGGAAAAGAAAAAATATCAGAAAAAGAAAAACATGTAAACAAAGTCTTTGTAAATAGTGAAGGGTGGAGAGAGTGAAGGCAGTATAGGGGAATGGGGAAAAATTAAGAATCAAGATGCATCATGTAATGAATGGTACGAGATCCTAATGATAAATGTAACTGTATTGTATACCTAAAGTGTCCCAGTAAACTTAATAGGAAAAATTTTGTTATATTCTTTATAAAGAACTGGAAGAAATGATGCTCCAAACACAAATTATAAATTTTTAAGGATTTAGAAATGTTAATTATTTTTTATGTAACCATTACATATGTATCTATCAAATTATCATAAATACATACAATTATTATTTGTCAATTAAAATTTTTTAAAAGGGATGAAAAATTGTAAATAAGTAGGTAGGTAAGTGCAATCTGCCTTGTAATTAAATTAGATAGAACTTCATGCCATCTCAGACATAGTGTTTCTTTGGCGTCAGACCAGAGAGAACAAAATATGCTTCTCTCTGGAAAAAATCCAGGACATGAAAACCAAATCCATAAAATCAGGCTGATATTCCCAGAAGGACTGAGGCTTGCAGGTGGCCCAGCCTGGCATTCTTTCAAGCTTGTAATTTGCATAAAGCATATTCTCCTGTCATTCCTATTTAATTGAATGACATATTTAAGAAAAATGGGAGTGAAGTCTGCTGGGAAATTTAATTTACATTCTCAAAATAAGTTCTATGAAACATGTCTCCAAAAGCATTGAGCAGCCAAATGCAAATAGATGAATCTCAGCTTTTTAAATAGTTTTATGTATTCCTAAATTACAGGAAAACATCTCCCAATGCTATTTTGCACACACATGAATTCTAGGAATCTATTCTTGCAGCGTAGTTTTCTGGAGGGTTTTATTATTATTATCTGGCTCTCTTTAAGTATAAGAATGTGGTCTAGTACCCAGAACATAGCACAGTAATCTAACGAAACAAACAAAATAAAAGGGCAATGCACCTTCCCTTAGAACAAAACAAGAACACCAAAATCAGCACTGAGTAACTGCTGTTATACCCATTTCAGTGAAATTCAGACAGTGAGCATTCAGTACTAAAGTTGCATGCCTTTCTCATGCTTGTCAGATATTCCACCAGAAAAGGTTATCTGCAAACTCCTTGGAGGGAACAAGAACTTGTCTTTTCTTGAATAAAGACAACTAGTAACTCTTGGCCTTGGTCTCCAGGGACCTGGGACAGATCTAAAAATTCTTGTTCCAGGATCCCAGGGATTACAGTCAGCCAATTTCCTCTCTATTTTGCATTTCATTGGGGCCAGGAGTTCTGCCACATGCTTCTTTGAAGACTCTTTTGCTTTCAGCAGGGGAGTAGATGAGGTCTAAGAATGGAGACTTGATGGGTCAGCCAGGCACCTTTGACTTGCCCAGCCTCCTCTGAACCCTGAACTCCCCTAGGGTCTGGAGGCTTCAAAAGGTACACTTGGCAGAAAGACCTGAGGCTACTGTGTAGTCCTCTGTCTCACCTGTCCTCTTAAAAGTTTATGTTGTAGATAGAGACTAAGAAGCAGATTTTTTAATGTTCATTTTACTTAATGATTTTTGAGAGAGAGAGAGAGAAGGAAAACTCAAATAAGACTACAAGCCTGTGAATATGGCACAAGCCAAATGCAGGAGCCCTGACCTAGTTGCCCACTCTTGGAATAGAGTCAGAATAAGTGTGAAAGCAAGTTAGCTTTTCAGGGGGAGGCAACCCTCACCAATGTACTCTGGGAAGTCACATCAAGTGACTTGCTACTGCACTCTCAGAAAAGAAAGCAATTTTCTTCCTCTTTGCTGTAGAAGCAGGCACAGACTGTGTGTTTCTTCCCCCCAATCCATGCTGCCCTCCACTCTTAGAAAAAAAATAGTATTGTTCCTGATGTACAGCCTTCTTCACAAAGCCATGTTAGTTATTGTTGTGCTCACAGACTGTCTTGGATTCAAGGTCAAGTGATTATTTTTCTGGTTCTTCTCTTGGTATTATAGTACACAATAAACTGACAAGTTTGTAACCACAAGACTTGCATTAAGTACTTCTACAGCTGCCTACACAGGAGGACTCACTCCACTGACCAAACATCACTATCCCTAACGAATTCTTATACAAACTACCTGATTTGAGTTTTTGAATTCCGTATTTCTCTCTTAGAACTTGAAGTGTTGTTCTTCATATAAGCAAGCCTATTTGAAGGTATTAATAAAAGAAGAGGTACTGAGTCCAACCAACTTATAAATATAGACTTACATAAATAAGTCTTGCGCAGAAATAAGATGAAATATTACTTGCAGAATCTTTAAAGAAAGTAAACTTCATGGAGTGGATACCTTCTAGAAATGGAATCCCCAGTTATTTATTCAGCCTTCTTTTGATCACTGTGTAAGTGGTTTTACTTGTGAATGGGGAAAAGATAGCAAAGGCTACATTCAGAAGATGGTTGCTATTTGGATAGAAAGAAATCTAAATCAAAGCAAGCTTCTGAAAGACTCTTTTATCTGGAGACATGGCTGGGCCTTTGTATAAGCAGTATTGTATCACTGTAAATTGTAGAAGCTGCTTAATCAATAAGAAAAGTTGAAGTAAAAAGATAGGATTAAAGAGATAAGATCTTTGTTATACTGAATCTATTGACCCGGGAATCTACTTCCCATAGTGAGCTGGATGAAAACTGCTTCACATTGTGAATATTAACAGAGGTTTTTAAAAGATCTCAAAATTGGTGTTTACAGGCTCTGTCGCTGTGTATATTTTTAGTTTGCTGTTCTTGAGAAACCAAAGATTGTTTTTGTAAGATCTCAGAAAAGCACTAATGTTCCACAATGAACATGACTTAGATAAAACACTTATTGAGTATGCATTGAATATTCTGAGCATCATTTTAAACATCATTCATATATAATCAGACACTGACAAGGACACAAATTGTCCAAGAATGTTAAGAAAATAATCAACAGGAAATTTCTTCTCACGGCTATTTACCTTTTCTGTACAAACAGGACTGCTTTCAGATAGAGCATGACCAGCTAGGGCAGGTTTCTCTCAAGTCACTTTAAGAGTCTCTGTTTGCACAGATATTTTGTAGGCAAGTATTGGCTTCCCTTCTGAAGTCTATACCTCCCCTTTCTTTGTTAACAGAACATTAATTTGTTTCTAAATATCTACCTTTTGAGGAGGTAACCTTGAGACAGGAGAAGGACTCAAGCCTCTCCAAGACATATTTTTTATTTTTTCTTCCACATTTACCCCAACACCCAACAGCCAACCACAACTACATTAGACGCCCCACAGTTGTTCCTGGAAATATTTGCTTTGGCTATGGCAAGATTTGGTCATAGTTTCATCCCAGATGATTCTCCCCTATAACCTCTTTGGATAACTCTGTCCCTCTGCAGCCATCCTTAGTCCAGTCTACAAGAAGCCCCTACACTACCTGTAAAAGAACCTGCACCAGTTAGCTGCCAGTACACTATGCCTGCATGAGCCCATCTTGTCTTCTGTGTACATAATAAATAATAAATTCCCATAACTTTAATAGGTCAGTCCATGCTCTGTTCCTCTGTATGCTGCAGCATAAGATATAATAAAACCTCCTTTGTCCATTCATGATTTGTAGCTCCAGTAGGGCATGCTGAGCTACTAATTCTAAGAAAGTAGCCAGCAGCTTGGGTTGGTAACACTGAGGGTGGCAGACAGCCAGTGAATAAGCAACAGCAACAGAAAATTGTTAGGAGCCACCATCTCCAGTCATCACATGAGTTCTGATGGTTTCCAGTAGCTGTTGGCTCTGGCCAACAGGAAGGCTGGGAGGAGGGTCCTTAAAAAGAGGAGCTGTTAGCTGCTAGCATTCAAAGCTCAGAACTGTTAACACTAAAACAAACAAATAAAAACTATATTTTATTTGCAATTTCCATTCAAGCTGAGCAAAAGAATCTTCAGGCAATTGGTAACTATATCAGTCCTACATCAGGAGCAAGTTGTGAGTAGTCTAAGCCAGCCATGCTAATCCCAAGACACTTGTGGTTCATTTGGAAAGATCCCAATCCTTCTGTTTGATTGTATGCCCAAGTTAGTCAACTTTAAAACCATTGAAGTGTTGAACTGCTTATTAGGAGGCATAGTATATTTCCTTTCTGTGTAAGCAAACTTAACTGAGGTTTTCTTTTTCTCTAGCCAAAAATATCTTGCTTTTTCTTAATATTGACCAAAGGAATCCATGCACTAAGGACTTTGGTCAAATAACCACAAAGAAAAAGGTCCTCTTTTCTTTGTAGTATGTGGATTAAGCCCTGGGCGATGCAGAGTTATTTCCCCAACATCTTTTTTTTTTTTTTTTAGAATAGTTTCTCACTAAATCATTAAGTTGGCCAGATAGGGCTTGAACTTGTGATCCTCCTATACCTGCTTCCCAGAGTGCTGGGATTACAGGCAGGTGCCACCATCCCAGCAAGAGATACTTGATAACTACTTTTTGTAGCAGAAAAAAAACATCCTCAGGTTATATCCTATAATATTTTTATTTTCACTGTTGCTGGGACCAACAATTTTAAAAAATTCTTTTTGTTCTTCCTAGATGACTGGATTGTAGTATATTCTCATATATTATTGTGACAGTCATTCCCTGGTATGTGACTGAGACCCAAAATAAAACAGGAGTACCATAAGTAGGTAGAAGTTTAATTCTTTCTCTCCTAGCAGTCTTGAGCTGGGATAATGTCCCTGTGCCACAGTATAATTACTCTCGTCTATGTAATACTGTACAAAATAGCCCAGCATTTCAGCCAAGAGCAAGGAGGAAAAAGAGAAGGACATTTCTCTTCATTTTAAGGTCAGATTCACAGTGGCTACCAACACTGCTCAGATCCCATTCGAGAAAAATTAGTTCTGTGGCCCGGCAGCCAGCCCCAAAGACAGTGGGAAACATCTCAATTCTGGATCCCATGTGCCTGGCTAAGAAGTGATGGAAAGGGCACTTGGATGCTAGGGGACAGCTGTCAGTCTCTGACTTACTTGCTCTTTCTTCTCTCTCCTTTTATCCTCACTCGAATAATATTCACTTCTTTCCAGTCTCAGATTTTTGTATTATCATACAGAGAGAAAAAAATCTGTGCAGGATGTTACACATTTTTTTTTATTTCTAGCAGGACTGAATATTTGCTCAGTGATCTTTCTTAAAACAATACATGCTTTTCACTTTCTATATTCCCAGGCATGAAAAATTAGAGCTTCAGTACTCAATCTTACCCATTAAATTCCATTTGCCTCTTGCGTTAAGAGATGTTGTTTCAATAACCTTCTGAATTTGTGCAGATACATAAAGCTAGCATTCAGTATTGCTATACACTGAGAGCAGAGGCACAATTCTAGAAAATTCTTTATTTGGACTGATGTTTTTACCTGCTGATCATTTTTGTTCTTGTTTCATGTACAGATGCACTGCTTAACCATGTAGAACCACACATTCTACAGATTAAAGCTTCTCTAGCTTACAAATTGAATATGATATTTCTCATAGCACTCAGAGTCTTACCACCTTCTGATTTGCATTTCTAACAAAAGTCGTAGGAGTTTAGCTTTTATTCTCCACAATCAGTAGAAATCATGCTGTTTTCAGCAACTAAGCTATTCTATTAAGAAACATTCACCAGGGGAAATGATTTCAGTGTATTCTCCATTATATTTAAAATTAATCAGAAATACACATAAGGGCAAGTCACTTTTGCATATTGCATGTGTTAATTGCTTGCCTCTTAGGTATGTGGCACCTTACTGTACATTGTGGCCACACAGAGTGCACAAGAAGTATGTGATCTAGAGGGAAGATAAGACACATGCATGAAATGACATGTCCATGTGTTAGCATATGATTGTGCTAAATGATGTCCCACAGAAAACAACAGTAGTCAATCAGGGTCTTCCTACCCAGTTTCCCTCTCATCTTAAACATACTGTACTTCATTTTAGCACTTGTCACATTGCAAACCATTTTCCCTCCCTTCATCTGTGAGGTCACTGGCTAGGTGAACAAGGGTTGCATTCCACTCATTTTTTTTTCTCAGTATTCACCAGTGTAGCTGACACACATGTTATTGTATAAGACATTATACAGTGAGAAAAGGTTGGAACTGTCAGTGGTGGGAGCTTCATTAGGGCCTCGTAGGATAGAGAAATTGAGGAAGAAAATGTTTCAGGCAGAAAACTCTCTGCCCCAGAGTTAAAGTGTAAACTAGAGAACTGAAGAAAACACAAGCAGGGATCTATCTGAAGGCCAAGGTGTATAATCAAGAGAGAAAAGAGGTGGGGTCCTCTGTGCTGACCACAGACCAGGGACATTTTTCCAGCCCAGCATCATGGTCAGGTGGAAAAGGCATTTGTGTGCATGGGAAAGAAGATGGAAAGGAGAGGGGATCCATTGATATCGCTGAGACCGTTCAACCCATGTTATCTTGTGCTAATATGTAACCCTCTCAATAACCTTTCAAATAAGAAAATGATAATATATCTTTTATACTCATACTGAATTTTCAGACATTATTTTAGGATTTTAGTTTGAAATATTTTATTTAAGACCAATACCTTATGGATATGAAAGATTTATATCATTCTTTCACTTTAGAGATTATTTAGAAATAGGTTAAATTCACAGCCACTTTCTGTAGGTCTAATAGAAAATCTGCAGTAATAATGTAGTGTACAGTCACTAGTTTTTATTATACCGTGTAATTTAACGCCTTTTATTTTAATCTAAAACTGCTTAATATTTAAAAGTTTTAAATACTAAATATTCCCCTTTGTTTCCTCAGCACTGACCATGGTATCAAGATAAAGATGCATAGGAGAGTTTCAAACTTGTCCCCCAAGTGAAAGATTTCTAGATAGTATTTGTAAGAGTCTCTTTAGCAGTATTGAGGGATGATGGCAGGTAGCAGGGTTGCACAGTAGAGCACCCACAGAAAAGCACCCTTCTCTGCTCGGGAATCTCAACACCCACATCCTTGCTCTCAATGGACACACTGCAGAGAGAGGCAGGAGCATCACACCTTCCTAGGCCTTCAGAGCAGGAGATCCTGACAGTGAGACATCTCCCATCCCTTAGTTTCATTCAGCAAAGGTATTTTTTTCCTAAAGTAATTTCCTTTGAAAATAAAACTACAAAAAAACAGATTAATGTTTACCAACAATGAATAGTTTAAATGTCTCTAAAACACTTACAATTAGTGTATTGGTAATTATGGCCCACCCTTCAGTCAACCCAGCCATGGTATAAACTTCACCCTGAGCAGGGAGCTGGTTCCTATATATACATATGCCACATGCATGTGCCATCTACCACACACACACACACGCACACATTACAAAATGTTCCAGTTACCATCAACAGGCACACATGTGCCATGTATACCCCAGAGATGCATAGCATGCACCAAGAAACACACCTATGTTCTAGGCACATACCAACAGATACATACACACACACACACATACACACATACACATAGACATATGCCCATGCCATATACACACACCATACACACAGACACATAACACACACAACAGACAGACACACACTACACACAACACATTGCAGGCACATACCAATAGACACAAACTTCTTTCACATCCTAGATCCAGAAATAAATTTCTTACCATTTTACCAGTAGAAAAATGATTTGTCCAATGACAAAATTTTGAAACATGAATTCTAATTTTAACCCAATTAGTTCTCTAGACATTTGCAAGTCTTAAGGCCAAATTTTCCTGTAAAAAACACTTTGCACACATACCAATACATAGACAGTCAGTGAAATTTTTACATTAGAACCAATTCTGTTTAAGGATAGTATATAAGGGCAAAAGTTACCTGACTTTATCAATAAAAAAATCATTTTATCACTTTGTTGTATTGTTTATATTTATCATTGTGTACAGAGATCCTTTCTACTCATCCCTAAAATGAGGTTCCACTGTAAAATTTGGAGAGCACCTTCAAAGCTGTTCTCTACAGACCTGTCCTTCTGGCTCCTGGACTCCTGCATTTCCCAATGCTGGTTAAGGCTCCACAGAGAATTTCCCAACAGGTCTGATACTCGGTGTATAATTTCACTTGTTAACAAGGCTGATGTGATTCTTTGCACAGTGCCCCATCTCTTTCACAGGGAGAAGGGCCCAGTGCAAATGGTGCAGGCAGAAAACTGAGTGGGTGTGGGTCTCATAAGTGTCCTCTGAGTCAATGAGAGCTTGTGCCCAGCATCTTCCTCTCTGTGTCCCTTTCTGGTCCCCTGGCCTCCTATAGCTAGACACAACTCCTCCTGCAGCAGATCACTCCTTCTCTCCCTCTTCCAGGGGCAGTAAATACCTGTTTCTCATTTCCTGGCTATGGCTAAACGCCACAACCAAAGATCCCATTGGTCTTGGTCTTCCTGTTTCCCCATGGTCTCTCCATTCCCTAGAGACATCCTCTGTAGTTCTCTTCAGGTCTTTGCTATGACCTAACCCTGGTCTTCTATAAAACTTCACACTGGAGCGAGGCATGGTGGTGCACTCCGACGAACCCAGCACTCTGGGAGACTGAGGCCAACAAATCATAGGTTAGATCCCACTATGAGCAACTTAGCACCTTAATAAGACCTTGTTTCTCAAAACAATTTTTTAAAAGGGAATGTAGATATAGCTCAATGTGAAAACCCTGGGTTCAATCCTCAGTAACACACACACACACACACACACACACACACACACACATCCTGGCCTAAAAACAATGTTGTTGGCACCTAAGTTCATCTTGGGACCCTCCATTTCTACTCCAAGGGCACTGAGGTGTCAACCTCTTCCCAGTGCATCCTTAATGAGCTTCACTCGCATAAGGGTGAGACAACCAGGGCAAACCAACAGGTTGCTCAGACCACCAGATCTCCAATCATCTCATCTAGAAACCAAGGAAGGAGTCTGCCCTTCCTCTTGGTCCAGAGTTTCTCCAGACAGTTGTGCTGTCTGGAGCAACTAGGAATCAATTTATGGACACTTGATCTGACCCAGAGTTCAAGAGAGAGACACAGAAATGCAGAGCCCTCAGAGTCAAACAGTCCCCTACACCTGACACCTACATTCACCCTACACCTGGGTGTGTATGGTTCTGTCCACACAAATACACCCCACCCAAGGTAAAAATATGGAAAGTCCACTCTTTTTAAACGTATTTTTATTTTATTTCTCCCATATTTCTTCCTTTAAAGTAGTCTTACAGGACTGCTTTCCATGGGAATGTTTCATTTCCCTTAGTGCATTTATTTCTTCCAACAAGAATTACCAGAATGTAGGGGTGTGTCTGCTTCCTGGCAACCTTGCAAAGGGGTTGCAGGAGAATTTCTCTGGCTGGGAAATTTCTTAGGCAAGGGAGTGAACATAAGGAACTCACATTTAGGTAAGATAAGCAGTGTATCCAATGGCAATGAGTGTTACCTTTTATGTGAAGTAATAAATTCTCCTGTAGGTAGTTGAAATGTGAAACTGAAATGTATAGTACATAAATGTATAGGACTATGGTAGAGATTTGAGAATGGCCATCAATAAGGTAAATGTGAAGTCGTCCAGGGTTGGTCTGCACTCTGAAGAAGAGCAGCATACTACTCTTTTCTCTTAGAAGAACTGAGAAGACTAGAGGGCTTTACTATAGATACAATGAGGCTGCTCCAATCCCTGCTGTATCTAAGAGGGTTGAGAAAGGTAAAAAGATGATATTTTTAAGGATACAAGTTTCAAAGCAGCATTCTTGTGATGAAAGATGATATACAATATCTCAGAATAAGAAATTACATTTCCCTGGGCACCTTGAGGCAGGTCTTGGTGGAAAATGATACTTTGACATTAAACTAAACACATAAATCTTCAAAAACATCTCAAATTTGCACCTTCCCTTTGTACTATGAGATCCAAGCTTTTAAGGCAGAAATCACCTTCTTTTTCCTCTGCTCTCCATGCACACTTGAGGAGCAATTGGGAAAGTGCTGACTTAAGTGATGACAAGAAACTCACAAATACAGTCAAAACCCAATAAAAATGCAGGCTAAAATGTCAAAACTGTGTGGAATGAATTAAGATTTTTAAAAATGCTTCTTACATAAAATGCTTTTGCTGCTCTTTTGTTTTTAAAACATGCTTAATAAGTCTTACTGCTCTAAAGAGCAAGTTAATGTTCCTGTATTATTTTGTTTATATTCCATGTAAAAGGAACTGGTCCCACAAGGATTGACATTAATTATTATCAAATGATCTTTTTCTTTATCATCAAAATGTGAGAAACTAAATGTTCATGTCCCAAATGTGACAAATGTATAAAAGAATGTTTAACCCATGCAGAGATCCCTAAATACACATAAAAATCATTTGTACAATGATGTTATGTTTTTTGATTTGGAAAATATTATTTTTGCCTATTTTGCAAAAACGACATAATTTAAAAGTAGGACAGACTCTTTCAATGCAACCTCACTGAAACTGAGTGCTTTCATTATATAAGGAGGTCATAGTTATCACCATTATGGATATGATGTACTATTTGAAACTGAAACAATGTGAATTTAAAAAGAATTCCACCAACTCTCTATCTCTATCCTGTGGGGTTATAAGTAAACTGCTTAATCACTCCTGAGCCTCTGTTTCCTCATTTGTTCAGTAGTGAGGTCTCTCTCAGCCCCAAGGCCTTGATTCTTGCCTGTGTTGATATCCCCAGGGCAGATCAACAAGATTACTTCACCTTACCCTGCTTCCAATGTGGGACTCACACCAGGACAGGCAGTGAGGGGAGGGCACAGCAAAGGTCAGCCCTCCATCCCCATCTTCCCACTTCTCTAAAGAACCTACCCTAAACAGTTTCCCTAGATCAGATGCTGGATGGATGGTAAGACTCTTGCCTTAAGCATTCTAAATTTAATCTGAACAGGAAGACAGGCATTTACTACAGAGAAACCCGGAATGGAATCTGTGCCATGCTCACACCGAGTAGCTGAATCAAGCAGCAGACTCCTCAATCGAAGTGACTCAAATGGGATTACTCGTGTGAACATAAAAATAATAAATAAAGCCAAACTGAGTTTCTGCCTCACAAGTCAGAGTGATAGGTAAGCAAAATACACTTCTTTGTTCCTTGGCACACAAAGTGAAGAAGGCCCTATTTATTTGGCTTTGTGTTTAGTTTTAGCTTAATTTCCAAGAATCATCGTCTTAACCTCCTGCTTTCACTTAATCATTTAGGTAGGACTTCACCTAATCATTTCAGACAGTTACTTCTCCTTAGGAGGTAATTATACCATCTCCTGAGGCAGGACTTAATTACTTGTGGTGACAAGAAGTTACTCAGCGTCTAACCTCAAAGCTTTCTTGCTAAAGTCTCAATCCAATATATCTTGTAACAATTTCTCATACAATGTTCTTAAAATCTTCCAAACTTCAGCTAGAACAGAGTCCTTGGAGTAGCTGTATGTTATACAGTGGGACCTTTTTTGTACACAAATTGGGGACCCCCTTGCAAGAGACCTAACTTCTCTGCTGTAGATATCTGGGATCTCTACTCCTTGGGGACTCTGGAGGTTCCCATCTTTTTCTCATTATCATAGAGAGATGCTGGTGGATACTTTGGGGGGTTGAAAGAATGCTTGCCTTTTCTGGAGGGTCCAGGAACCCACTTTTATTTCATGGAATGGAGAGGAGCGGTACCTCCTGGATGGATAGAAGGCCACATTATGTTCTCACAGCTGTGTTTACCCTTCAACTCCATAAAACTCTTGCCTTTCTTTACATATCCGAGAGATGTTTTTAACAAGAAGTTTACTAGTACTTGTTAACAAACAAAAAGGGTAAACTGCAGAAAGCAATTAGAATAAAATCCAGCTTTAGAATTTTCCAGGTCAACTCACAAATGAAAATCTTTGTCCCTAAGGATTCCTGTAACAGTCACATTCTGTGTATATATCTAAGTAAATTCTTCCATCTCCCAAATATGTGTTAAGCCTTTCATATGTGTGAAGCACTTTAAGGGATAAAAGGATCTCTAAAACACTGTCTCACATTAGAAAAATATATTCAAGTGGATTCTAAATCTTTGTGCATGAACTCAGAGAAAAATGTTAAAAAAGCAGTGTGATGTTAAGGAGGACTATAGGGCCAGTGGCCTTGGAGTGACCTAGCTAACCTACAGAAATGGCATTCTCTACAAGGCCACTAACCAAACTCAAGGCTTCTTCTAGCAGCTGATTCAGAGGTGACGTGAGAAAAGAAAATCAAGCCCTGTGGAACCTGTCTCATAAAGTAGACTGGAAAACAAGGAATTTTATGAGTAACAATAGCTTGGCCTAACTAGAAATATTGGAATATAAAAGTAAAAACTCATATCATGATAGGAAAATGAGCCAAAAGAATAGAACTCCAATGTGCTGTGTGAGTTTATGGCATCATATTCCTTCCATCAAAGAAGATTCGAAAGGGTACCTCCTGTGACCCCACTCTTAAGTATACAGGGACCACAGAATGTGGCCAGTGGATGGCATCTTGCTGTGAAATTAAAAGTAGCCTTTCCCTGTGGGCACAGTCCCACCATGTGGTAAAGTTCGTGGGAGGGAAAACCCTGTTTCCAAGACCCCATAGTCCTGCAGGTGGAATCATTTGTGCAATGCATAAATCACATAAATGTGAACAGAGACCCTAGCTCTGAGATCATACTTGTTTAAGAAATGTTTGTAGGTGGGGATTTAGCTCTGTGGTTCTGCCACCTGCCTTGCAAACGCAAGGACCTGAATTCGATCCCCACTACCAAAAGAAAAAAAAAAAGAAAAAAGAAAAAAGAAATGTCTGCAAATGTTGGGACATTAAACAATGTGAAATTGCATCACAGGGTCTCCTCTCCAGTGGCAGTTACTGTTGCATTTATATTTGATTGAAGGATGTTAGCAGAACTTCTAATAGTAAAGACAGATGGAGAAGGGACTAACAGGACAAAAGAAATTGATCACCTAATATTTCGTTTGTCTGTATTGAAAAGACATTCTGCCCATTGTTGTAGCCGACATATTTCACAGAGATGCAATCATCCAAGACCCAAGCACAACACAGTCAACAGCTGAAACCTATTGAATCTGTTCATGTATGTGCAGATGTGTGTCCTGGAGTCTGAGCAAAGGCATCCACAGGTGCCAATTATGCACATCATTTCCAACTCTGTGTTTAATAACTTCCTGTTGGTAGCCTGAAATTGACCTTGGTGAAATACTCAAGAGTGATGGCATGATTACAGGGAAGTTGGAAGGAGCTTGTTCTCCAGCACAAGGCGCTGAGTGTATAATCACTGATTACAGTTGTATATGCAGACAGCTTGAGGTGACAATCAGACTTTCATTTCATCTTTTTGTATTGAACTATATTTGGGTCATCAACATAATTAAATATCTGATGCATATATCAATAACATTATCTAAGGTACCTTGTTGCTTAACAAGAATTACTTTAAATGGCTCTTTTGCTAATTATACCTGCAGGATATTCTATAGCCAAAGAGATAAAAATTTTTTTAACACAAATATGTAAAGCATACAGTTGCAGATTAACACAAATAGCACTTATGATGTAATTCACGGAACATAGTAATATTTTAAATATTATAGCTTCAAAGATTTCAAGTATGGAAACACCAAATAAAGGAAAGAGCCCGCTCTGTTCTTATTTTAATATTGAAGGTTTGTTAACTTTCCAGTTACTGCTTCCTCAAAACCTAAATTAAACCTTCCCTCTGGTTGCTTTCTGATCATTTTGGTTTCTCTGGTTTTATTAAAAAAAAAAAAAAGTATCTTCTATCCATTATCTAGTTGGGACAATATTATTGTAACATTTTCACAGTGTTCCTTTTCCAAAGCATTCATCCACTGAAGAATTCTTTATTTAATCTCTATTGCTTCTCAGTTTAATCTTTTAGATACTCATCCAGGTAATTCAAATTGCAGTAGCTCTGTGACTAAAGCATATACAAATTTTGAAGAATGGGAACAATTAGGGAGGATCACAGGGCTGGAATTCATTTAGTAAGTCTTTGAGGAATGCAGCTTTCCTGTTTATTTTACCTTATGGTGCCATCACAGGTTTTATTGTCTATCTACGATTGTTCAGCTCAGGCCTCATTGTCAGGCACTTCTCTGGAGACAGGGCAGCACTGAATCCCTTGCCAATTCATTTATAAACCCAGTGCCAGCTGAAGTTCATGGCACAGTGGCATTTATAAAAGCAATAAACTAGAAGTGTCCCATACTATCTGAAATAGATGCAGAATTGTTCAGAAAGTCTGTTTTAAAAGGAAGTTTTTGAATATCCTAGGAATCCAGTTTTGCTTACTAAATTCCAACATAAAATTTTTTTTGAAGCATATTCACAGAAAAACATTAAACTTAAATCATACTAATACTTAAGTAGAAGACAGAATTCAGTAGTAATAATTATAATGTCAACAACATCAGCAGCATCTAAAACTGGTAATAATAGTTTGTATCTGGATAATGATTCACATTTCACTGAGCCATGCCTAAAATAATATATAGTAACAAAAAAGACAAACTTATTTTGATAAAATTATGTCAGATAAGGGAACATTTACTCTTCTACCAGTGCCACTAAAAATGAATAAAATTCGGTTGCTTATGAGTCCATTCATCCTATATTATGGTGAGGGGTATTTTGGATGGCCCCCTTTCCAACTGTTTGACAGTTTTAAGTGTTTGTTCCCTTGGAATCTAATGTTTTAGTTGGTCGACCTCCTTGCAAAATCCAGTTGTTGGGGAATGGGATGGTGCTATCATCGGTGAGTCAGGAGGGCTTTTGTTCCTGTGTAATTTTAATCTGCAAACCTTTATTCCATCACCACCCAATGATGAAGAATTGGTGATAGATAGATAGATAGATAGATAATAGATAAAATAGAAATAGATGCACATATATGTGTGTTATACATATATGCATACATCTATCTGTGTGTTTGTAATTAACTACACAGATACTGGGAAGATAAGCTTTTACTAGACACTATAACCTTTGACACTCTTGTCAACTTTAAATCAAACACTACCTTTTAAAACTACTATTTGTACTTGTTTTCTGTTGCTGCTATAAAATGTTCACAAACCTGAAGCCATAAAACAGCTGAGTTGTTACTCTCCAGGTCTGTAGGCCAGAGGTCCAGTGCAGCGCAGTGGGCTGACATCAAGAAGCAGTAGGGATGTGCTCTATTCTCAAGGCTCTGTGGAAGAATCTGTGTTCTTGGCTTTTCTAGTTTATACAAAAGTTCATTGACTTATGACCCCTTCCTCCATGGACAAGAGCAACAACAGTGTGTATCCCTGGCCCTTCTTCCACAATCACTTCCCCTTCTCTCCATAGCAAGGCAACTTTGAAGATCTGTCGAGCCATATCAGGTTTTCTCAAATAACCTAGCATCACTCTCAAAGTCCCTTTGCCATCTGTACCCTATTTTCAGATTCTGGGTTAAGAGCACAGACACCTTTTGAGGGACTATCACTCTGGCTCCCAGAGTATTTATAAAGGATTACTGGAAGAATACTCATTCCTGAGAACATTTCACGAGTTCATCCAGAGCCCAGCTCCCCAGTAGGCTGCTTCTTGTGCTCTCCACCATGCTCTCATACCCCTGACAGATGAATGTTCATCTGACTTTGATGTTGTATTGCTGGTTGCTGTATGCTTTATCCTTCACCACAATAATTCTGTGTGACTCAATAACAGATCTTTAATGGAATACAAAAAAAAAAAAATGGTCCCAGTGTTGCTGGACAGTTCTGCCTCTGGTCTTAAGAGGCTTCCTCTTTGGATTTGGTCAGTCATTGGCTAGATGGTGGGATGGCTCCCATCTGCCCCATGTGATTCCTCCTCCTGAAGGCCAGGCTTGCACTCATGGTGGAGACAGGTCCCCAGGAAAGTGGAAGGGTGTAAGGCCTCTAAACCACATACGGTCACTCTAATCCCATCAACTTGAGTGGAGCAAATCACTCCCAAGAGTGAGGGTAAAGACCCTCACTTGATAAGAGGAATTTGTAAAGCAAAGGTGGAAAATGAGGCCACTTTGGCGAATAATTCTGCCTCAGAAGCACTTGGCAACTTGGTATGATTGTGTCACCTTATGATAATCTAAATAGAAACTTCCCTAAGATTTAATGCCAAGAGAAGCTATGCTTCTGAGTAAGTGGTATGGTTATGGGCACATAATCACACTTAGTATGGAGACACAATGAGGATGGGCCAGCCTAGTTCTTGGCAGAAGGAGTTCCTATATATTTAGTGCATAGTGGGCTTTTCTTCCAGTACCTACCACAAAGCCAAGTATCTAGGAAATAGTGAAAGATTCCTATAAGAATGGTTTTAGCTGATGAATAATGTAGATATAATTTGCCATTTTTCTTCTTTTGCTTTGGCAGGTGGAAGTCTCAAATACAAATCAGTAACATGGTAGGGTTTCTGGTGCAGTCTTTATATATAGTCTCATTTTACTATCCAATTGATTTTTTTCTTTACTCTGATTTAACTTACTGTTTACTTTTAAAATAGTAAGTAATTTGTCTTCTTCAAATCCTTTTTAGAATGATATGAGCTAAAAAATAAATAAAATTTCCCAAACCCATAAAACTGGTAAAGAATTAAGTTCCCATTGCAGGAGCCTTAAGTTAATACATACTGAAACAGTTGCTAGTCTCATTGATTTTTCTAGGTTCGGTGACAGTGTATATGACAAAAAATAAAAAGCATAAAGTTTATACTTAATCAGCTTTAGTCATGAACTGTGCTACTTTCTATCTATGTGGACTTGAGCAAGCCACTTGACCCATTGACTGCATCATAAAATAGGAATAGCAATGGTATTAATAACAGTGCCATAATGGTGAATTTCAGGGAAGAGGTTCAAGAGCACTTCACACAGAGCTTGGGACTTATCAAGCCCTCACTCATTAATTGGGTTGGATAATACAGTGGTTCTAGGACTGGGTTCTTCTCTTCCACTCATGTTGCTGACATGTCTGTGTTCTGACCACTGAGGAGGATGACCCCACTTTTGTAGTTATGAAAGCACCACTGCTGTGGAAGGCAGCAGATTTTCTAATCCTTTCAGTTGACAGGAATGAACTATGTTCCCTCTCACTTTCTGCTTGTTGTAGAGGAGAACTTTTTTATGTGATTATATTTGCTTCAGAGGAATTTGAATAAGGAAATAACCCATTGAAATGAGCTAAAAATGTGCTGTTTGTTTGGTCCAAAGTCACACCTGTCCCTGCTGCTTGATAGATCCTTATATCAGCCTGCACTCTGGGAACCCATGCTGCCCTTGACATTACCTTTAATTTGATTTGCTTCTAGTGGTCTTTTGGGAAAAGGGGAAACAACTGTGGGAATTGGGGATCATTGACTTGCCTGACTAGAACTGGCCATGGAAGGGAGGCCAGCCACACAGGTCTGCTCCTGGCCACCCTGGGCTGTTGTCTCTTGACTCTCAGGAATTACAGTGTAAGACAGGAGACAAGAGATGAGGTGCACACAGACATGCTCGAAAAAGCCCATTTGTTGACATGTGAGGCTCTCAGAAAAATGTTCACAGGATTATGAGCAGTGAACCTGCAAACAGGCCAAACAGTCACAGGCCATACTCCTATTCAGGCTTGCAACTCTGTATAGAATCCCATTCTATAACTAATGACCTTATACTACATATCCCTATGATCTTCTCTTGTCCACTTCACACAAAATCCTACACAAACACATGCACACACACACAATACACAAGAAAAAAAATGAATGTTATGGCTCCAGAGTCCTATTTTCACATTTAGGGACTGAAATATCATTTATATGGGCTGAGTGGAAGTAAAAACAAACACATTTGATGTTTTGAATTGTTTTGTAAAAAGCTGACTTTAGAATTTCCCATCAAGCTTCCTGTGATCCTGCACATCAAAAGGATTACAGATAACAACCACCACCCCCTCCCCTCCAACAGGCTCTGTCCCACTCAGGCCCACTCATCTGGAAAGGAAGCAGATGGACATTTCAATCCAAGAGGAAAACTCTTATTATTTTGTATACTGGTAACAGGTGAAAGTATAATTTTACAAACTTGTAATCTTCAAAGCTCCTTTGAAGAAGTATTTCATCGCCACCTCAAAGCTGTCCATTCTTTGTTTAGCATTTGATGAGCACTATATCCTGTGAGGCTAGATGAGGCTTTGGTTGTTTAAGAAAATTCAGTTCTGAGGATCATATTCATTCTCGAATTCAAAACCTTAACTTTAACCTAATTTGGGCTTTCACTACTATAAAATTTGTAAGCAGTTTTGAAGCACCTTTCTAAAGGAACACAATTTTTTTTTTTCTGTTTGGAAACATGTAGTTTAAAAGACTTCTGTCCATTAGGGACAGAGACTCTGCTATGTGTCTGACATTTTTAAGGTGCTGGAAATGCAAGACTGGGTCTCTCTCCAGGAACCCACTGGGTCCCTCTCTAGGAAATCACTGGTTCCTGGATAATTTGTGATAGAGCTATGCACAAGAAACTTTTTTTTTTTTTTTTTTTTTTTTTTTTTTTTCCCTAATG
>NW_022900926.1:41876916-41881549 GCF_012274545.1 Fukomys damarensis
TTTTTTTTTTTTTTTTCTTGTCTTTTTCCCTAATGGGCAATAATGGAAATAAAGGGGTTTTATTTTATTTTAAAAAAGCTAATCCTTAAAATTAATGAAAATTTCCCAGATAAAAATCATTTAGTTTTGAATCCATGTACTGAATTTATTCAAGTCCCTCCTCCAACCCAGTTCCACATATGGGAGCATAACTCCCTAACCTCACTTTCCTGAGAGGGTCTTTCGTCATCACAGGCTTTTCTCAGATGATATTTTGGGAAGGGGCAAGCTCCTACATGTGCACACATGTTTGCAGAAAGAGTACAGTAAGAAGGAAGAAAAGAGGAAAATATTTTAAGATAAATATTTATCTCTGTGAAATTACTTTTACAAATGTCACCCTCCTGAAGATATGTGAAACTGGGGAAAGATCCTTTCCACCCTCCAATACATGTTACCAATAGGCACGTTTTTAATTTAATAATAATGACCTCGTGTCCTGTTGCACAGAAAATTCCAAGGTGAAGCTTTCATGGTAATGACCAATGGAATTATTTTGTGGTGTGTCTGTTACAAAGTGACACCATAGAAATTACTGCAACTGATGTGACTCACCATCATCTGTCAGCAAACTTAAGTGTGAGTCTAGTGTCATTCTTTTCTGCCTCTCTCTCTCTTCTCTCTCTCTCCAGACATTCTGTCTAAAAGAAGATACATTTTTATTTTTGTTACATATGACTATACCTTCTTCTAACTTTATATATGAATCCCTCCCAATATTATTACTAAGAAAACATATTGACTCAATGATATATCAGTGGATAATGCTAAAAATGTTATATTTCATAAAAATTTAGTTATCTCTAGATTTTTTTTGGGGGGGGGTACCAGAGATCGAACTCAGGTCCTTGCGCTTGCAAAGCAGGTGGTGGAACCGCTGAGCTAAATCCTGGGCCCTATCTCTAGACTTTGAAAGTTATATATACAGCTAATTTATCATGAGAATCCTTGTCAAAATATCATCTTAGCATAAGCCATCTTACAATGTAGTAAATATTGGATTTACTCATGTCCTTAAGGAGAAAATAAAATTGAAATTATTATTAAAGTATGTACCAATAATGATGCATTGAAAAAAATTTTTAAAGGCAAATTTTTGCTTACATACAACTTTATGTTAAAAATGCAAATTAGCAGGGCTTCTGTTTGTTTTTGTTTAGCACCAAAGGCAGATGAGTAAGTCAGATAATGCAAACATGAAGTTACCTTGTACTTTAAAATATCCTCAGACTTGAATATTATACACCATCTGTCATCTAGTGTTACCTCTTCCTTTCTGTGTGAGGCATCAGTGGGCTTTGAGTTCATGTGGTAAGAGTAGGGTAGAAGGGAGATGTTCTCAACTTGGCTTCAATTTTTATAGTAGTAAAAGCCACAGGAATTGAAACTGATGTTCACAGATAGGACAATGGTGCTGTCATCTGTGCATTGCATTTCCCATTATCCTTGATCTGACTGTTTACTAGAAATACCAGCTTTCCATAGCCTTAAGACAATGAGAATGTCTTATGTGGTGTACTTCCAGAAACTGTTGCAGTGCCCTGTAGGGCATCCTAGCTGTTGTCCTAAATTGAGATGACAGTGTTGCTCATATTAAATTGCCTTCTCGCTTGACTTGGCATGCTGGGATCCATATCTATTAATGCAGGAGTGTCCAAATGTCCTGCTAGGAAAGCAATTTGTTCCTCAGTAGGGTGTCGGGGAAGCAGCTGGTCTAGAAAGCCATCAGAGGTGATGTTAGGGGCAAGTTGTGTTTTTCTCGATTTAATGGAAAATCTTACTGATCCGTTGCCCCACTTGTCCTCAGCTCTTGTCAACAAGGCAGCACATATCCATCAACCCTCTCCTCTGCCTCCCTAGCCTGTCATCACTCTCTTGGGGTGGGGGTAGCTCTTCATACATGGCCTGAGCTTGAGAATAGACAACAACAAACACATTATTAATGGATTGGCTAGTGCCCTGGAGAGGCAGCACAATTTGGCAGCATTCAGCTAAATATCACATTTAAAACCAACTCAGCTTTACAAAAAACTCTCCAAGGAGAACATTATATGCACATAACATATCAATACTTGCTATCCACATCTCTCCTGCCTTACGTCTCAGCTCCAAGGCTGATTTCTCCTGAATGAAGTTCATCAAATTCACTTTGTACATCTGTTCTGATAACTGTATGTTCTGTGACTCCTTCCAGCCAGAATATCAAGAACAATGATTGAGCACCAATTTCACATTCATCGTGGGCTCAGGAGGCTTGTCTTGAAGTGATCCAATGAGCATGAAATGTTCATCCAGCCTCTCCTGGGAAGGATCATTATGGCTCTGGTGACCAAACTAAGATAGTCCAAAGATGAAACTTTGGACTCTAAAGTGGGCTGTGGCTGAAGACTAGACAGACACTCCCTGACTATCATAGTTTGCCATGTTAGTGATATGTATAATAAGGTGTTACTGCTTTAACATTCACTGGGGAATTCAGGATGCCTTAAAATATGGCCCTGATGCTTGTACTAAGCTCATGTCAAAGGTGATGTCTCATCTCTCTGAAGGCAGAGTTTATTCAGGCTTTTGTTCAAATATTAAAATGGCATGTTTAATTCTCAAGAAGAAAGCAAGCTTCCCCAGGGCAACCACCAGGTCTTTAATGCACTATGCTATGCAGTTGAATTCCAGCATGATTTTTATGGGAATTTATAACAAAGAGATTTCTATCCTAATTTCATCTTGCTTTTGGTAATTTGTCAGCCCTGCAAAGATGGATCAGTAACAAATTCTTTGAAATGGAAAGCATGTTCTTTCACAATGAAAAATGAATATATTTAGGCAAATGAATAATAAGTTGCTTGTGTAGGGCCATTCCCATATTCATCACTTTGTTAAGAACTAGGGTCTCCCTTATTTATCCAGTCTAAGACTCACCCCATCTCTGACACTGTCTATGAGGACCATTCATTGTAGCTGTCTTGTAACGTTAAGATGGCAGAAGACAAACTTATTTCAGTCCAACATTTAATGACAGGACTCAAATAGAGGACAGACCAGTAAACACAAGTCTGTTCATGATAATGGCCCATAACCTTTTTAATCTAACTAAGCCTTGAAGTTAATTTCAACAATTATTATTGGGTACTGACCCTCTACCTTACGCTAGGTAAGCATTATGATATAGATATGCCTATGAGGAATTTCTTTAATATGTATATAAAATGTCTTTACATCCTGTGTTAGAAGACCTGTGTTCTTTTTCTTTTTTTTTTTTTTTGAAACAGGGTCTCACTACGTAGTTGAGACTGACCTGGAACTCATTATGTACCAGGCTGGTCTTGTACTTACAGTGTTCCTCTTGCCTCAGCCTTCCAAGCGCTGAGATTATGCCACCACGCCTGGCAAGACCTGTGTTCTTATAAGTCAACTTTACTCATAAATATTTGATTCTTCTTTTAGGCTATTGAGGGTATTTTTAAGAACCATCAGTACATTTATAAGCATGCTTTCAAAGATATTATCCAAGTCATCAATTAAGTGATAGCATTAATACTTCAGAAAATCTAACCATACTTTTCTCTGTTGATAATTAGCTGTTAACTACTGACCTTTAATTATGGCTAGGTATTCTTCCTCCTCATAGCATATTCCAGAATAAAGAACTATTCTTTTGTTAGATCTGAGTATGAAGAAAAGCAAAGAACAATGTGTAAATACTGAATAGTTTCGCTGGTGTGAAAAACTAAAATTTTAAATAAGATCCTAGTGATATAATTGACAATGTGAAACAGGAAGAAAAGGGCTAAAGGTGTAGGCGAAGTGGAAAGGATAGGGGAAAGGTAATAAGGGAAAAGAAAAAATGAGAAAATGTAAAAATGGAAATAAAATATTTGTAAATAGGGAAGGGAGGAGGAGGTGAAGGGAGGGCAGGGATAAGGAGAAAAAATGAGAACCAAGACCTGTCATGTGAAGGTACAAGATCCCAGTGATGAAAGTAACTGTACTGTACACCTAAAGTGTACCGATAAACTCAATGAGGAAAAAAAGAAAAGCAAAGAAGATGAAGAAAGTTCAAAAGAGTTTCAATCTATCATTAAAAATATACCATTGAAGACTGTTACCATTAGGTCTAAAATGCCCCCCAAAGTCTCATGTATTTGGAAGATGACTGGATCCTGGGGATTGGAAGTCATGGATTCATCATTCGTAGAACGATGTGCTGAGTGTGCTGAATGTGTACTTAGGAGGTGGGGACTGGTTGGAGGGGGTCACCGAGGGTGTAACCTGAAAGGGTATAGTCTTGTCCTGGATTTCCCCTTCTCTGTTTCCTGGGTGCCATGTAATGAGCCAACTTTGGACTTAACCCATGGGAAACTATGAACCAAATAAACCCCTCCTTTATTGTATGTATTGGGTATTTTGTCCCAAAGCTGAAAAGGTGACAAATACAAAGACACCTAGATAATGGCTATTTGTTAACTGTGCAGCTTTTTGTAGCAGCAGTATGCCAGGCACCAATTCTGACGGGTGAGATCATTATTTGGCTGCCTTTACTCAGGCTACCTGCTCTGTTGCCCACGTCTTTTTTTTTTTTTTTTTTTTTTTTTTT
>NW_022900926.1:41881561-41888262 GCF_012274545.1 Fukomys damarensis
TTTTTTGCATTGCCTGCTACTTATCTTTAGAAAAAAATTAAATCACTTTAGCTGATATTTTTCTTTACCGAATCCCTTCCAGTTGTTACTAAAATCCTGCTCCCTTCAAGGTGGTTTGAAATGATTGATTTGATGTTCTTATTCTAGTCATGAGTGTGGGGGGAGGACAGAGAACAGTGTTGAAAGCCTCCATTCTGTTTGCTCTGGATTCCTCAAGGTGCTGTAAGAATGGGATCATCCATGAAGGTGGTGGTTAAAATTAAAAATTATCTTAACCTGCATCAAAGCAGAAATTTCCCAAGCACACTAGGAGGAATCACATTTTGTAAATTGTACAGGAATATATAAAAGATAAACATGTACTCCTTTTTTATAAGATCGTGTACCTCTAATGATACCCTCATAGACTTCTTATCACACCTGGCTGTCCTAACCTTCAGTCCTGGAGGGGTTTCCTCAGAGGTCCACACAGCTGGATATAATCTCTCTTAATCCACCCTAGTCCTTCACCACATGCCTTCATTCTGGGACTTCCAAACCTTCCAAGGAGACAAATAATCAGCCTTAGTAGACCAGTAGGAGAAGCTTGAAGGATAAGCTCAGTGCCTTTCCTTCTGAGTAATTATGTCTGCATTTTAGTAAAGATTTGCATCTATTTATCACCACTCAGAGAAATCTCAGTATATTATTTTTGATGAGAAATGGAGATGGCCCTATAAGTAGGCTGATAGGAGGCAATTAAGGGGAGATAGGAATTGAAGGCAAAGCCTGAACATCACCATGCACATGTCCCCAAGGTGCCCATAACTGCCCTCCTATCTTCCCTTCCTCCCTCACATCATGGAAAGGCATAGCTTCCTCAGGTTCTTCACTGACAGTGTGCACTTCCTCCCTCAGTCTGTGGTTCCAAAACAGAAGGGTCTGTGTCTGTGTTCTAGAGTTGATGGCACTATAAATGTTTGTGCTCTCTGTCTCAAGCCTTGAGAGATGTTTGTTGATTACCTGCTGTGAGTACAGTTTTCTCAGAGTGCAGGATACCTGTGTGAACAGGAGGCGTCTCTCACTCAGCATCCCTTCCAATGCTGCCAGTGTGGGAGCATCTCTCCATCCAACTCAGTTTGGCCAATATTCATGAGGTGCCTGCTCTGTGCTGAGTGCTGCAGATAGATGGCTAAAAAGGAATGGAAGGTTAAGGAGATGCAGTGTGGCCCCCCATGGGAACCTGCAGGCTCAACCAAGTCGAAGTTAGGCTCGTGTTGGCATGAGAAAGACGTACTGCTGTGAGTGAACTAACTGTGGCCCAAGGCCATGAGACTTGGCAAAGGTCATGAAAGACCTGGCCTGTGCTCAGTTCTCCCTTACTCAGAGAACTCTGTCTGCGCAGCCAGAGATAAGGGATGGCACCCACGCCACCTTAACCCACACTGAGCTTCCTGTCCGTTGAGATCACATGCCACAGACTTCTGAGTCCTTCTCCTGTCTTTCTGCCACAAGGCAGGCACTTCATTCTCTTGGCAGCTGTGTGAGGGCCCCACTGGCAGCCAGGCGGGGGATCCTTAGAGTTTCAGGGCTGTGATCACACTCTTATCTCCTGTGTTGTCTCCATACTCCTGTCTGAGTCATGTACAGCTGCAAGTGAGGGAGACAGTAAGAGGCCCAGGCCAGTGGCTTCATCTAAGGTATCTAGAGCTCCAGATTCTGAAGCCAAATCACCCTCCACCTTGAACCCATAGCTCTTCCCAACTCCTGCTAACTTAGGTCTCCCATGAAATATCATAAGTTCTCTAGATTTTATTTATGTCTTGCTTTTTATTCCCAAATCAAAATAAATAGACAAGTTGTAAAGAACAATACAGAAAGGTCCCCACAACCTTGAACCCATTTTCCTCCAGTGGTTACCTCTTATTTAACTAGAGAACACAGTCAAAACCAGGAAATTGCCTTGTTACAACTTATTTGTAAAATTCTGTGCCATCTTATCCCATGTAGGCTTGTATAACTTCCACCATAGATCTTGATTTCACTTTATGTCTGTATGACTGAGTTCTTAGCAAGCAGAATCCCAGAAAACCAAAAGATTCGTGTTTTGTTGTACTATGTTGTTGATATATGACGAACCAAATTCAGTGATTCTACATTGACTGCTCCCACATCTATGATGTTTGCTCAGCATGAACAAACCTAAATAGATATGAGGAGTGATTAAAGAATACTGTCAATGTTTAATTTTTAAAAAATATTCCACTCTCTTTGAACATATTACCCTATCATTCTTGCCCCTTTCTGAAGCAGTTCTGGAAGTCTTTGTGAGTGTCTTTATGAGGGTAACAAAAAGTATGGTGAATGCTGCTGCCGAATGCCACTCAACAGAAAGGCAGGCTTGTAAAAATACTATGGTGTGTCCTCATGCACACCTTATTTACCGATCTGCATGGAACTTCTGACTGTTCCCCGAATTCAAGATGCCATGAAAGGTAAGCATTTCGAATTGTCCCATCAAATGCTGACCACATAGATTCACCACAGTTCATTACAAAACTTGCTTGAAAATATGCTGCCTGGATAAAAGAAGACACCCGTCATTTTGCTGCCACGTTGCTGAGAGATTTATTTGTATTATATTGGGCTTTCCTGAAATGGACAATTACGAAACCTGTTTCCTCCACGATCACTCAAATTAAAATCAATGCCCTCCCTATGTATTAATACATTTTTTTACCACCCTGGAAGAAATTATAACTTTGAAACCTGTGGATTAAACATAACTTTTTTAAATGATATATATAAAAAGAAATAACTTACCAAAGGCATTGGTGCTATTTTCATAACAAATGAATTCAATGAAATGACAGCTTATTCAAGAGTCATGTTGCTACACTTCTCTTCTTAACATCACACCTCTGAAACCCAAGTACAGCCCAGCTCCATGTTTTTACATTGTGCAGAGAAAGCAACATGAGTTGATCATTGCATTAGCAAGACCGTAGTGAAGCTACTTAAAGCTGGTTTAATGGTAGTTTTTCATAATTGCATGTATTACTTGCTGGTTCTTGAGATAAATCACATATGGTAGAACTCATCACAGAAAGAAAAAATTACTTTGCCAATGATTATCATGTTATTAACTTTTTCAGTGCATATGTAAAACACCTCTTTTCCTTAAATATCTTTCTATGCCATGTGTTGTACTGCAACACTGGGATTTCCATTGGTGAAAGTCCCATTAAAAGAACCTCAAAACTCTTTGAGATACAGGTTCACCAGTTAAGAAGTAGATACCATCAGATTTATCAGTAGATGACTGTAGGACCCCCTGAGAATGGCAGTTTACTTTTCTAATTTCATCTTCATTCAATATTTAAATTAGTTCTAGAGAGGATTTGCTTTAGTTGTTATGGTAGTAGAATGAAATACTGCTTCAAATGAAATAATACCATTTACACATTATTGTGACGAATCTCCTTTAAATGTTGAAATCCAATTTCTCGAGGCTTAACTATTCCAAAACTAAATGCCTGAAAAATAAGAATCATTTCTGAAGGCAATATAGTCATAGAAGAACAAACCACACAAAATTACACTTATGAGAATAATTAAAAATGTATGCATACGAGTCTGGAATAAAGATAATTTATCAGGTTAACATGGTAATATTATAGGTCAGTTTTGTTCCTTTTATTTTAAAAGGTTAGTAACTCTTTTAATTTTTAAGTATTAATATTTCTTTATAAGAGGAAAACAGATAATTGGTATTTATGTCTCTTGTTTGTAACGTGCATATAAAAGATATTCTGTAAGTACAGCTGGGTGGAGTTATACCAATAAAAAAATGGGTGGAGTCAATTTAAACTTTAATGGCACAATTTAGAGAATTGTGCGAGATATGTTGCACATTGCACATTTGCTTAATACTTTTTCCAACGAAATAAGACTTATGGAATTGCATCTTATAAAAGTGATGCTTCCCCCAGTCCCTCTTTAACTGGCACATGGGCTCTTAATTCCCACTTCAAAGTTTAGACCTATCTCAGACCATGGGATGCTCCAGGCCCTAGGGTAAAGGAAGCTGAGGAATGCTGAGAAATTTACCCCTGAGACACTTGCTGAGGCCCTGGTCTGTGCCTAGTTGTCCTGTGACCACAGCCCTCCCACTCTCCAGTTCCCGTGGTAAGAAATTTCTTTTCCAATCCCTAGTGGCTGGGTCCTTTTATCCCAAACTCACTTTTTCCAAAATGGGGCCACAGGTCCCAGCCCCTAAGCCTCAAACAGTCTGGCCACCATGCTGGTCTCTACCTCACTATACCAACTGGATCAGTGATACAGATCCTTGAACTCCTCTGGCTTTTCTCATCTTTTTCCCTTGCACTCAGGCTGCTCAACTTCACCCTCGAAATGACTGAGCCTGATATTATTCTGTTTTCAAATTTTCCCTCTTCATCCCTTTACCATAATGCCTCTCACTCTCCAAAACAAAATTTTGCTCTCCCAAAACCTGTTCACAGTTCTAGCCTCAGACTTCAGTGGCTTGACCCTTGTCCTACAGCCCAGGCCCCATGTAACTGTCTCTCAGGATGATGACAGCCATATTCACACCTGATCAATGTATGAAAAAGGAGCCTAAAGAGTCAGCCTAGATCAATAAGTACCTCTCATCTGCAGGAGACTGAGAAAGGAAGGTCCCCCTTTGGTTTTTATTCTAATTTTCTTCATTGATCCACTTATTGATTCTTTCATTCAGTCTTTCATTTTTTTCAAGGATTCCTTTATTCACAATTACTGAGATGCTAAGTATGCCACATAATGGAATTCCAGGGAAACAAATCTCGGCTTTTGAGATAATCGTTCCTGAAGTCTTCTCCTTCCAGGGGTAAAATAAAGCTGTTATGAGTTGCATCAGTGTACACCATGAGTGGCCAAGATGACTAAGGATGCTGCATGGGCTCCAGCACAAATCCTATCGAGGAAGAGGGAGTGAGGAACATCTTAGGGGCTGATAAGAAGAGCTCAGCTTCAGCTTGGGGAGAAGCACAGGGATCCCCAGAGTTGGGCTGGAGCCAGTGAGTAGATGGACTCTCAGATATGGGCAATTGGATTCCTTCTTCTTTGGGTAATAACTGATGAAATTTTTGTCCGTACATAATAACTAATTTTTCATAGACTTTAATGATTTATAAAATCCAGGTACATCTGTTATCTCAATTAGTCCTCTCTACAACATTACTTTCTGTCACCATTTTAGAAAGGAGGAAACAAAATGTAAGTTGGTCCAGTTCCCAGAGATGTATCTAGAAGCTCAACCCAGGTCTCCTGCATACTGTGAAACGTTGTCTTTACATCTTCATCATAGATGTCTGGGGTGGTGAGTAAAGGGGAGTGTGCTAGAGTTAAAAACTGCAACAGCCACAAGACATGTAGAGCATGAAAATATCAAAAATATATGTGTCTCAGTAGAATTTCAAGTTCAGATTCCTCTGCATAGTGGCTCAAATTTTGTTAAATACCTTAGAAAATTTATCTTGTTACCATGAAAAAAAAAACCAGAAAAGATTCTTTCAAAACCTGTGATTCTTAGGCTTAAGTGGGAATATGCTATCAAGTTATGAAAATGGAATAGCTTTAAGAAGCAGCCAAATTAATATTTCTATAAATCAGCTTATTCATTTTCACAAATCCAAAAAGAGCAAACATCGAAACACCCACCTCTCCTCTGTTTATTCCTAGTGAGTAAAATTTGTCCCAATCTTGTCTGATCCTACCCAGAGAAACTGAACTTGTGGTAAGAGTGACCATATGGAAGCAAAGGGGGCTTTTGTCTGATAGGCAAGAGGGATAGCCCCATGATGTAATAGTCCTGAAAGTTTTTTTGCTAAGAGTATTGATGAAACCATGTCCAATATCATGGAATACTTTCAGCAAGGACATTGTTTCTAAGTCAGAGAAATAATAAAAGTGAAAGGAGGAAAGACTGCATTACCTCACTTTACCTGGAAGTCATTATGCTTACTTCCAGCTCCAGACCCCATGTGACCAAAGAGACCAGAGCGTTATGAGTAAAACTCAGGTTGACTTCAATTTCTACATGTTTGCTTCATTCTGTCACTTGCAATTGTTTTCTATTCGTGTAGAAAAATAATTTCATATTTTTTTCCTCTCCCTTATTACCTTTCCCCCACCCTTCCCACTTTCCTTACACCTTTAGCCCTTTACTTCCTATTTCACATTATTCATTATCTCATTAGGATCCTGTGTACTATTATAGTTTTTCACACCAAAGAAACTCTTCAGTATTTCAGTTAAAGAAATCTCTGTATGAACATTAAAAATAGGGAATCCTAAAATAAAACTAAAAAGGAAAGTAAAAGAGAAAAGGCAATGATGTAACAGCAAAATAATCCTTAATTCTGGAGATGAAAATGGTCCCTGAACATATTTAAATTGCTTCTCGCTCTTATGGTCTTATCTTATTCTTTTTTTCATTATTTAGAGAATACTTTATTATTTTCTGTAATCAAACCCATGTAGATATGACCTTACATATTTAGCACGATGTGTTAGCCCTGTACACATGGAAAAAAAATAAAAATAAATTAACATTTCTAGACCAATATGGTTGTCCATTTCTGTACAATGCCAAGTCAACACAGTAAATTGGGATGACTTTTTCCAAAGTTGGCAGCACCGTTAAAGTTTCCCAAAATTCA
>NW_022900926.1:41888708-41948140 GCF_012274545.1 Fukomys damarensis
TGCACTAGGTGTGTTTCTTGTATACAACATATTATTGGATTTTGCTTCTTATTCCATTTTGCCAGTCTATTTCTCTTGATTGGTGAGTTGAGGCCATTGACATTGCTGGTTATAACTGATATGTACTGACTTATTATTGACATGTTATTGGCCTTTTGTTGACTCTTTTTACTTTTTCACCTTCTCCTTTTAATTTCTTGCCTTGCCTATTTGATTTGCTCTGTTGGGCCTCATGGTGTTGTTGCCTTCATTGTCTTTTTCTAGGATCTTGTTTAGAATTGCCTGTAGTGCTGAAAAAATGGAAATAAAGTGTTTGTAAATGGGGAGGGGAGGAGGGGGTGAAGGGAGGGCAGGGACAAGGGGAAAAATGAGAATCAAGACCTATTATGTAAAGGTACAGAATCCCAATGATGAATGTAATTGTATTGTATACCTAGCTTGTACCAATAACTTCAATAAAAAGAAAAAAAAATAATTTCACAATGCAAAAATGTGGAAGGAGCTCTAGCTTGGCTACGTAGCTATTTTGGCTGCAGTATGAACAACACACCCTGTGTACCATTTCACCTGGAAGCACAGTTGAAGGCCAACGTGCTCAGTAGGGTGAGCCGGAGGAAGCCCCCTGGTGATCATGAGAAAGGGACAGTTGTCAGCAAGCCATATGTCCTCCTCACCAGAGTGACATCCCTCTTGGTGGTTGTCAGGAGTGTAGTTGTGTTTTCCAGTATGATTTGATGCACTTGTACATTTTAATAGCAGTGTATCTTATTAAAGTAATTTCATTATATTACCCCATCAATATTTTATTATCTGTTACCCAGCTGAGCCACCCTTTCTGGACTCCTTGTGTTTCCATTTCTGTTTCACAGAGATTGAGTTCCATGACTGATCATTTTCTTGGAGTTGTTTTAAACCATCCTATGCACTTGAAATGTGCTGTTTTATCAATGTGCATCATTCAGAGGATTCAGTGCATTTTTATTAATAAAAATGATTAAACTGCTCCTATTCCTGTTTAAGCAATAGCATCCTTTGTAGATCTCTCCATTTACAGACCTGCCTTGAATAGATAGGTTCACTTGCCTTCTTATTCTGATCAGGCTCTTCTATTATTTTGTCACTGTAACTCTCAGCAGGAGCATCTGCATGCCTGTGCCAGCGATGTGGGTGTGTGCACATGTGCATCTGTGTTGGGGAGATGTGGCCCTAAGCCTCAGCTGCCCTTACAGCAAGGCCAGCCTTCCTGAGGATGGTAATGAATGGAGCTGTGGGAGCTGTCTCCAATAAAGTGAGATATCCTGCTCCCAGACTAATGTTTTCTGCACCAGTTGGTAGATTTTTTTTTTCCTAAGATCAACCCATCTGCCACTTTCTTTCCACAGTAACTTGGCAACTCTCTGTCTGAGCTGTTCTTTTTAATCTTGACCCCCGACCTGGGAATGCTGCAATTTAGTGATAGTCCTTTAAAGAACTGTTTGGTCACTTGGGCAGTTTGGTGCTGCTATTGCTCATGACCTGACAGTTTGGTGTTCTTGAATAGATGGTGACAGTATGATCGTAATTCCTAAAGGGTCCACTCAGTTGTCATGGACTAAAACCCTTCTCAAAAATAATGTATCCAATGTAGCTGTGGAATCCAAGACAGATGCATTGTTATTGTACTTGTCCTTTGTGGTGCTTATTTTCTTTACTTTCCTTTCCAGTTACCCTGGAGCCTAAAAATAAAAGGACTTTTCTCTGGTTTACATCAGTCCTGAGCCTCATGGGGCTTATGTTCTATTGGAATGGAAAATTGTTAAATAGCAAGCCTATTTTGTTGCAGAAGTTTAAATCATTTGAACTGTATGCATGTAGGAGAAGGAGCCCAGGTTTTGTTTGTTTTCCTTTATTTTTAAATGAATGTCACCATTCCCATCTGGCCAGCTGAACTGTGCCTGCAGTACAGGGATTTAAGCCTCATGGGCCAGTCTCTCCAAGTAATTGTTTTGTCTACTTTTAAAAGTCTCTGAAAAGGAGATTTATTTTCCCATCTAGTAAACAATGTCACTGTTTATCAATATGTTAGAAATGTCTTATCAAATTTCAAGATAAACTATCCTTTGTTGTAGTTTGAGTACATTACCCTAAGAGATTGCTTAATTTCCTACAATACACAAAAGATAAGTAGTCTCTTTAAAAGTAGTATTTTCCATATTGCAGAAGAAAGTTACATCTGGACTGGCTCCTTTGATATGACAGAAACTGTTGCCTCTAGCTACACTCAGTATGACCAACTCTGTCTCCTACAAAAATGATCCCAAGGGAAGGGAGTGCATCTTCAACCTATTTCCCATGGAGAGGACTCCTTTCGACACATATGGCTAGAATTACACAGGATTATATGCTCTATCGTTTGCCTTTGGAAAGATAAAGCATTTAAGATCTTGACTTGCTATAATTTTCTTTAAAGTTTCAAAAATACAACTTCTGCTGTAATATCCTTGACTCTCTTGGGTCCCTCAATACTCAGGCTGGTTACTTATGCAAATAGCTGTGCTGAGTAATTAGGGTAAAGCATTTTGGTTAAATTGCCTTTCTGCACTGAGAACTCTATCTTAGACCAACCTTTCTAAGTAAATTGAACCTGCTGGGTTTGAAAATTAGAATCTAAAGCACAAATGGGTACATTTCTTCAATCAGTGCTGACTTTTGCATTGGGCTCGGATTAACTTGAAACAGTAGTGTAAAGTGGAAATCTCAGACCCAGACCCAGAACTCTAGAACAGCTCAACACAGTGACTCAGTCACTACAAAATATGGTCACTTGAGATCAAAGAGTTTAAATTCCTTTCCTTTAAAACCTTCTTTAAAAACACAATTTTACAATAAGTGTTTCAGTATAAAGAATATGCCTACCAATGATGCACCTGCCATCAGAAACTTATTTCAGAAGTAATATGAAAAGTAGAGGATTAGGGGATTCATATCTTACAAGAGGATGAATTCAGAAGACTATAAGAACACCAAGCTGCAACTGTGACCTTTAAGGCCCACACAGGGCTGAATTGCCCAATGGTTTAAAATTTCTTAATTATTTGACATTTTCACTTGCGATAATTAACTTTAAAATATTAATCTGGGGCTTCTTTTTTAAAAAGTAAAAGTTCTTGGTACACTGGATGAACATTTTTTATGTGAATGAAATCAACTACAGAAGTGGGGGCTCTGCCTCTAAACACTCTAAACACTCCAGGTGCTTCAGTTCACCACCAATCCCACCAGACCACCCACCCCACACCTCTGGGTCCCAAGACCTTAGAGAGAGCCAACCACGGTGGCACACTCCTGTAATCCCAGCACAGGGGAGGAGAAGGTAGAAGGATCACCACAAGTACAAGTTGGCGGCTAGTGTGAATACAAGGCCAGCCTGAACTACATGGTGAGACTGAGACCCAGTCTCAAAAAAATAACAACAACTTCCGGGGGGTGGGGCTACTCTTCTCTGAAAGGCTCTGCCATTCTTTTTCTTGTAAACTGCTTATTTTACATCTGCAAAGATGAATAAACAGCTACCTTTGGGACTAAATACTTTTGCTGAAGAACCACTGGAAAAGATCTGAAAGGTAGAGTTGCCAAGGAGCTGTGCTGAACCAATATTCTATGTTATTCTTACTGAAAACAAAATGCCATCAAGGTTCTGTCATATTGTCATCAACTCATAACACCAAGAACTGGGAACCATCCTCCTTCAATTCTGAGCTCCGGTCAGTTTTACATTGTCCTGGTGTGTTAAATTTGAGGCCAAAAAGAAAAAGAGAAAAAGCTAAATGGAATGTAGATAATTGGAAATGATGCAACTGAGAGGAACAAAAATGATTAAAATGATTAAAGCACTGCAAAATTGATCCGTGAGGACAGGCTTGCGGAACTGGGCTTATTAAGTCTGAGAAAAAGAGAGCCTGAGGTGAATTTACTCCTTGTACTAACGTACATTATGTGGGTGACATAGACCAATGTTATCTTGCACTGCTGAGGACAGAGCAAATGGAAATTGTCTTATAATATAGCAGGGTACAATTTTTTATCATGGAAAATAGGACCATAAAGACTGTCCCTCAGGAGAATCATATCCAGGGGAGAAAAGAGCACTCAGATCTATTCTCCTTGAGACTGGTTTTTAAAGGATAGACAGCCCACAAGGCATTTTATATCCTGTTCTGTCTGAAAGCAGGGGTTTGTGGTAGATGACGACCTTCAGGGGCATTATATATTCCTTTGAGCCTGTAGAATTATATGAAGGTCTTGAATCTAATTTTAGTGAATTTAAAAGCAAGTGCACATCAGCTCCCAGCCATAAGAAATAACTACAAGGACACACATTTTGTGCTATTGAATTAACACCTGGGATCTCAGATATTCATGCAATCATTTCTTTTGTAGTCTATGATTGCAAACTAACAGTTATTAGTCAGCTGTGGCATTTTCTTAAAAGAGTACAGCTTTTATGCCTAACATGTACAGTACTTCTATTAGTGAAGTGTTTCCATGGATACATTTGACTGGAAACTTCACTACCAAAAATAAGAATAGGGAAGGTATTCCCATGTGTCAGAAAAGGTAGTCATTCATTTTGTCCACTGTTATGTTTTGAGCACTTATTATAAACCAGGACCTCTGTCTTGTACTAAGCATTAAAAGATGAACAAATCAAGAAGCTTGTCGAGGAAGTGATTCAGATCAGCCATGGAAAACTAGACTGGATGACCTTTTTGGCAGCCATATCATATTTACCTAAAGAGAATTAAATTTGTAATAGATTAATATTGCTCTTTGCAATGAGAATTATTTGGCCCTGGATGTGTGGAAGGAAATTCCCAGCAAGACCCTTCCCTGTACCACCCTTATGTTTGCACTTATCTCACTTGCCTGTGACCATGCTCAGTCCCTTGATTCCCACACAGTGCTTTGTATGGAGCAGTTGTTCAATAATCATTTATTGAATTCATTAATTAGGGAACTTTTAGCTTCTCATACATAGGGCTCCTGACTTGCAACTCTGTACGACATTGTGGGTGAATGAAAGATCCACTTTGTTTTTCTGTCTCTGCACACCTAAGTTCTGTGACCCACACTGCCTGGATCCTTGACCTTTTCAGTGACTCTCAGGATTGAAAGTGTCTAAAATGATTCCCTCTAGCTCCTTCTGGAAGCCAGACTTTATCCTCACTCTCATTAAATTTCTTATAGTTAGCTTTAGCCTATTCTTCTTTTGCAACCCTTTGGGATCTTTCTTCAAGCCTCTTACTTATTAAATATTTTGTAGTTTTTTGGCCTCTGAATATGAAAGCATACACTTCCTATTGATGACCTATGTCACTGTTATGACTTTAAAGCTCTATGAATACCTTTATTCATGATAGAAGTGTTCTTCTATGATAAAATAATAACAGCCCGACCAAGGTTGAAAATCCAGGTCAGGGATAAAGCAAGAGTTATGCTGACCACACTGGCCCTGTGATACTGTAATTAAACCAAGGACATCCTGACAAGGTAGAAAGAGAGCCTGGCCTCTTATGTCAATATCATTATTGGAATTCCTAACAGTGGATTCAGAAAGAATTTTCACATTTGACATTGTGTAGTGGTCACCCTGTGGTGCAGCAAATGATATTTACAACCTTTTTAAAAAACAGCAAGTGCAGGCTGGACTGTCTCAGATTGTGACCTTTACAGAAGTACAGGGTCTCTCAGCAGACCCCAGGCAGAGAACTGCCTGAGAAACCAGCTCTGGCAGCCAGGAAGCCTCAGCTCCAGCCCTGTCTGCTAACCTCCATTAGCTTCTGTTACATGGGGATAATTAAAATACCTTGCCTCCTGGGGTCATTGTGGTGATTAAATGAGTTAAAGCATGGAAAAGACTTCATGCAGTGACCGCAGAGGTTAAGGTAAAAATGGTTCTTAGAATGAACTGGAGAGTCTCCATAAAAAACATAGTAATAGCAAAGAATAAAGTTTAAACTTCTTGGCTATTGTATGAGGAACTTGTTTACAACTTGTTTAAGAAAGATAAAAATCTCCGGAATGACAACCACAAATTCATCAATGCATTGTGGTACAAAAGCTGTCCATTTGCCCTTCCATTCTGCCCTTCACTTAGCCAATCCAGTATCACACATAATGCCCAGATTTTCCTGGATCCCATTTCTTTTCTCTACCTGGAGATCACTTTATATTTATAGTTCACAACTGTTGTTTGCCTGGGCCCAAAAAACACACTCTGAAAAATCATTGAATCTTTCAACATCCATGGACTTTGAATTTATTGAGAAGTTTGAATTTACTGAGAAGTTTCTAGGTCTGACATGGGGCTTAAGATTTGCTATGGATTACCTAACTCAATCTGTACCACAAACTCATAATATACTACTATTCTCCTCCTAAAATGAAAAGGAAGAAAGGTGTTTAAAGCAATTAAGTGACATCCCCTTGTCATATATCTACTAAGCAATGCAGTTAGGTTTTGAATCCAGGTTCTTCTCCTGAGCATCTTCTCATAAGTATTGCAAACTCTGCTTTCGCATCTGTTCACTACCAGGAATAGATTTGGGCCAATCCCTTCACCAACACATCCCTATTTCATTCATACCAGTCATAGCTATTATGTCATGACCTTACTATGAATGCACAGTTGGAGTTCCCAAATCCCCTATTTTTCCCTTCCTTGTATGTTTCTGGCTTCATCTTTCAGGGCACTCTTGCCACTTCTATCCCTACTCATCAATGCATATAAATAACAGACTAGATTGCCCCAAATTTTAAACTATGGGGAAGAATTCTAGAGTCAGCAAATGTTGCTTTGAAGAAGGAGAGATGGGAAAGCAAGCAGCACAGGGTATTGAAGAACTTTGCTTACTTTCTAAGTTTGCTCAGAAGTAGTCCTTTCCCATCAGTTATGTTGACTTACAGAAATTGTTCTTTTGTTGGTAGTGGTTTTCTGAACCCTCGAAAGTTGTTTGTGAGCTTAGAGAACATATTGTTATTGATTTGTTTGACAGTTACTTAATCTCTTTGTCTCAGTGTCCTCAACTATGAAATGGGAATGCCATAGTGCCGCTCCCAAGGGGTAAGGAGTCAGTAAGTTGACATATGAGAAACACTTGAACAGTGCATTGCACAAAATGAACACTATTAGCAATCCACTGAACAGCATCACCATCCACTGAGGCTAAGTTATATGGTGATGTGAGCTTAGGCTTGAATTCCAACCCCAAGACTGAGTTGTACCTACAATAAAATGAGAAATTATGATAGGATTTGGGGGAGAAAAGAGTGACATAACAAATATGATAAACATAAATATTATGTTTTAAAGTTTAATACTCTGTTTATTAATTGACATAATACAATATTATAATGATTTGCAGTCTGAATAAAAATCCCCATGGTGAGCATAGTTTTTATCAGCTGTGGATGAATTTGAGAAATTGCTTAACAATAAGTTATCTTTTTCCCCTTTTGTGAATTTAACCTTCCTAGTAAAAGCTTTATAAATAAATAAATAATGAAAAAAGTCAGTCTTAATGCTTATAATATGAATCCTCCTACTATAGAAAATTAGACCCATCTATTGAAAAACAAATATCCCCTATGGAAGCAAAGATTTCTTCTATCATGACACTTAATCAGATTTAGAAGCTTAATTACCATCATGTAATTTGAACTAAATATATTAAAGTATTTCTTTTAAATGAAAATAATTGGAAAACATCAGGAACAGGCATTTATATTGCGACACCTTTGGAGAGTTAACCTTCACAAAGGTTGGCGCAATTACAGCTACTTATCGCTGCTGCTGTTTTCCCTCCCACCTTGGCAACAGGGAAAGCAAAATCCTGGCCTCATATTGTTTGCATTTGATGTGAATTCTATCGAATAGAAAGTGACAATTAAGTTAGCCTTCTAAATTGATAGAGAAAGACAAGAACAGCATCAGCTGAAAATACTCAATGGTTCAAAGTACTCAATCTGAGAGGGGGGAAATGTGTATACAAAAAAATAAAAAGGACACATCACTTCTATAGATATGTGCAGACTTAAGAACTATGGTCTGGATTATTCTTCTTTGAAATACAAAATGTCCATGCAGAGTAATATGCATATTATCTCTCCTAATTTATTGTCACTTCAAGACTGAAGCTCAGGATTTTTTTTTTCTTTGAAAGATACCCTTTGCCAAAGGGCCTCTTCAGAAAGAGTAATTTTTTATGAGAGCTGAATAAGTGTGTCCTTCCTGCTTCCTGTGGCTTGTCCCTATCCTCAGCTTGCCCTTCTCTGGGAAGCTGTCATAAGGAGGTCCAGACACTTAACTCTTGGGCAAAGCATTCTATCCCTTTTTACCTGATCCAGGTGGGAAGTGTTGGAGAACTGAAGCGTGTCCCTCCTACAGGCCTCTAATCAGCAATGCCTCCTCACTTTTGTATATGGGCTGACCGTTGGACAGGTTGTATGAGTTAGGCTCTGGAATACAGGACTTGCAAAGCAAGTTTGTTAGGGCTTGTCTAGTTTCCAGGCTGCCATAAGAAATGCCACAAGCTAAGTGGCGTGAAACAACATAAATGCACTGTCTCACAGTTCTGATGAGATAGCTTCTAGTTGTCCACTTGCTATCTGTTCTTCCCTTTGTTGGAAACAAGGCGCCAACAAGGCTATGCTTTCTCTGAAATCATCTGAGGGAATACTTCCTTCCCTCTTCCACCTCGGGTGGCCTGCAGAATGGACACTTGCCAGCCATTTTGGCAGTCTCTGCCTCTGTCCTTCCATGGCTATCGTAACCCTGCATCTCCCTCTCCTCCTATTATAAGGATGCCCGCCATATTGAAGTAGATCCATCTTACTCCAGAATGACCTTGTCATTACTAATCACATCTACAGTGACCCTGTTTTTAAATGAGATCACATTCTGAGATATGGGAGTTAAGACTTCAACATATCTTTGTGGAGAACGCAATTCAATTCATCACCTTGGGCAGCTAGGTCAGGTCAGCCAACCCGTCTCTGCATGCAAGCTCATTCTGCTGATTTTTAGCATGTCCCGTCAAACCTTGAATAGCAAGAGCATTTCAGCTCCTTAGTTACATTTATTCTTTCAACAAATATTGGGTGGTACTGTGTGCCAAGCACTATGACAAATGTTGCAAAGTCCTTGCCTTCGTGGAACTGACAGTACAGATGGGAAAGTTGTGATTAAACCATTTCTTGCATGTGTGAAAAGAAAGGGTGAGCTCAGGGTGTCATGAGGACATAAGATAAGGGCTATAACTGTCTCTTCAGAAAGTTAGGAAAGGTGTCTTTGCCATAGTATAGCTTCAACTGGAAACTGAATAAAGTGTTGGGGACAGACCCACCAACGAATTCTAGGAATGATGTTGTAAAATAAAAACTTCTTATGTTATCAAGATGGGAACTGTTTTGTCTAAGAGGACATTCAGCACTTGGGACTTCCTGTTGTTTTGTGGTGAAAATAAACACAGACTATCTCAGGTTTGTAGTTTGGCTCTCCTTCAGGTGTGCCTTCCCCACATTGGTTAAAGATGACACTTGTCTTTAGCCTGAATAAAGAAAAGAGAAGAGATGAGCACAAGCATTTCTTTGTAAGGCATAACTGAGAAATTGCATGCTTCCATTTTGATTACATCTTAGTCACCGAAGTGATTTCAAGGTGTACTGACCTACACAAGACTCTGAGAAAAGTAGTTCATAGCCCAGCAGCCTAATGCCCAGTTAACACTTCTAATCTGTTGAAGAAGGGGAGAATACATATGAGGAGGACAGCTGGAAGCCATTACATGCTGTCTGACATAGCCACCAAAGATCCCTTCCCTAGAACTGTGCTATGAAATAACTGCTGGCCATGTGGTGCCATTGAATACTGGAAATGTTTCCAGTCCAAATCAAGATGTGTTGTAAATGGAACAGCCCTAATGTCAAAAACTTCATTAAAGAGAGGGCAGCAGAATGGAGAAAAGTAAGAACCAAGATACATTATGTAAAGGTACAAATTCCCAATAATGAATGTCATTATAATGTATACCTAAAATGTACCGATAAAATTAATGAATGAAAAGAAAAAAAACTTATCAATGAGGAGAATGTAAACTATGAATAATTTTGATGTTTATGTATATGGTGAAATTTTTGTTTCATGAGGGCAAATCAAATATCTTATCAAAATTAGTTTCACCTCCTTTCTGCTTTTCTCATAAGAGTACTGAAAAGTGTGATGTTACATATGTGACTCCCATTTTATTTCTACTGTACAATAATATGCCAGAATTTCACAGTGTAGCAGGCGAGACAGACATAAATGATAGACCTCAAAGTCGGGTAAGGTGGAAAAAAAGTCCAGATCAAGGTAGGCTGGAGATGAATCCTAGAGAATACTGATATTAGGCTGAAAACCTAGGGTCTTACAAGTTCACTTCAGGCAGATGTCCTTTCAATGTGCTCTTGCCATCCTTTACATGTTACTGAACCGCTCCCACCAACGTCTCCACCTGTAAAACAGTAACAAGTGGCTGATTACAGAGCATTCATAAAAGGAGCAATCTAAACACATGAGGAATATTTACATTTTTTAAATTTTATTACAGTTAATCTCCCTCAAAATGCTCCCTCTCCCGTCAAACACAGATATCCCATAGTTTGCCACTTTCTGAATCAGTTCTGGAAGTCTTGCTTGGTGTCTTTCCAAGGTATGATAAAATATATGGTGGGTGCTGCTGCTAAATGCCATTCAATGGAAAGACAGGCTCATAAAACATTATAGTGTGTCCTCATCTACCTTTTTTGTTTGTTTGTTTGTTTGTTTGTTTGTTTGTTTGTTTGTTTTTTGAGACAGGGTCTCACTATGTAGTTGAGACTGACCTGGAACTAACTATGTAGCCCAGGCTGGTCTCGAACTCACAGTGATCCTCCTGCCTCAGCCTCCCGAGTGGTGGGATTACAGGTGTGCACCACCACGCCAGGCTTCATCCACTTTATTTACCAGATCCGGCACCATGAAACTTCTAGATCTTTCCCAAAGTCAAAATAACCACGAATGGTAGATGTATTGAATCAGTTCAGCACATCAAGGCAGCCATCAGCACAACTAAAGTCACAAAAAAAGAACTTCCAGAACTGATTCAGAGAATATCAAGAACCATGAAATAACTATTCAAAATGAGGGAGAGTATGTTGAGGGGGATTAATGGCAATATGTTTTTTACTGTAATAAGTTTTAAATTTAAACCTTCACTATAGTTTTCAATCATATTTCATATATAATCAATAATGTCTGTAAAGCTCTAATGTAGTGTGAGCTCATAAAACTGTTCAATGTACTAAATGAATTAACCAGGGAAGAAATGAGAAATTTAGTTCATTCTAGTGCCTCCCTGTACAAATGGATTTCAACTAGATATTTTGGAAGTAAAAATTTAAAAACTAATAATTGATAATTAACTCCATAGAAGTAGTTTCTTGCATGCAGAATTTAACACAAGGTATCAAACCCTTCCTGAGCTGGAAATTTAGCACAGTGGTTCCACTCGCTGCCTTGCAAGTGCAAGGACCTGAGTTCAATCTCCGGTACCAAAATAAAGCAACTCATACATTAACATCTTTCAGGCCAGGGATTTAGCTCAGTGATTCCGGCCTCTTGTCACAGAAACATGGAAAGGACTGGTCAGGTCCTTGCTGACATGGACACCTGGCAACATGATGGTTAAATGCTTCCTCGGTGAGACTTTGAAATAATTGAATATACCAATCTTGACCCACCTGGATTGCACGTGTTGGGCAGAGGTAGTGTGAGTTGACAAGACCCCCAGAGTCCTAAGACAATGCTTTTATTCCATCTATACTCTGATGCATCTTCTTCATAACATGAATAGTTCATTTTTTTTCTTCTTTTTTTGCAAGCTGCCAAATGGTTATGAAAGAAATATTCTATTAAATCTGGTATAAAACTAAGTATAGGCTCTGATCTTTAAGCACCCACTAAATCATAGCTGCTGTCAAAAATTATTTCTCAATCTCTGTCTCTGTGGTGGGGGGAAAGCATTTGTTGAGTGTTGTGGGTGGACCCTTTAACATGTTAAACACAGTTGACGTATGGCTCTGCCTCCCCAGGCTCCTATCTTGTCTTTGCCGATTTAGCCGTATGTATTGCCTGCAGGCTGTCACTTCTTTAGTCACTTGCAGATGGCATGTTGAAGAAATGCTAATTGAGGGACTTCACTGTTGGCTTCTAACTAATCATTCTGACAGGAAATGTCTCCCCTGCAAAGGAAGAGGAGGAACCAAATTGCTTTTGCTTCTGTGGGATAACATACATCATTCTCTTTCACCCAAGATGTGTCATGCAGAATAAGCCCAAAGAAGAGAGTGACAGTTGTTAGCTCTGCTCCCTTATTAATCCTTTGTCTATCCTCTGTATAATCTGGCTCCTTCTTGGTATCAGATATGCAGATTACTCTGACATGACTCCATCTTTATACCTTCTATTGGTCTATCGGTTCATCACCTAAATAAATGTTGGCTGAGTACCTTATTTTGGGAGAAGCAACATAGTGAGATGATGACAAACTGGCTCAGGAATCAGACTTTCTGAGTTAAAGTCCAATGCTTGTTGTTACACATATGTGACATGTGATGTTGGGCAAGTCCGTTAAACCTCTGTGAGCTCCTGCTTCCTCATTCATTGGTCAAATGGGATAAAGATAGTTCCAACTTCACTGAGCAGTTTTGATGGTTAAATGTATTAAACATAATAAGCTTAAAATATTTATTAAAACAAATGAATGCTCAATCAGTATTGTCTACTTTATTGTATGTGCCAGACACTTTGCAGGAGACATAAATATGGATAAGATAAAGTCTTCTGCTCTAAAGCTTGACTCCTCTTATGATGTAGTCAAGAAGATATTTCAGTTAGGTCACTTTGTAAGTAAGTAAAATTTGAGTTATGTTTATTATTTTCATCTCGTGCCATTTAAGTAGAACTTAATGCTTATATTTTATAACTGTGTCTTTATGCATGGATGCATTTTTTTGTGAAAATTAAGAAATAAAAATAGTGAGTTCCAGGTCAGTCTCAACTACATAATGAGACCCTGTCTCAAAAAAAAAAGAAATAAAAAATAATCCCCATGGCCTGCTGTCTTACAAAATCCTAATATATAACAAAGACCTTTGCAGTCATTTGGTTCCATGTGCCACCCAGTGTGAGGGTGTGCCCACAGCACCGAGCCTCAACTTGAAGCCATTAGGGATGAGTCAATCATTAGTTTGTGCTGTTGGGCTGCAGAACTTACTAAGGAGTTCTTCCTTTTCATGAAAATATGAGCTTTCTCCCTTCAGTGCCAACTTCTCTGTCTTAGGTCTGCCTTCTAGTTTGCAAAAAGAGTGTGTAACCCAGTCTTAGATGTTATCTTGTAGTGTACTTCACCTACTGGATTTCCAAACCACTGACTCACCAAGATTCCTTCCACCTAATAAGCCCTCTCTCAAGATTTGGTATCCAGACAGAGGACAGGCACCCAGCTGCCTTATGAGGAGAGCAGAAGGTAGAGGAGCCAGGTCCTCTCCGTATCTGGAGGTTCTGATCAGCACCATAAGACAGCCTGAGTTTGCCGTCATCAGGTTGCACCTAAGCATGGCACCTCCCACATATTCTTATACACTTTACTATTTTAATTTAGAAGAAACTTTCACTTTGTCCTCTTGTCGTTGTCATGTTAGGTCACATTTTAACTTGTCACTTTAGGCCATAATCTCGGTCATTGTCCTGCAAGATTACTCTGCCCAGATTTGTTCCATCTATCTGACAAATATATCTTCTACATCTTTAAATTGTTGGAAAAATTATAAAATAGGACAAGATTAAGGACAAAGCAATTCTCAACATTAACATTAATATACATATATTAGGATCTTAAAGTGCTTTCATATATATATATATATATGCATATATATATGCATATATATATATATTAATGTTTAATTCAATTCTCAGCAATCTAGTTGTACAACAGGTTATGTCTTGATTATTTACTGCATGACAGGTCTTATATTAAGTATATCTCACTCAGCTCTCAAAACAATCATAAGAATAAGGTAATATTTTGATCCCATCTTTAAAGAGGCAAAAACACAAGGTTAAAATATTAAGTAATTTGGGGCTGGGTATTTAGCTCAGTGGTGCTACCATCTACCTCGCTAGTGCAAGGTCCTGATCCCTAGTACCAAAAAAAAAAAAAAAAAAAAAGTTATTTGACCACACAGAGTTGCATAAGCAAATACAAGGTTAAGATTTGAGCTTCTTTATGGTTAGCTCAATGAGGCTGGCACTGTCTCTGTCCTTTTTGACCCTCAAGGACACTGGCTTCAGAAATCTTTGAATGACGGCCAGGATCAGGTAATAGAGTTACAGCTGGGATTTAAACTCAAGAAGTCTGATCCCAAAGCTGGTTCTTCATCATCTTATTATGTGCCCGTGTCTTTACTTGTCAGGTTTGCAAGGCACAGAAATATTTACCCAAAGCACAAGCCCAGTAAGTTGTTTGTCGAAGACTCAAACTCATACCACACATCAGAATCCCTCTCCCTTAAGACTAATAGGAACAATTCAGCCAGTTTTTATAGAGCCAGCTTAAAACATACCTCCTCACATACATCCTCTCACAGAACTATCAGGAAAACCTTGGGGAAATAAATGTCTAAAATCCCTTGAGCACTCTCTGCCAGCATCCAAGACACTCACCCAGTGGTGCATATAAAATTTTCTAAGAGGACCAGATCACTTCAGGATATCCAATAGTGTTTAATTCTTGATAATAAGGGATAAACATACATAGTGTTTTCTATCAGAAGGAAAAGAGATCACACAGATTAACAGAGAAGCAGACTCAGGAAGGGAGATGGGACACAAAGGCAGCTGTCTACAACCTGGGGAATAGCTCAAGTTCTTCACAACCATAGTTACTCTCTGGCTTTTTTTCAGTCAATTCCTCTTTTCTTCTCTAATGTAAATAAAGGAGGTGAATGTTTATGTCATTGTATTGTAAATTCTGGCCTACAGTCTTCTTGCTGGTATATTAAGCTGGAATTTTCTAACAGTTACCTTCCTTCTGGGGCTTAACACCCCTGTAGTAACAGATGGGAAAGCAAAGCCCAGAAGTTCTGGAGAGAATTAAATGCCCAGCTTAGCAACTGGAAGCAGTATGGCAGGAGCCAGTGGAGGGCAAATGAATCCAGAAAACTCGGTGTTCGCATATTCAGCATCAGGCAAAGAATGGGTGGGAATCCTGCAGAGCTGAAGGGAAGCCTTCATGTTCTGGGCTGGCTTGATTTTTAAAATCTCTCCTTTCCTTGAAAATACTGTCATTCTTTTGCTAATAAGCCAAGTTTGACATTTCAGTAAGGAAATATAGGAATCTCATCATAATCACAATTTAGGAATCCCTGTATCAGTAATTCAGGGATTTTATCCTTAGAAGGATAAAAGTGTGTTCCAAATATAGTAAACCAAAGTATTAGTGTATATCTCATTTTGAAGTATAGAAATTTGTATTTTTCTACTTGTACTGCCCTGATATTTTTTTCAATATGAATATTGTCACTTCACTGGCAAGGACATTAGAATATGAAAGCATAAATAACAGAAATTCATCTAATAAAAGGAAGGAAGGAAGAGAGGGAAGCAAGGGAAGCAAAAAAGAAGTGAGGGGAGGCATACAAGCATTAACATGTGTTAGAAATGATAAGTTGAACAGATTTTTATTGTTGAGATTCATTTTTAATAACACTATTAGAATTTTGAGAACTCTGAGGGCCTTTTCTCTAATTTTTCTCTCCCACTACCCTCTTCCTTGAAGTATGCTTTGCAATAAATGTTATGAGCCCATGTTAGCTAATGACCTCTTCATCCCCAGGGGTCAGTATCTGTTTCCATCTACCATAATTTTGCTTCACCAGTTGATGTAGCACCATTCCATGCTTACCCTTTCCTGTTGAAATGTTTTGGTTTTTATTTGTTTTTTTGTTTGTTTCCTCTTTAAAGTCACCATGATCTCTTATTTCTCAGGGATTAACTGTCAAATATTCCTTTTTGTTTCCTATCCTTTTACTCCTCTGTAACTAATCCCAGAAGCACCTGTTACCTAGGAAAAATTTCACAGCTCTCAAGCTACAGAGACCTCTGTGATCTGACCTCTACCCTAGTCACTAGCACCCCCACCCTTCTTGACAAGGCTTTAGCACAACCAGCTCTCCACAGCATTCACTAAATGGGTCACTCAGTAATCTTTTTAGGGCCTTCACTCTCCTCCTGGAGGATCTCCCTATGGTTTGCATGATTGCCTCCTCCTCCATTTCACTCTGGGCTCACGTTTCCTCCCAAGAGAGACTTTATCTCACCTCCCTTTACACTCAACTATGACACAGTCTCTCCTGTAATCCAGCCCTATCTTCTTCCTAACATTGATCACTACCTCAGATTATACTGCTTTTTAAATTGCCTTTTTATTTTTTTGCCTCCTCCTACCCCTGTTTTGGGAGCAGTAGCTTCATCTGTTTCACTCATATAGGTTTCTTGAGAATTTGGGAAATATCTAAAAAGGAAAAAGATGGAAAGGAAGGAATGCAACCGGGTGGGGGGAAGACGTGGAGGGAAGGAGGGAGCAGGAAATTGCTGGAGATTCCTGTAGTCAGGTTCTAGTCCCCACCTGCCCAGTATATGACACAGACCTGAGAAAAAGAATACACGTGGTGACAGAATTAAGAGAAAGAAAGTGGGGTGCCAGGATGACCAATGTCAGTGCAACCAACAAAGGCGCTAGACAGTTCCAGGCACTGACTTTTACTGGCAATCAATTGGGGTAAAGATAACATGGTTTCTATGGAAATTAATGTAAATAAGGCTCAGAACAGACATGACAAACCATTCTTGAATTAGGAATCGAATGGACAAAATATACGATTGTAATTAGGACATTGTCCTTCTCGTCTGAAGGTTTAGTTGTGGGAATGGAATTTGGGTGTGAGTTACTCTGACCTCGGCACATAGATTTCAGCCAGACTCACTTCTATAAATAAGTCAATTGGGAAAAATCAAGATTACAGTCCTCTGCAGGAAATATCATTCATGAACTGAACATTTCCTGTGAACATCCCAGTCCAGGCACCATGCTAGTTCTGGGTATGCCAAGAAGAAAGGGCACTGTGCCTTCCACAGCAAGCCTCAAGAAGTGCATCCACTGGATGAATGGAAAGAAGACATAATGCTCACCTCATAAGTAACTTCTACGTGCTTATACACATACATATATACATATATTCCCATGAGTTATCAAAACTTAGCATCATTCAACTAATTCCTCTTTGGGGTTACTCAAAAGGATGAAGCATGTCTCAGTGAGTGCTTGAACCAGAATAGAGTGATCTGCAAATGGTGAAACCTTAGAATGTAATCTAAATCCTTTTCCTGCCCTTCCAGAACTTTTCTCACCTTACCTTTCCAAACTGACTCACTACCTTCCCAATCCATGTCCCTGTTCTGAAAGCTTCCTTGGCCATCTCACAAGCCTCTGCCTTTCTTGCCTTGGCAAGATCACATGCAGATGACTGAAGGTAGAGTAGATGATAGCACAGGCTACCATGAAGTCAGGCCAGTTTGGCAGTGTGCCATTTACTTCCCTCGGGAATTGGTGTAAATGGGAAAACCTACTTCATGCCTCAGTACCTCAGTTTCTCCTTCCATAGAAAGGGGTGAACAAAATCACTTACCTGAGAATTGCCCTGGGAATTAAACAGTATCCATGTGCAGCTCTTAGCACTTGGCGTACAATGGAAAGGGCTGTCACCTATTCCATCATTGCACCTCCATCAAAATGCCCTTCATCTTCCCTCAGTACACCGTGCCTGTCCCTGAAGTGCCCCCCAGCGTCCTGAGAGGGCCTGCCTCTCTTTTGAAATTTTATTCAGACACTGATGTTTTTATTTCAAACATGAGCTCTTTAATTTAATTGAAAGCTTCTTGAAGGCAAAATGGGTTGGTCATACTAGCATAAAGAGAGTCCATGAAAAGTCCTTGAGTGATTAATAATGGATATTATAGTGTTGAAGGATTTGAATGTGCAATGCATGCTACTCTGGGGCTTTAAATTCATTTTAAATATGTCTGTAATATTATATAAATTCTAGACTTCCACATTTAATCAAAGTCTTAATCATAATGAGCAGCATTTATGAAAGGGCAATTAACAGATTCCCAAAAGAACTAGAAATCATAAATAGTTAATGGCATCCCTAAGGTTTAGCTTTTTGCTCTAATAAATTAAGTAACTTAATAGTAGAATAATGTGAACCAAAAAGAGCATGTGTTACAAAGGCAGAGGACCGAAGTCTTGATCCTCACCCTCCTAATGGGTGACCTTGAACCAATGACTTATCCCCTCAGTGCCTATTTAATTTATCTTGCATGTAAAAAGGTGTGTGAACCTAGTGATTGTCAAAGTGACTGTATCTGTCTTCTATGACAGTGAGTTTCAGTTCAACAAAAATAAGCTCTAATAAAAGTTTTTAAATAGTTTATCTGCTTTTATTAATAGGGTTTTTGAGTAATATTTTGTTTGCTTAAAAGTAAACATTTCTTCTAGATAATCTTTAAATTACCTTCTACTCCTCACTTTCCATAAAACCATAATCTAAAACCTATAGAATATTACAGTTTAAGATATATAAGCTCTCTTAGTTGCTTTTCTGTCATTGCTGAGACAAAATACCCAATGCGTAAAGTTAAGGGGAAAAGGGTTTATTTAGCTCACAGTTTGAAGAGGTTTCAGTCCATAATGGGCTGGCTCCAAGGCAGAGTGGCCCAAGGCAGAGGAGCATCACAGATGTGAAAAAGTTCATGGCACCCACATGACAGAAAATGCAACAAGGGAACCTGAAGAGCACCTTTCTGCCCCTTTTAACTTAGCCAGACTACTGGGATTAGAACGGAGCCAAACCAGTCAGTGTTTAGTAATCATACACCCTTAATTCTAGCATCACACACTCTAGAATCAGCCACTTCTGAAAAAGCCACCTTTGATCACATGAGGCTTTGGGAAGACATATAGACCCAAGCCATAACATATAAGTTTATAATCAGTGCCTTATTAACTTGATTTTCTCAAACAATAAAGTTTTGTGAAATTTCAATATAAAGTAATGTCTAGTTACGTTATTAAGATGGAATTAGTTTTACAAGTTTCCAGTTTAGGGTAAAATATTTTGTTTTTCTCAGGATACTTCTCTCCTTGAATTTTCTTCACCTTCTCAATTAAATCTGTCAAACATTTAAGTATTGATTTCTAATTAATTAACTATAACTAGAACACCTCTCATACACTGCATCTGTCTGAATCTATTAGTGCTGCTATAACAAAATCCCTGACACTAGGTAATTTATAGCCAATATGACAGTATTTCTCATGATTCTGGAAGCCAGGAAGTACGAGATCCAGACACTGGAAGAGCTGATTTCTGGTGAAGGTTAAGTCTCTGCTTCCAAGATGGGGCCTTGTTGCTGCCTCTTTCAGAGGGGGAGGAATGCTGCATCCTCACATAGCGTGGAAGAGACAAGAAATTCAAGAGAGTGCTGCTCTCCAACCTCAGGCACTTTTGTAAGACTGTCACAGAATTTCAAGAAGTAACTTAGTCACTTCGCAGAGGTCACACCTCTTCATATTTTCACACTGTTTCAACAAGAATTTTGAAGAGGCTCCATTATTTAAACCAGAGCAACATCTATAATTGAGAGATATTTTCATCCTCTGTACTTTGACCCCACTCTGTCTACATAAATTAGGGTGCTTTGAAGAGAATATAAATAGGCCCACGAATTTTAAATAAATATATCTTATTCATGATAATAAAACTATTCTCATTTATAACTCACCTTTTAATATTTGTAACCATTTCATCAGTAAACCCACCAAACCTGTGCACTCATGTGGCCATCACATTGTGCTCTTAGAGAAACAGTCAGTAGGAGGACAAGAAAGAGTTAATGGGGAAATTACAAGAATTAGATGATGGAAATACTAGCACACTTATCACCCACCAAATACTGGAATGACCAGGAAATCAAGGGTACTGTCTGCCTGCTACTCCTAGCCTACCACGTGAAATCCAATTTATTTCATGAAAAGACCTGAGGCATGTAGTCATTTAAATTCCTGGTTTGATATATAATAAACTCCTGAAAATATTAATAGATGTGTGATAGCTTAAATGTTGATTTATTGAAAATGTCACTCCAGCCCGTGCCCATTTATCCCTAAAGCGAATATGTACTAAATATGCTTGGTCTGTCAAAGTTGTCACGTGAGTTAGCCTGGCCCCTTTTCTATTGTGTGTGTCAGAATTAATTTCCCCTCAAGGGGGTAAAAATAGGAGCTGGACAGAGGAAGGGAAGCACAGCAACAGAGCCAGAGGCAGGAAAGAGTTCTTTGAGTCAGAGCAGTGGCTCACAAGTGAAGGCAGTTCTGTCTGCCAAGGGATACTGGGTGATGTCTAGAGACAGTACTGGTCATAACTGAGAATACTGCTGTCATCTGGTGGATAGAAGAGAGGGAAGCTGCTGAACATCATGTGGAACTCAGGAAAGCCCCACTACAGATTTTGTCTGGGCTCAAAATCAATGCTAAGGTGGGGAAACCAAATTCAGGCTCTGATTCTGCGAGTTTCTGCATTTAGTTCTGTCTGCCTGTGCCCACAGCTTGCTGTGGGAAGAGTTGCCTAGGCTGCCCAAGGCTCTGTTATTTCATCCTGAAAAGGAATGAATCCCATTACATACATTACAGGACCCAGACTATTGTAACAATTAGATAGATGAGCATTAGTGACACTGCCTGATGTATATGTGCTCAGTGCATCCTAGTTATTATTAGTAATTGAAATAATCATACAAATGATAAGGAACAAAGGCTCAGCTTGCTGACCCATCCTTCCAAAAGGACTGGTTTGAAAGCCACTTGTAACCATTCAAAAAATATTCATGTGCTAAAATCAGAAGTTTCCTTTATGGTAAAATCCTCCCAGTGATCTTATTTGGCACCCTCATGCTTTAAGAGTAAGTGAAAGAGTTCAAAAGAAGTAACAGCCTATTTGAACTACTAATGTGCTATCTATTGGGACTTGAGGGGTCAACATTAATGTGGATTTCACCTTCAGAAGGGTGATGTTTAAATAAAAGATAAAATTGTATCTGGTTAAACTTTAGTGAATTCTGTGGCCATTCCATGGGTTTATATGCCGCAAAGTAATGCAAGTCCATGTTCCATGGCTGTTATCCCTTCTCTAACCTTATAGATGAAGCCTGGCAAGATGCTGAGGTGAGCACCCTGAGGCTAATTAGCACTTGGACATGAGGAATCTTTCAACCACACTCAGTCTTTATCATGGATTTTTGGGGAGAGGGGGGGTGGGAGAAGAGCCAAAAGGAACCCTTTAAAACATTTATACAGACATTAACAAGTGCTTTGGACTTGATCTTAAATACAAAGTCAATTCATTCAATTACCATGTGGTTATGAAAAGAGTGCTACTTCAATTTCAGGTAACTCTCTGCATCTCTGTGTTCCTCTTCCTAATAATATTCAGGGTTTTTAGAATCAAACTGTTAGTTATCCTAAATCAAAAATATTGTCTGTCTGTCATACACAGAGACAAATTGCAGTAAAATCCCATAAATGTTGTCTCTAGCATTCTCTCACAAAAGCAAATTCACTTTCAAACTTAATAAGAAACGGAAGGATAATGACCAATTTTGAAATTCTAGGATGCATGATTAAATTCAGTGAAGATACTGAGAATGTATATGGAAATTCTCAAAAACTATAAAATGTAAAATACTCCACATTTACTGGAAATCTAAGCTAGATACTTTAAGTGCTTATGGAAGTCATATTATAAATCTAATATAAGATGGCCTTTTGCTTTAATACCAAAAGGTTGTGGAAGTCCTTTAGGAAACCCTTGTAACAATTCAATTAACCTTAGTGCAAGAAAAAAGAAGTCCCAGAAAGAATGCTGAATTGGGGTCATTAGCCACGTGCTGGTCGCCTGGTCAAAGACAGCCAAGTACTCAAAGTCAAATACTTAGAAAATCAAACAAACTTGTAGAATTAATATTTCCATAGGAAACATTTTGTATGTTTCCCTGTTTATCTAATATGCATCAGTTGTACTCTATCCTATTTTTCTCTCAAATATTCAAAATTATACAGAGAAAATAAGTATCTAAAGGTCAATTTCAAGAATAAATAGCTAATCCATGATAGCTATCTTTCTCCCTTCAAATACTTCTCCATATTATTTTCATGTATTTACTTACAGTCATATTGGTAACAAGTGTCTTTTTGACAAAAAATAAAGATAAGGTCAACTTTTTATATAAGCTTCCTGAGGGAGATTATTTTCATCCTAACAGAACTTAATGTAGAATAGAGAAATGGTTTCATTTGGCTTTAAATTTGGATGGCCACACACAGTTAAGGCAGTCATTTTGAGCAATAGGGCTTGACTACAAAGAAACAGCACATACCCAGAAATTCCCAGAACAAGATATCAGGACTAGATAATTGCTAAACAAGCAAAGTTTTACAACCAAAAAAAAAATGTGGGAAAGAGGGGAAAGAGGGAGGGGCTCTGAGAGACTTCGATGGCAGTTGTGTACACCCTGGCCCAGTGAGGGACAAGGAAGGGCACTTTGCAAGCTTGGGGGTATAAAGGTCACTGCTTGTTTGAGTCGAGTGTGCCTGCATTCCTACAGACTCTGGTTTCTGCAGAATCATGATTAAAAGTTTTGCTTTCTATGTATTTCACATCTCTGAGTTTTTACTTTTGGAATCTGGATGGTGGGCTTCTGCCACATATATCGTACTTGCATACTATCAAATATTATTTAAATTGCCAGTAATTAGTAAATGGCTAGTAAATGTTATACAGTTCCTAGAACATGAACCTTCACTTTATCATTTGATATGGAATCTAGTTGAGTAACAGTTAAATTTTTGTTTTTGGTTTAACTATCTATATACAGTTTTTGAAAAGAGGTAAGTTTTGTTCACAGTTTAAATTAAAATGAAGTATTTCTTTGAAAATCACCTCCTGTTTTCATTTGAAATGACTGCTGAGTGCAATCTTGAAAAATTATGAGACCGTTGAGCCTAACCCCCAAAATGAACACATTTATCTACCAGTTTCACACTAATGCTGTAAAGCAACACTAGCAAAATGGATTCTTTTTTTCTTTCATCTTTCATTTTTTTTCTACTCCTTTTGTTGAAAAATTACTCAAAATGAGTTTTTATGAACATAAGCAAAAATGGCACAGAATCTGAACTGATTCAACAATGTATATATATATATATATATAGCTAATAAAGAACAATAATAATGGACTCAAATTGAACAATAACACTTCTTGAAATTCATGATACCTTTTCCTGTTACCAAATTTACTATCTCTCCTCTCTCTGAGCCAAATATTCTGTCCATGATCTTTCCTGGTATCTTCTGTACCTGTGGAGGTTTCTTTAAGAGAGGTAAAGGAGCCGGGCATGGTGGCACACACCTGTAATCCCAGCACTCAGGAGGCTAAGGCAGGAGGATCACTGTGAGTTCGAGACCAGCCTGGGCTATATACTGAGTTCCAGGTCAGTCTCAACTACATAGTGAGACCCTGTCTCAAACCCACCCCCCCCAGAAAAGAGAGGTATAGGGTAGGGAACTGAAATTGGGTGGAGTAACAGGAATCCTCAAAGGGAAAACCCTGTGGTTTTAATTGGATGAGCCTTTTTAATATCTTCCATCCTTTTTGAATAACTGTTAAGGGATGTATATGAAATATTTCAACAATGGCACATAATATATTGAATTCAAAAATCTGATCCTAAGTTGAGATTGGACATTCTCTGTGATGTGTAGAGTTGAAAGGTTGTGCACACTGTTGGTCTCTGCTGCTGCCCAAAGCAAGTGTCTTCTGCCTCCACTCAGGACTCTTTGCTTAGGTGTTCTGGATGCTCCTTTCCATGCTGGTTACCATGGAGAAAGATGTACCCTCAGCTTTTGTTTTCAGTAATCAGGCAGTTGTTAGCGCCTTGCTTATGAAAATGGTTTCTCTAAGGCCAATTAGTTGTAGCAATGAAATTAATAGCTGTGCCTGCTTTTTCTTTATTGATACTTTTCAGCATGTGCTGAGACAGATATTTCAGATAAGGATGGAAATTACTAATTATATTTCCCGGCACAAGAGAGCGCTCACTTTATGTGATGGGTTAGATTTTAACTTTTTTCTTAGCTTCTATTAAAGGGGCCACTAGGTGATTTTCCACAAAGGATTCTATATGTCTTATATCTTGTTTGTTTCCTGTAATGGTGTACTTGGCTCCTTGTACCCCAAAGCCCAGAACCATGAATCTACAAAATATTCATGATAGTAATGTCAGTAATGCCAGTATAATCAAATTCTGGTTTTTTGACATTTTGTAACTGTGATTTAAGCAAGCTGTTTGAACTCTCAATTTCCTTAATTGAAGTAAGGAAATTAAGTAGCATTTTCCAGATTGTGGTAATGCTAAAAAGAGCAAGCCAGGCTATCTTCATGGGCTTGTGACCAGTACAGTCACACAAAGCACTGTGCTCAGAGGAATCCTAAAAAGTTTGATGCTTTGCTGCTGCCGTCTTGAAATGCTAACTAATTTCCTAGCAAGAGGGCTCTGTATTTACCTGTTGCATTGGCTCCATAAATTATAGTTGGGATAAGCTAGAAATTTCTTCAGTGATGATAAATATAGAACTCTAAATCTCAGTGGCTTAACACAACGGTTTACTTCTTGCTTATGCTCATGGCCAGCATATGCAGAAGGATGCTCTGCACAAGGACCCAGGCTTACGGTGTCTCATTTAGATCTGGACCCCCAGGCTCTCTCTCTACACCAGAAGGAAAGGTAAAAGGAATTGTGCATGTGCACAGGAATTTGATAGTTCACTTGCACTCATGTAACTGACACTACAAAATAGAACTTTAAGTTAGGGTTTTCTTCTTTTTCAAATAAGCAACTTCAAACTTTCTCCTGCTGAGCACATAACACCCTTTCCTCTCCTCAGACCAAAAGTGACAGAATATGTAGACAGAATATGTAGAGTCCCAGGAGGCTAATAAACTGATTCCTTTTCCATAAGAAAGAGGAGGATGAGCTGAAGATGACTGGAAATGATAAAGCAGCCTGAATACCAATATTGTCTCTCTGTTCCCCTCCTATTTCTTAATATAAAAGACCCTTTCCCTCCTGTAAATGGTGAGATGGTGATTTGAAGCAAATAGACCACTTTATTTCCTCACAGCTAGCTTTGAATACATCTTTTTTTCCTTTTTACTCAGATATATGGCCTCCTTTGATTTGACCAGTAGCAAGCAGAGCATATGAGCCTAAGTAGCTAGTAGCTCAATTCTTTGTCCAGAGAAAATCAGGTGGCCTGATCTAATTTCAAGTATCTGGTACCTGGCAGGCAGGGAGGTAGAGTGGTTGGAGAACAGGCCCAGCCTGACCTCCATATTGGACTGCCCCAAGATTCCTACAGTGAGCAACCTACATATTACAGGGTACATCTTATTGTTTCATGTTCCTCCCAAGACAAAGACAAAGCAAATTGCCCAACAGTTTACCTTCAAAAAGAAACACTTAATTTGTTTTTTATTTTCTTTTTATGCCATGTCCTGATCAGAGGCTCTAGAGGGAACCACTCAGCAATTGTTATTATTCTAGAAATGTTTTGCACATGTATAGGCAAATGTACATTATTTCTTTTTTCACCCAAATTATTGTAATCTAAGTATGAACTGTTTTAATTGCTCTATAGTGTTCTATTTTATTAGTATATCATAATTTGATTAATGACATATATGAGATTTAACTATTTTTGCTATTATAAAAAGTATTACAAGGGCCGGGGATTTAGCTCACTGGCACTGCACCTGCCTGGCAATCGCAAGGTCCTGAGTTCAATCTTCAGCACCAAAAACATACATACATCCATACATACATAATAAAACTAAAAATCTTTTGTAAAAGTATCACAAAAGAGTTCCTGACTATAAAGTTCCTTCTATTTACTTGATTACCTCCATAGAATATATTAATAAAAGTAAAATTGTTACTGATTATTAAAGTTTATGCTAAATATTTATTATATAATAACCATATATCATTGTTTTACTGTATCTACATAGAGCTTATTTTCTTATTAGATAAATCATTCAAAAATTTTAGTGGCCATTTGGCTATCTTAAGAGTCAAGTAATATAATCCTTTGGAAAGTATGCCATTTTGTAAATTAGCTATATATGTAACTATAATAATAGTAAATAATTATGTGTATGAATATGATAGTATGCATTACTTGTGTGTGTTGCTAAAAAGTACAGTGACACTTAACTACTACATGTTAACTTCACATTCCAATGGAAATCATACTACAAAGACTGGTATAATGTATTTAAACAAGCAGACGTGTAACTGTGGAACTGCAGTGTAAGAAGAGGTGAGAACCATACTCCTTGTTTTGGCCAAGGCAAACTGCATTCTGCCATTATTATTGAGTACTTGCTAATAGCTCACTTTTGTTCAGTTGAATGACAAATCATATGGTGAACAACTCATTTATGAATAAATTACCCAGACTCTAATTCTTGAAAAAGACACCTATAATTGGCCTGTGTATGCTGTCAGCTCATTGTTCTCTGTCAGCTCATTGTTCTCAGAACAGCTAAAATGAAACAGTGTGATTTATCCGTGCTAAGTCAGCACATGTGGTACAGCTCAGATACAAGCTGTACTTATTTACAGTCCAAACAAGCATGCCAAGTTAAGACCGCTTTCCATATCATGCTTTCTTTCTCTAATGATTGGGCACCATCTTCTATGTGGCCTCATTCCACCAGGGCTGATGCTCCACTGGCCTAGGGAGCTAAGAGGCCAGGATGGACATTCTTCTGGGAATTTGCCCCCACCATCAGGATAGTTATATGATCAATATCTTTATGCATGCTCATCACATGACATGTCTATCTAATCTTTCTAATTTTAATATTTTCCCACTTGTCATAAATAAAAATTTTAAAATACTTCTATAAAGTATTCTTTTGAGCAGCACCAAAGCAGTGTATCCTTTAACATAATCTATGATCTTCCCCTAAATAAAATTAGATAAAGTAATTTTATTTTACTATGGTACAAATGAATTATGGAAGGGTATCTTCATAATCTTTCCTCATTTATCTTGTCCTAAATGAAATTTCCCACTATTTTTTTAATCTCCAGTACGAGCTTCTGATAGCCCACAAGAAGTGTCACTGACATTTTTGATGCTTTTAAAGCAAAGCATCTTTTCCAAATGCTGGGTAGGAAATTACACAAGAACAATGTTCCCGAATAATTGACTACACTGGTGAGTAAAGCGCTCCTGGCTCTTCCTTAGGATGCCTTCCTATCCAACATCATCCAAGTTAATTAACAGACATAATACTCACATCCCTGCTTGCCTTACACCTAATTAGAAGCATGTGTGCTGGTTTGTATCAAAGCCATTTCCCCTCAGCTCACCCACCGGTTACTCTGTTAGGAGTTCCTCTAACCTGGCTCTCCATTTCCATCTTCTTCCTTCTCAGGCTGGATAGATAACTTCTTTACAAATGATGTGAACCGGTGAAGCAGGGAATTATTTCATTGTGATTATGAAACGTCCCAGTTAGATGCCAAAGTGTAGAAATTTCACACTAATTCTGGCACATCTTTAATATTCTCAGAATTAATGGCTGTGTGACTGAACTGCAAGTGCCAAATGCTGTATATGTGCTAGCTCCCCATTGTGAATGTAATCATGTGCTGCAAACATGTACTAATAAAAATTAAAATTAAAAAAGAAACATATCATCAGCTTGCACCTCCCAGCTTCCCTGATTTCCTCAAATTGCTATTTTTCCCTAGAATACTTTTCAATTTTTATTTTTATTACTGTATGTTTGTAATACATAGTGCTAACTCATCACAGGGAGTTGGTATATGTACACAACACATCTTAATCAATCTTTCTAATCACCATCATCAATGGTGAGGAACACTCAACAACTTTTCAAGCTTAAAATGTTTTGAACATGAGTTGGAAACAAAGATACTTAGATTTTTTCAAACCCAAGTGTGTTTGAGTTCTACATTTAAGCCACTTCCCTTTCAAACATATCTCAATTGTAGTTGTAAGTAGTAATACCACAAACAAGATCTTAGGGAGGAAAATTACTAAATGCAGCTGAGTGCCTGAATTCTGATTTTTTCATAGATCATCAGAAGCAGCAGATTTTCTTAAGATTCTGATTATTTTCTTGATATAAATCCTGATACACCCAATAATGAGTTTGTAGCCATTTTGTGCCGTGGGCCCTTTGGCAGTTTCCTGAAAACTTTGGACAGTATCTTGGATATTTTCTAAATGAAGAAAATACATGAGATTCAAAATGTAGGTGGAAAATAATAAAAGTAATAAAATATTTAATATGTGAGTCTTTATTAGTGTGTTAAATAAAAGCCAATGCATTTAAAATGCAAATTGAATATCCCATATCTGAAATGCTTGGGCCAGATTTCTGATTTTTTTCAAATATTGAAATGCTTTTTTTCTCATTGATTTTATTGGAATTTTTTAGGTATACAGTACAGTTACAGTCATCATTGGAATCTTGTACCTGTACATGATAGATCTTGCATATACATAATGAGGTATCTGAGGAAGGGGACCCAGGTCTAAACACATAATTCATTTATGTTTCCTGTACACCTTTGCACATAAATTGAATGTAATTTTAGACAATCATTTTAATAATTTTGTACAGGAAACACAGTTTCATAGTTTTGAATTTTCCAGTTGTGGCATCATGTTAGTGCCCAAAATCTTTTGGGCTTTGTAAAATTTTTGGTTTTCAGATTTTAGATTGTAGGTGTTTGACCTGTACAGGCAAGTTATGGGTTATATTGTATTATTCAAATATAAGTCTGTTCAAAGAAAGGCTTTGCTTATTGGATGAGAACATCGAAGTGTGCAGTAGTGTTCTTTACACCTCTCATCCCTCGTGACAGTCAGAACACCGTTGTGGTGGGAAGCACTGTTTCTGTCTGGGTCCCTAGTTTGGAGAGTAGACTTGTGCATTCCCTATACTTCCCAACTGAATCACACAGGTAGACAGGACAACGGTGAGCAGATGTGCCCCACTGTAAACACAGGTGACACTTCAAGCTGTCTGCCCCAACTCTAAACTGATACACAAATGTCTGTGGTTCTCATGTATACCAAACTTACAGCTACCACTGATATGACTGGAACTGATGCCTTTATTTATAATTTAAGGAAATACCAACTTTCAGGTAGAGATTAATGAAACTAAATATATAATTTTATCACCCAAGTTCACAAACTAGATTTTATTCTCGGCACTACAAATGCCAAGTGTGAATATATCAGCAGCATTTTGGTGGGCATCATTAGGAAATATATCAAGAATGTCACTTGGCCCATAAAGCACTCCCATTTCTATATGTCCAGTCCTAAAGTAACTGGAAGTTTTCTTGGTTATGATGAACAGACCAAGTGCTACAAGAGCCTCAGACCATCCTGAGAGAAGTGGGGTGAAATTACAGAAAATAACTACTGTGCATCCTGTGAGCTGAGGCTCATAAAGAGCTTACTAAGCCCTGGGCACTGTGCTAGGCATTTCCATGGAGTGTTTAAGTGGTTTTCATGGAACCACTCAAGGTTACACAGGACATGGAAGTAGCAGAGCCACACCCCAAACCCAGTCTGCCATGGGAGATGTGGAGTGACTTCCTGGTAAAGCAAGAAAGAGTAAATTCGTCATGCTCTGCTTCCATATTTGTCTCAGAAGAAAATGCCCTGCAAAGACCTGTGTTCTGCTATGTTTTTCCAGGACACAGTGCTATTCTGAAATTCAATCTTAGAAAACCCAGTATTCTACATGTGATTTATGTAATCCAGCCCAGCTGTATCATATATAAGTGTACTCCACCAGCCCCGCCTTTCTTCTGTGTTTATTTATTTTTCTATTGTACAGAGAGTATACATGATTTCTTTAAACATAGTAAAATGGTTCCTAGGAAACAAATTAGCATATTCATTATCTCAGTTACCCTTTTCTTTATATGTGTAGCAAGAGAACTTGAAATCTACTCTTCTAGCAAATTTCCATTTTATAGTACAATATTATAGCTAGAGTTCTCATGTTGTGCATTGTTTTTAGACTTATTTATCCTACTTACCTGAAACTTTGCACCCTTTGGCCTATATATCTCCTCATTTTTCTCCACCTCACTCCTGAAAGCCATCACTTGTTTCTGTTTCTATTCACTAAACTTTTTTTTTTTAGATTACATATGTAAATGAGCTCATGTAGTATTTTTCTTTCTATCTCTGACCTATTTCACTTACTGTAATGTTCCATGGGTTCATCCATGTTGTCACAAATAGCAATGTCTCCTTATTTTTTCATGCTGAATAATATTCCATTTTATATGCCACAATTTCTTTATCCATTCATCCTTCAGTAGACACTGAGACTGTTTCCATATCTTGGTACTGTGACTAATATCACTGTGAGCCCGTACCGCAGTGCAGATTATCTATGAGGTGCTGATTTCACTTCTTTTTGGTATATAAGCAGCAGAAGGATACCTGGGTCATATGCCCGGCACTTAGGGATTACAATCTGTTATGAATCACCCTTGAGTGTTCATGCCTGAGCTACCTCCACAAAGAATACATCACAAGTAGAAAGGATTACCTTACTCCCAGCTACAGCAGAAGGAGTTGGTAGAACTATTTAAGAGAAGCATGAAGATTTAAAAGGTGATTACCTTAATTAGTAACCTAATTTGTCTATGACATTAAAAGTAGTAAGATAATTAAAGCATATAAACAAACACAAAGTACATGGTATAAGCCATAGGCCGTTATTTTTGTGTGTGTGTGTATGTTAAGAGCTCCAACTTCCTGAGTTTAGACCTGAGCAGAGTTCACTTTCCAGATATATGATTTTTCACCAAATTACCTTCTCTATGACTTACTTTCCTCTTTTGTTAAATGGATTTTTAAAAAGAACACCAAACTCATAGAGATGTTTGGTGAAGTAAATAAAATTCCATATGTAAAGTGCTCAGCATAGCAATGCTGAGGACAGAGTGCTTTGTAAGGATTAATTGATTGTCCAATAGAACAATTATAATTACTATCATATTTACAGACTATCGCATCTTTGAGAAAAGACAAGTTAGTTTTCTTCTGCCTCTCATACTTTGATATGTATGTTGATCTCCTGTGGCTGCTATAACAAATTACAACTAAGGTTCTAGGGAAAAATTCATTTCCCTTCTGTGTATTTCTTCTAGAGACCTCCTGGATTTCTTTCTTTATGGTTGCTTTCTTCATCTTCGAAACCAGCAGTATAATCTTAAAATCTCTCTCTTCTCTCTCCCCACCCCCCATTAAGCCCACCTTGAATCCAGAATAATCTTTTCACCTCAAGATCCTTAATTTACTCACACCTGCAAACTCCATCTTTCTATATGAGGCACCATATTTACATGACAAACGTCGATTTTACTCTGGCAAGTGCAAATGCCAAGTTTGAATAGAGTGGCAGCATTTTGGTAGGAGTCACTAGGAAATATATCCAAAAATGTTATTTGGCCAATAAGGAACTCGCATTTCCATATGGCCACATCCTAAAGTAACTGGAAGTTGCCTCAATTGTAATCAGCCATGTCAGTCAACAAAATAAGTACTCAGTGTGCTATGAGAAAAACTGAGCTACACTAGACTGATGTCTAGACTGACAGTGATTGTGAAGAACTTAAACTAGAAATGATCAGACAACTTTAAACAAGTTTTCAAATAAGTGCATGAGTTTTCTGGTTTTGAGAGGACTATAACAAGTTTTCTGAGGCTGAGTCTGCCTCGCCAGCTGTGTTAGAAATAGCCAGGTAATCCAGTAGCCATGGGTTGGAGGAAGAGGGATTTATTCCATGAAGGTATTTCATTTAAATCTCAGTCTTTCTGAAACATGAATATTCAAAAGAATCACTTGTGACACTGGGCAGATTTTAGTAAAGAATGAATATATTTTTAATGTCAAGTTCCTAAAATTATTAAAAAGCACACATCAGTATAAAGTGGAGGTAAGACAAAGGCCTCAAGACTTGTTATAGCAAGTACAACTATAACAGTGTCAGGCCTGAGGTACCACTTGCTATTTAAAGGACATAATTATGTTTATCTCTATGTTCATTATGGTTGACAGCTCAGCACTGTGCAAGACTCAGTGTTTTGTTTTGGGTATTTTTAATTAATTTTTTTAGTTTATCTTTGGTATACATGATGACCACATTCATCATAAGGAATCTGTATTTGTGGTTAATATATCTCGATTCTTCCTTTCTCCGCATCCCCCTCCTCTCCCTTCAACCCTTCTTCCTCTCCCGTTTGCAAAAGCTGTGTTTCCATTTTTTCCTTCTATTCTCTCTTTTTCTTTTCCCCTTTCTTCCCTCCCCCACCCTTCTTGTCCCCAGTGTTTTGGTTCAGGGTTTGGTCTCTGCAGATTGCAAGAAGTGGTGAATGCATATGGTATAGACAGTGGATTTTGCTTTGGCATTGCCTCCTCATGGGCCTGAAGGTTCTGCCTTACTTATTCTTAGGAATAAAGCTTCATTCTCACTCTGGATGGCAATCATTTTTAACCATGCCCCAACAGGACAATGTAGACCATGTACTCAGTTACTTAAATAAAGCGTAGATGGAATCCAACATCGGAGCCAATTCTTGCTTGCTCCCACACTTATCCTATTGACTTCAGCTTCTCACCCAGTGAATCCATTCATTCCTCCTCTTAGTAGCATTTTACTGAAATGCTTAAGAATTATTCTACATCCTTATACTTCTATTTAGAATATATCATGTCTCAGTTGCCCTTTTTTGGGCAAACTTTAATAAGAATTTTCAATTTCAAATTTCAATTGTTTTTCATTTTCTCTCCTGAGCATTTCCCCACTCCACCCCCCTTTTATGGCAGGGATAGGTATATTAAAGATATCTTCTCTGAAATTCTTGTGGTTCTTCTAGTTATGATAGTCCCATTACTTCCTACAATTTTGAAAATGAAATACATGGGCACTGATGTATGATGCCTCTCCCAGACTTGCTACTGGTTTTCTTTTTCCATTAATATTGCTCCTGGTACATTAATTTTAGGTTGATGACTAGGTTTGGCTATTTATAAAAAAGTAAAAAGTAAAGAGCTCTTCCTAGTTAGAAGGAATAGAAGTTTATCCCTTCTCACATAAAATGGACATATGAAATGAAGAGACAGTGTGGGGCCCCCAGGGTGTCAGGAACCCTTGCCCCTGTTTTCAGGACTACTTTTCTGACCACAGAGCTTCCTGGAATCCCCAGAGCTCCCTGCTCTTGGCTCATTGTTCAGCCTTAATGCAAATAAAGCTCAACAAGTAGGCTGTTTCTGGGCACATAGTAGATGTTCTGATAATGAAGGAGAGTGCAGTGAGCATTGGCAGTCTCTGTGGCTTCTGGCTGACTTCTCTGTAGCCTTTGAGACTCCTCTTAAGCATCATCATTTCCAGAAAGCCCTTTCTAGCACCTATCAATCTGCAATCCTATCAATCTGCTTATTTCTCTGTTGTAGAGCTCTAAGACATTGTGCAGAAATTATGATCTTGGGTTATAGGCTTGAGGAGACATTCTTATCTTACTAATCATTATGCTGTTCTATGCCCAACACATACAAGAACTTTGTAAGTGTATGGTAAACCGAACTCATTAGAAGTTAGTGATTTATATAGTCCATATGGGCTGTAACTGTCCATATTATATGTGACTGTATGAAATGATTCACACAGTGCCAGGCACACAGTCTATCCTCAGTAATCTTGATTGATGAGTGAATAAATGGGATATGGTTAAGACTGAAGGGCATGGATCAAAGAAGTTCCTCTCCAAATGCCACTTTCCCAGTACATAGAAAAAGACAACTATTTATCAGCACAGATGGCTCACTCAGCAGCAGGACACTGATGAGCAGTAATGAGAGAGGCTTCTTAATCCAGAGGCAAAAATGAGAAGAAAAATGAAATCAGCGACAAGCAAGCAAAGTCTCTCAGAGGTAGAACACTTTATAGAGAGAAGGTGGCTTGAGCATGAGGTCTTTAACCTATACTAGAACTTCAGAGGTGCATTTCGTTCTTTTACTCTTTAAAGAATATTTTATTTAAGTTACCAGAAATAAAAGATAAAAATTCAACATTATCTAACTTTGCTTGAATGTAACAAGGCTGAGAATCAGTCTTGCCACAAGGTCCTTTCTCTTTTTTTGTATATGTGATGTACTTAACCACTTTAAGTCTGTTGATCCTTGGCAGAGGGCCTATCCCAGGCTGTGTTTATGTCTGTGCATCTGTGTGTGTAGATATTGGTGGTAATATTACAGCTTCAGATTTCTTTAAGATCGGGCCCTCATCTTATTTCGAGAGTGCTACTCGGCAGAAAAGATGGCAGTTCTGAAAAGATATTGGCTTATCTTTTCATATGTAAACTGTACCTTCAAGCCCTAGTATCAGCTGTGCCTGACTTAGGTGAACAAGAAGAATTGTTTAAGCTTCTGTCTAAAAAGATCAGGATGAATGAGTATAAGAACAGGAACTAGTAAACCAAAGGTGAAAACATAAAACTATTTTCTAGATTCTTACTGTGATAAAGAGAACCAGCCAAACAAATAAGATAGGTTTTTTGATCCATCAGCGAGCCAAGACAAATGAATAAATAACCCTAAATGAACACAATTACTAAAAGTGACAAGTGCTTCTAAAAGAGAGTAGTTATTGGAACTAAGTCATTCAGCAGGTTAACAGAAAACTGAAGGGCAGTGATCTTGAGGAGGGGTCAACATAAAGTGATCAAACAGAAGCTCGGGATCTAAGGTGCTGTGGGATGACTACAGTTAACAGCATGGTACTGTTTACCTAGAATTTATTACGAGTAGATCTCAACGGTCCCCATCACACACCCACACCAACATACACCCAGGGGCACCTGTGTGGTGATGGATGTGTTGATTAATTCAACTGCAGTAATCATTACACAGTGTACACAAATATCAATTGATCTTATTTTATATCCTGAATATAAATATACAGGTTTTATCTGTCCGTTTTACCTCATTAAAGCTTAAAAGAAAGAAAAAGCTAAAGAAAAAACAGAACAGAGTATCCCAGATGTATAGAACATCTAAAAGTTTCAACATACATGTAATAGGAAAACAAGAAGGAAATAAAAAGAATACAGAAGGAGAGGAAGAGGAAGGAGAAGAGAAGGAGCTATTTATTTAAAGAGACAATAATGGAATTTTTTCCAAAAATTAATGAAAAAACATCAAAGCAGAATCCAGAACCACAGTGAATCCCATATAGGAGGGACAGAAAGAAAACTATGCAGAAGTACATTACAGTCAAACTACTGAAAACCCAAAATAAGAAGATAATCTTAAAGCTGCCAGAATGTGGGGTATGGGACACGTTATGTATATAGAGCCAATGATAAGAATGAGGGGCTGACTTACCCATCAAAAATAATAAAGGATGCCCGGTGTGGTGGGCCATGCCTGAAATTCCAGCACTTGGGAGGCTGAGGCAGGAGAATCACTGCAAGTTCGAGACCAGTCTTGTCTACGTAGTGCATTCAAAGACAGCCTGAACAACAAATATAGTGATATCCTGTCTCAAAGAAAAATTATAATGATGGAGCCTAGAAAGCAATTGCAAAATATCTTTGAAGTATTGGCCCAAAAGAATGGTATATATGGTTTTAATTGTCCTTAAAGGCAAAAAATATCAGAGGAAAGCTGGGAGAATCCATCTCCAACAGATTTGCTCTATAAAACATAGCAAAAGAAACCCTTCAGGATAATGAAACTAATGAAGCCCAGCTCTGTAAGAAAGCAAAAACATTACTGACTGTGGTTATTAATTCTAGGAAATCTTTGGTAAAATTTTTTGGATCTTCATGTTATCTGCAAATATAATAATTTAACTTCTTCCTTTCCTAAACATATCCCTTTCATTTTTTCCTCTTGCCTGATTGCTCTGGCTAATGTTTTAAGTACTGTATGCAACAGGAGTAGGGATAGTGAATACTTTTATCCTGTTCCTTTTTTTATTTGGGGGGGTGGTGCCAGGGATCAAACTCAGTACCTCACACTAGTGAGGCAGACGGCAGAAGCACCAGCTACATCCCTGGCCCTTATTCCTTGACTTTAGAAGGAAAGCTTTCTGTTTTTCTTCTTTTGATATGAAAGTGACCACTAGTTTATCATAAATGGCTTTATCAGATTGAGATAAGACCCTTTCTACTACTTTCTTCAACTTTGTTTTTTATCATGAATGGACCTTCAATTTTGTCCAAGACATTTTCTGCATCTTTTGAGATGATAATGTGATTTTTTGTCCTTGTTTCTGCTTATGTGATGTATTACATTTATTGATTTGCATATATCAGAACATCTCTGCACCCCTGGGATGGAGCATACTTGGTCATGATATATGATCTTTTTGACAACTTGTTGCATTCTGTTTGCCAGTATCTTGTTGAGCATCCATACGTATATGTTGATTACAACTATGGACCTGTAGTTTTCTTTTTTGGTTGGGTCCTTTGTTTTGAAATCAACATTTTACCTTTAACTGTGACTTTTCAGTCCATGGAGACCAAGAAACTAGACTATTTCATGCTTAGATATCATTCAGGTTGATCCAAAAGTCCCTTCAGTCATCTTCCAGGAGTGAGGCTGAAGCCAAATGACTCAGGAATTTTGCTGAATGCAACATATTACCCACTCCCATAATGTCACCGGCTCTTCCAGCCACCAGTGCGCACACAGACCTGGGAATCCTGCAGTGTTCAGTTACCCACAATTATCATTGCATACCTCTTTCTTTACATAGTAGTTACAGAAATATTCATTTCTCTGCCTGTCTTGGTCCCTCCACTGTATTGTAACCTATCAGGTCTAACACCTTTGTATGCTCTGGAGCCTAACATGGTGCCTCGTTTATTATAAGTGATGTACCAAACAAATTGAGCAAAAGATCCTATGGAAAAAGAAATTTTGCCGCGGATTTAGCTCAGTGGTTCCGGTGCCTGCCTTGCAAGCACAAGGACCCAAGTTCGATCCCTGGTACCAAAAAAACAGAAAAAGAAATTTTATTAGGTTCAGATTATGGTTTTTTTTAGTACAAAAGCTATTAAGCCAATTTTGAACTCAAATTATTGATTATTTCATGTATGCCAAGTTTGAGGATGCAAAACATCTTCTATATGTTTTTTGTTGCTACCATTCTCTAGAGAATCAGAGTCATGCTTGCCAGCTACAGAATATTTTAGCAGCAATTTTCAACTAATTCTGCTTATTTTTCAGCAAGCCAACCTCTGCTAATGGCTTATTAAATTTTGATTCTTTTTTTATATGATTACCCTGGGGAAACGTTCAAAGTTGACCTTTTAATAAGGGTTAGCTACACTGCTGATAGAACATCATGGTATCATTTTGAGTAAGAGGAAATTTTTCCAGAAAGACACACTTTAATGACTGGTCAAACATACTAACCACCTTATCTTTGCTTTGGGCCATATAACTAATTTAGATAGTCATTAGCTTCTAGGTAATGGGAGTGCATGTGCTACAATATGAACTGAATACCAAATCAGGTCCTAAAATACTTCCCCATGTGGTACTTCAACAGAAAAATGCCAGAGATCATTGGAAATCTAGGTCTTCTCTGATGTTGTGATTAGAATTGAAACAATGTTATGTAGGTAAAGTTGTTAAATATAAATGATTTTGGACTCATATATGATCTGATCTCTGTAAATAAAGTGGACTTGGGATATATTGGGAGGTTAGTGTATAGATACAAATATCAGGTAAATATGAAAAATGAGTCAAGCTGTAGCTAGTCAGTTCCTTACTCTAGTAGCCTTTATTGTAGCCTGCCATGTTCATTTGTGCTGAATGTTCCCTCTTCTGCCAGCTTCTAGGACACGCCACTCTCTTGTCTTTCTGGCCACTTTCTAATTATGTACTTCTCACCCTACATCACAAACTTGTTTTCTGCCTGCTCTTTAGCTTTTTCTATTCTCAAGGGGACCATACTTTGTACTTTATTCTTCTCCAACCAAGTCTTCCATTAGGGTCACCTCTTGGTAGTTCTGACTCAGGTCTATACTTGATGGATGCCAAATCCATCTTTCACAACACTCTTGATCTTAAAATTATACTTCAGTTTGCTTACTGGATATATCCACTTGGAATTCTCATAAGCACATAAAATATAAATTGTCAGTATTTGAACTCATTTTCCCACCTCTTCTGTCACCCATGAGCAAACCTTCCTTATTGCTTTTTCTCTTGGTCTTGAGTGGCACTTGTGGTCATCCATGGACATAGTGCACTCTGACTGATTACTAATTGATTCCAGCAAATAAATGATTCTCACATTTACCTCCTCTTTCCTTATAACATAAAGTCTCCCTGTCCTTTCCCTAAAATGTTGTAACAACCTATTCTCATCCTTTTCTAATATGGTTGCCCAGTGAACTTCTATCCAGCATGGCTCCCACACTCAACAACATGAGCTCATTCCCCAAACCTGAGAGGTCACTAGCATTCCAAGAATGATCCTCTGACCCTCCCTGCAGTGGGACTATACTTCTTGTCTTACAACCTTCTAAGTGAATCCAGTGCCGAGTTTGGCTTACTGCTGTCTAGGTCAGTGATGGCAAACCTTTTAGAGCTTTCAATGATACAAATATCTCACTGTGGCACACGTGTCGTAGCTTTGCCACCACTGGTGTCAATAGTCTAAACATCTAGTTGAGCCTGAGACAACACAGGATACTGTATATCCTTTGCCCGTTATTGCCAAACAAAGACTAAGCCACACTTCGGGATCTTTGTTCAAAGCCTTCTCCCCTATAGATACACAATCCCATCGACCCCTCCTGACCCACAAGGGAACAGTTCTTTCATTGCAACAACTGTAACTCATAAAAATAGCATAGATCACAGCTCTAGTGTAAACTGTAGTCGTGGTACTTGCATATTTGTCCTAGCTCTAAGCAGAGACATTCATGATGTTTGGATCAATTATCACCTTTATTGGTTTCCATTACAGTGCCTACTACATCCTATAGGTACACAATGGGAGCTCAGTGATTCAAGGGATGGATGAATGATTGAATTAAAGGGAAGAGGGGCATGTGACTTGGAGGATAAATGTGTCTTTCACAGAAATTCACAGCCATTATCTTACCTAAAAGTACCACAAAACCTGCTTTCAATGCAGTTGCTTCTGCTGACCCTGTTGACCCATTTCTGGGACTGAAATCTCCCCTAAAGGGGTGAGTCACAGAAAGCCATTGAATTATGAAGGAGAAGGAGAAAGATAAAGCAACTGAAGCTTTTTGTTGTTGTTATAGTTGTTTATTAGTTTTGGGGTTGTTTGTTTTGTTTCCATATGTATTTTTAATTAATTTTATCAGTACATTTGATGTATACAATATAATGAAATTCATTGTTAGACATTTGTACCTTTACATAATCAGTCTTGGTTCTTATTTTTTCCCCATTCCCTGCCCTCCCTTCAATCCCTCCCTCCCTCACTATCTACAAAGACTTTGTTTCCACTATTTTTCATTTTCTCGTATTAATTCCATTCCTTTCCTTTCCCATCAGGGTCTTGCTTTGTAGTTCAGGCTGACCTTGAACTCACTATGTAGCCCAGGCTATCCTCAAAATCTTGGTGATACTCCTGCCTCAGCCTCTCAAGTGCTGTGATTACAGGCATGTGTCATCACACATGATTTGAAATATTTTAACTTAAGCAAAACCTACCACTTAGCTACTTTCCTAGACACTTCAGAAATCTCCATATAAGTGGTAAGTCTAAACAGAGGTGAGAATAGCCAGAAAAAATCCTGTTTGTGAGGGAACTCCAGGGCTTTGGGCCGGGATGGGTCTCTAAGAACAAGGACAGCATGAAGAAGGCCCTGCATGTGCCCTGCAGGCAGGAGATCCGGATATTCTTATTAACAGATCCAGGGACTTGGAAAACTCCTTTCTCACAGTTTTACTTCAAACCAGCCACCTGCACTCCACTCTCAAGATATGTTGGCTATAGATTCTCATTTTGTGCCAAGAAATACACTACCTGGGCTTTCTCAAAGTAACCTGAAACCTAGTTGGTCACTTAAAATGCACTAAATTCTGGAATCACTAGTCACTTCAAATGTGTTCTGAGACCATGTTCATCACAAAGAGGGAGAATACAGCATTTTCTATAGATTACATCCTGGTAAAAGAAAGCCCTATAAACACATATCGTCATGTGAGATTGGGGCTCCAGTGTCATTAACCTTGAGGACAGATCTTATATGAAGTCTGGTGATCTCCTAGGGCTGAAACAAATGTGTCCCATCCTTAAGGTATCTTCCTTTGGCCATTAAGCCACTAACAGGGCACCAGATGGCAAGGGACACTGCTTCAGAATGGAGTGTTCACCAGCTCTAGGCCCAGCCTTGCCTTTAAATCATTTCTGGTAGTGGTAGTGTTCACTTCTGTCCTCCCTTATATCAGATGTACAGATTCTCTCCAATCTACATGATAAGATGATATTTATGGTAACTTTCAAAAGAAAAAAACCACAAAAATAGTTCCTGATGATTACGAAGCTTAAACAAAGGCACTGATAAGGTAGAATGAGCAGGTGCTTCTTGCTTTCCCCACATTTACAAATGTCTGGCAAAGTAAGAACTTCCCCTTTGCTGGCTTGTCTTGCCATGGTCTAAACCCTAGCAGACTCAGCATTCAGCATAGGTAGGGACACAGCACAGTGAAGCCAAAGCTAATGGATGTAGTGCCCACAGTTTTACAGAAGAAAACAAACAAATACTTTAAGCATAACCGTTGTGCTTAATGGTTGAAATGTTTTTGTGCTTTGGAAATTGCTCCTTTGCTATTAAATCAAGGGCAATCGTACATTATTTAAATATAGGAAGGAAATAATTGATGTTTCGCATTACTGAGCATTTGGTCTAAACACTGGCTCTGCAGTAAACAGCGTGTAGACATTTTAGGAGACAGCATCAGTGGGAGGTAGACAGACTGCTGCCTCCACCGCGGCATGGGTCGCAAGCTGCTGTAACAGCTCCCAGGTTCACATTACTGCACTGATGGCCTAGCACACCAGGAGCACTAAGTCTCCTTGAGAGCGCTCTGCTGTTCCTTCTATTTAATAATTATCACTTCAATCATTTCCTCAAATAATGATCATGATTAAGGAATGACAATACATTTATAAAATCTGTAAGTGGCATAAGGATACTAACCTTTAGAGAGGAAGGCAGCTGCAGTATGGTTTATTTATGTTTTCACATTCTGTCCTCAAAGCTTTCCTTATAAGTGGCTGCCATTTCTAGCAAAGCGAATCCAAATATATTAAAAGCTGGATTTCTTTTTTGCTCCTTGTGTCCCTGTAACAGACAGAGGTATTCTGTTTCTCCTTCCAGAGTTGTGAGCATCCCACGTAATTCAGAAGCTGGTCATTTTCTGTATCAGAGTTCAACCTGTGTCAGACAATAGACCACAACCTTAGAAATACCAAGTCAGTAGTTTTTGCAAGTCTTTTTGACTTTTAACATTCCCTTTCAGTATAGTTAAAAAAAAAAAAAAGACAAAAGAAAACTCATTTTTTAAACATCTGTAGGTGGTCATCTACAAAATGTTGGCCTTATCATGCAATTTTAGATAATGCACAGGAGAGGCTGGTGAGTCCCAAACTCTGCAGAACCAGTCTCTCCTTTAGAAACACATTTGTCCCCAACTATAGATATTTACATTCCTTGATTTTGCTGGCCACCCTTTTTTAAGTTTTCTATAAGATACCTTCATTCCTCAGATTATAGAGCATTCATTAATTCATGTACACACCCATCTATCCATTCAGCAATCATATATTATTTTTGTTCTAAACGTTATTTATGGATATAAACATGACTATGAAATTACTTGTATGGCACCCATGTGCACATTAATTTTACAGTTGTGTCTCCGTAGGGCAATTAGAAGAGATGAATTCAGTTGAATAACTAACATTGTTGATTCCTTTGACATTTTTGGTAAAAGTTGTTAGAGCTCTCTCTTCAGCATTGAAAGTCGATGTTAATGTATTGTTTTAGTAGAGGAGTCTCCAATAGTGGAATCCTGCAAATGGTGCACCTGCCCATTTTCCCTGCAAAGCATATCAGGGAGATATATGCACAAGCAAAGCAATTATGTGCTCAGGCTTTATTCCCAAACCTCACTGGAGAATTCCAGTAAACTCAGATGGACTGAGCAGAGAACTCCTGAGATCTTGAGACCAAGAAAAATTTCAATGTTTGTTTCTTTGAAATATTCTGGATATGACTTAAAGTACGTGTTTTTATTTATCTTTTTCTGTCCGTCTGATATTTCTGTATCTTCCATAATACCAAGAACCTGATGTGACTTGATAGGCCTCTATAAATAAAGGAATGGTTAGAATACTTCTATCTGAAAATTTTCTACCCACTAAGTATTATTTAGTGAGATGATAGGAATAGTAAATTATTTATTCAAAAAATATTTATTGACTATCTTATTAAGTGCCAGGTGCTTAGAACATAGTGTCTCACATTAAGCCAAACTGACAAGTCTGTGGTCTCCAGAAATCTATGTTCTAGTAGAAAGGGCAGGAAGAAACAAAATTATATATAACGTAATATCTAGAGGATCCAATGTTATGAAGAAAAGTATAGCCAGGGATGGAAATATAGAGAGTCTGAGGCAACTGGCGAGTGGAAGGGAAATGTTATTTTTTAAAAGGTACATGGTCTCATTGACATTTGAACAGAGACCCGTGATGGAGTTATGGCCCAGAGAAAAGCCCTCAGAAACCTCAGGGAAGTACAATTGACCTCCAGACAGTAGACTTGAGCTAGTAGGGTTTCCATCTCCCTGATCTTGGCTTTGGGTTTCACATGCTGGCTTTGCTGCTTTTTGACCCACACCTCCTAAACTTAACTATAACTGCAATGCTACTAAAATAAATTTGGTCATCTTTCAGGTACAAAACAAAAGATCCACTTCCATGGCTTAGAAGAGTTTCATGGCTACCATTATTATTCAGTTAGGAAAAATATAAGAAGCAAACTATATTGTAGTCAAGATCACAAATGACCTGCTACTACGTCTGCCAAGTTAAGAAGATATTGAAAAGGGTTTCTTAACATTAAAGGGTTTCTCAAAGCCACCCCATTTCCAACCAGTACACCTTCTGAGAACTTCAGGGTATGGAGAATTACCTATGAATCTAATAATAGGAGTCAAAGGTCTTTCCCCTCTTCTGCAGGACCCAGGATAACAGAGGAAGTGAGCCTCAGAGGAGTAGGCTACATAGTCCCAAAGCAGCCCTTGACCTGTAGAACCCACGCCACTTTTCTGTGACCCAAGGTCACTGCCCACGTATGGCTGATACCTCTAGAGATGATTATGTGCCTTCTTACTTCTAGTTTTTTTATTTCCTAAAAAAATGTTTTAATCATACATGATCTGTACTTGACAAATCAGTTCCTTAGTGTATATATTTGCTGATTTCAGAATTAACATAAAGTTTGCTCTTTTGGATTTGGAGAAGGAAAAAGGGAAAGAGGGAGAAAGGGGGGATAAATTTTTTTTTCTTTTTTGGTAGTACTGGGGATTGAACTCAGCACTTTTGCCTGAGCTACATCCCTATCCCTCTTTTTATTTTTTATTTTGAGACAGAGTCTTGCTAAGTCACTAAGTTGCCCAGGCAGGTCTCAAACTTGAAATCCTGGGAAGCAAATTGCTGTGCATAATTAAGGTTCTATTTATTTTGAAGAGTTGACTTATATGATGATGGGGTTGGCTAGTCTGAATCCTGTAAGGCAGACTATGAGGTTGGAAACTGAGCAGGAGGTGATGTAATAGTCTTAAGGCACAATTTTTCTTTCTCCGGAGAATGTCAAACAAGTCCTATTAAATGATAGGAGGAGACCCACAAAAACCATCAGGGAAAATTTCCTTTACTTGCAGGCACCTGATTGTCAATCTCATCTTCATCTATAAAATAACTTCAGAATAACATCCAATAGTGCTTGGTCAAATAACTGGGCACTATTTGCTAGCCCTATTGATATATAAGCACTCACCAGCACACACTGTCAGCTTTATCTGAGGCCAAGAAGAGTTAGAGCAATATTTGAAGTATTTGACAATGCAAGTGCATGAAAGCACAGCCTCTACAGTCCCCTCATTTCAGTTATGGAATCTTTATTATAGTTACTATTAATAGGGCACAGTGGGACACACAGGAGTCACCATAGAGAATTTAGCCAATGTCATAAGTAAAATTTTTGCAAGCAAGCAAACTGAGAAGATAATCCTAAAAATTATATAAGAGTATAATGTGGTTGTTTGAGAAAATGCAGTGGTTTCCTTAGTCATTTTTGCCCTTGGAAAGATTGAGAACAAATAGAGAAACACTTAAAAGAATAAAAGACACACAACTAATATTTTATATTGAGGACTTTATGAATTTTATGAACTTTCAATAATTAGGTAAATGTGAATGATTAAGAAAATAAATCAGGGGCCAGGAATTTAGCTCAGTGGCTCTGCTGCCTGCCTCACAAGTGCAAGGTCCTGAGTTCAATCTCTGGTGTCAAGGAAAAAAAAGAAAAGAAATGAGCATTGAGACTTACATTAAAACATTTTAGTAACTGATTTAGACTTTGTTCATTAAGCTAAACTCTACATTGTTTGCAAACATTATCAAATCTTTTAAGAGAACTTAAGATTCACTGTATGTATTATTTTGACTTATCTGTGAGTTAAGTCCACGGGGGAGAATTAATTTTTAATCTGACACTGAACATACTGAAAAACATGTTAATTTATAAATGCAGTCTAAGATATTTGAAGGTGGCACCAATTGCTATCCAATTAAGAGTACTATTTTGAGTGCTTCATGTGAACTGGCCAAGAGATCTGTCGAGGGCCACCTACTGACTGCCTCTTAACTCCCTGCCTCCCTGAGTTTGCACATGATCCTTCACAGCCCCACCACCATTTACCTACATTTTACAACACCACTGTTGACTGTTTCGTTCTTTTTTGTTTTGTTTTGTTTTGTTGTTGTTGTTGTTGTTGTTGTTGGTACCATGGTATCAAACTCAGGTCCTTGCTCTTGCAAGGCAGGCAGCAGGACCACTGATCTAAATCCCCGGCCCCCATTCTCTTTGGATTGTCTTGTTCATATTTGTGAGACAGGACACTGGCCATTTAAGGGTGAGTGCTCCCTCAGCTTTGTGGCTGAGTAGATCACCTTGAAGTAGAGGCTCTGGGCAGCAGGTCACTTGCAAAAGCCATGAGCATGTGGCATCCTGAAGCCACCTTGCCTCCTAGAGTCTTTCGACAGAAGTGTAATGTCAGGCACAAGGATGGTTTTTCCTTGCACTTTCTGCTTGTCTAGCCATATCTGATCTTTGTATTCAATGCTTAGAAAATCAAGAGGGGGCTGAGATAAGATAATGCTCTCTGGAAGTCCTGTCATAGATGTTTTTGAGGAAACTGAGGCTATCTTATCTGTGAGTGAGACAATAGTGGGATAAGAGGGATTTATTTGTTTGTTTTTGTTGCAATTCTGGATATTGAAACCAGGCTCACACACTGAGATGCTTCTCCAGCTTTTTTTATATTTTTATTTTGAGACATAGTCTCTCTAAATTGCCAAGGCTGACCTCAAATTGCAATTCTCTTGCCTCAGCCTCTCAAGTACGGTAGTCGGGATCACAGGCATGTGCCACCATTCTTGGCTGGATCACCTTTTTCAATAGTTAATTTGATGTGGTAGAAGACTGGCTGGGAAGGGCTCAGTTTAATTTCCCGTGATGCAAAAACCGTCACTCTTCTCCTCTCATCCTGATTTCTCAGAGGATCAATTCAATGCTGGTTTTCACTGCTACATTTTTCTAATATTATTCAACTACCTTTTTAACACAAAGAAAGGATACATGGGTCCATTTTCTATGCTATAATAAAATACTAGAAGCTGGGTAATTGTTTAAAAAAAAAAGGAGGTTAATGTAGCTCAGGGTTTGGGCCATGGAAAATCCAAGGTTGGGCAGCCTAATCAGTTTGGCCTCTGACAATGGCCCTGTTGTCTGTCTCACATCATAGCAGATGTTGTCATGTCAGGAACACTTGGGAGAGGGAGAAATTACATGGGGAGATCCAAAGCCAGAGATTATGGAGATATCAACCTTCATCTTTCCTAACAAACTGTTCTCATAGAAACGAACATGCTATAAAAGACCAGCATCAGTCCTTCCAAGGGCAGAGATGCCCCCATTGATCTAATTTCCTTGTACCAATCTCTGCTTCTTGAAAGTTCCCTGCCTCAACACCCCACACCGAGGACAGTCCTTTCAACACACGAACCCTTGGGAGACATGCACAAACCATACCCCAAGCCACCACATAAGCAACAATGTTTTCTTTTCATGATTCATTTTTTCAGTGATCTACTATTTGTGGGAAGTGATATGGTGTTTTCTGTTTACATTAATAATGGTATGATTTTTTTAGAAAAATTTTAATTAATAAAATATCAAATAAATGATGGTAGAGGTGGTTCCTGACTATGTGAAAAGCTACAGAGACAAACTTTGGAAATATCCATGCAGATTGTTCTGTGTGACATCCTAGGGCAATGAGAGACATCTGTGGCCTCTGTCTAAGATCACTGGCAAGGATAAAGCTGTAACGTAGATGGAACTTCACTGGGATGCATTGTCTCATCACTGAGCTGCTCGGTGAGTCACAAAGGCGAGGAGCATCTCTCCAGAACAATGGAGTAGAGTCCTACATGCATTTGAGGAAGGGCTCAATGTCCTCTCAGGTTCAGCTTCTCTGCAGCCCAAATTTATTTCAGTTCAAATAGGACAAATCTTGAAGCCACATATCTTTCCTTTCTTCACCCCTCATGCTGACCTTCAGAGAGACTCTGAAATGGGTAAAGGCTCCAAGATTAAGCTTGCATGGGTAAGCTCAAAGAGTAGACAGTTTACTGCCTTTTCTGCTACTCTTGGAGGGGAAATAATATGTGTGTTTTGGGATTGTGAGCTAATGCAACACAAGCAGCCACCTCCTGTATCTGACCTTTTGAAACTGAAGCTATAAGAAACTTTAGGGAAATGAGTCATAGGTGGGCAGAGAGGAGGAGTGCCCATCCTTGCCTCTATAACAAGCCTCCTGAGTGGGCAGAGAGTGGAGTGGAGGGCCATATCTTGTTCATTTAGGATGAATTAATAGCCCTAAATGTCTCTATAAACTGTAAAGTGCACTGGTTATAGCAACCCAATGAGTGTCTCACTGTCTGTGCCTCAGTATAAGGCCTGTCCCATCATCTCGATAGGCCAAGTCTTGTCTATTGGTTCTGACGTCTTCTTTGAGATCAAGATGCCAGTTCTTAACTCTCAAACTGACTTTTCTAGACTGAGCCTCTCCATTGTGTGTCATCAGTGGCCAGCTCATTCTATTTTTTTTTTTTTTTACTTGAATTTCTATGGAAGATGGAAGTTCTTCTTGGAGGCATTTCATACATATTGACCCTGAGAACTATGAGTTATTTTCCTTTGGTAAAGTATGCTTTCCCTCACCATGGGAAAAGCAATGATAGAGTATATAAGGAAAGACAGAAATATCTTTTTCTTGTATGTTGTAAACCTTAAAACCTTATTTAAATTTCTGTATGTTTGTTTATTTGTTTGGTTTTCTCTCTAGTTGTGTTTTAAGTTGTTGTTTAAGGCAAGTGACCCAGTTTGACAATTATTTGGCTCAGAGGCTATAATAAATCATGACCCCAAATCTAAATGTCATATTTTGAAACAAGGGCATTACTTTTTTGATATTGGCAGAATTGACTGAGCACACAAATTATAAATTGCAGGTATAAATCAAGTAATTGCAACAATAATACATAGAGATTCTTTTCTGTCAGTTTGGTCCAGATCAATAACCACAAACCATTTATCTAAGATAATATCCTTATCTGAGCCCTGATGGTCTCATTCATAATACTGTAAGTAAGCCATCTACTCTAGGGCAACAACCATCTTCTCTGCTTTGACCCCTTGTCACTTTATTTGGAGCTGACAAGATATCAGACTCATCACCTTCTTAGTGTGACCTTGAAGTAAAAACACTGGGCTCCTTGTTTTGCAGAGGCCCCAGTTCACCCTCTCCTTGTATGCCTTTATTTTAAAGTAATAATGCCATACATTTGGGAGGTTACCATGCGTTCCAGCATGTAAGGATTGCCCACCAAATCAATGATAAAGTAGAGGAACAGTTTCTGATCCTTAGGTTCTTGGTTCCCAAATTTCTGGGGAATGCTTTGTGCCATCAAAGATGTCTAACTGCCCCCCATTAGAAATAAACAGATTAAAATTCTGGCACAAGCCAGGAATGGTGGTTCATGTCTGTAATCCCAGCATTCTAGGAGACTAAGGCAGAAGGATAACAAATTTGAGTTCAGCTTGGACAATTTAGGAAGACTCTGTCTCAAAATATACAATAAAAGGTCTGGGTATGTAGCTCAATGAAAAGGCTCTGGATTCAATCCCCAGTCCAAAAACAAACAAACAAAAAAAAATCTGGCAACCTAAATTTTTCGCAAAAGTACAAAGACTTAAACGGAAAGCTCTATCCTATCCTTAGGAAAGATGCTACTTGCAGTGAGTCAGAGAAGGAAAAAAAGGATCAATGGCAGAAGAAAAGAATAAAGACTAGGATAACAAAAAGATCTTTTAACTATATTTGTTTCCTTTTACTTTTTACAAAACTGAAACAAAAATGACCCCCCATTAACATTTGTTAAGTATGAGAGGTGAATACACAGCTGCTTGTTATATCAGTCTGTATTTTCTGAATAATATAAATATTTCATTTTACACAAGTCTGTATTTTTAAAAACACAGAGGAAGGCAGGAAAGGATGATAAAAGGTAGATTTTTTTCCCCAAAAAATTGTTTTGCTTACCAGGGCCTTGTCTAAAAAACTTAAGCCAATGCAAAGAAGAAAAAGGTATCTGTAACTAAAACAAAATATAAATCCATTCCTCCTGAGTTCAGTTCTGAAAGGTTTGAGGTATTATGCTGTTAGGAGTTTAGAAGTGAATTTTAGGTTTTAGCCACAGGAAACCGTAGATTAAGCATGTCATAGAGAATTGAAGAATTTAGACACCCAGGGAAAAACTGGTCAATGAACAGCAGTCCCTTCTCTGAGTGAAAAAGCAGTTTTCGGTTAACTTCACAGGGGAACTTAACTGTCCTAGTAGCAGGTAGGATGTTACTATGGTAACAGCTCAGCGTGGGGTAAGAAGGAAAATGGGATTAAAAAAAGGATATTTTCCTTCTGTCGAGTTCTTTCCTTAAAGATCATTAAGAAGTCACCTAACCTGCACTGGAAGAAAAGAAATCCTATTTAGCCTTAAGGAGGAAAAAAATAAGCTCACTTTTGCCCCTGAAAAGGACTGGAGCTGTTCACATATCCCAGGGAACAGAGTGGTTTTTAAGTGAATTTAGAAATATTTCACCGGGGGTGGGAAGTATTGTCCTTCTGTGTGTACATATCAGGAAATGCATTGATAGATGGAGTTAAAAGGAATTTAAAGACACTCGAAGAGCTGTCTGTAATGTGTTTGCTGCTTCCCACACCGGCCTCCCTCACTCTGACTCCCCATTCCCATGTAGGAGGACGGGTGGAAATTAGATAAGGATAAATTGTTCATTTGTTGAGAGCTTTAATTTGATGAAAGTGGAGGCCTAATAAATCTCAGATAGAAAAGAGGCTCTTGGGCCAGGGATTTAGCTCAGTGGTTCTGCTGCCTGCCTCACAAGCGCAAGTTCCTGAGTTCGATCCCCAGTACCAAAAAAAAAGAAGAAAAAAAAGAGGCTCTCTTTCGGGTTTTTTTGGGGGGGGGATGTTTTTTGTTTGTTTGTTTGTTTGTTTGAGATAGGATCTCACTATGTAGTTCAGATTGGCCTTGAACTCACTCACTACTTAGCCTACACTGTTCTTGAACTCACAACAATCTTCCTGCCTCAATCTCCCAGGTGCTGGGATTACAGGCATGGCGCACCATGCCTAGTGGTTTAAATTTTAAAGTATAGTTCAGGTTAACAAGGTTAAAAACAGATTGCCCTAGGGACAGGTATGAGTTCCTTGCATGGTGCTCAGATGTTACAAACATCCTGCCCTTTTATGTTTCTAACCAAATTAGAATCTGGCTCAGATGCCAGGCTCCAGGACACCAGAATCTGCATTTGGAGGCCTGTTCTTCCTATCCCAGTTGCATAAATCCTAGGCCTGATCTCTAGGTCCCTGTGGTTCTGCTGGTCACTTCCAGCTTCTCCAAGTCAAACCAGGAACCCTAGCACTTCCAACTCAGCCGGAGGATGTTCCAGTGTCATCTTCCCTTCTACAGCTTCCAGGATCCGAGGGAGCATAGCCTCCATCCCCAAAGCCTTCTGTCTGTGGATGCTGCTGCTTTCCAGCACAAAGCCCTCCCTGAAGCAAAGGGAAGTCCCTGCCCCATGCACAGCTGTCCCCACTGCAGGAAAGCAGGCTCAGTCCGTTGTTCAGCTGTGGGGTCTGCCCCAGCTTGCAGGGGAATCTTGCACTTCTCTCTACCAGCTCTGGCCTGAATCTGCACAGAGTACCTGACTGATTCTGCCACAGTGCAGGGAACTCCACGGTTCAGGTGACCCACTCTCCTACTTGGTGTTGGCAGCTGAGATGGTGATCAGTGGATTCTTAGATGACTTAAAGTCCCAGAAAAAATCATGAAAGTCTTCCTCTGAACTTGAAGAAAGCCTAGCCCTCCTTTACTTTCTCTCGCAGATCCCCACTTATAGGAAAAAAGATCTCAGGCACTATCCACCTGCTTGAACTGGATACCACGTGGGTGGCTGAGACCCTAGTGTCGTCATTCCTACCCAAATGACCCTCCCTCGTGAGTCAGAACACCATAAGTTATTCAGGGGTCAAAGTGCCATTGTCCTCTTCTGCATATCATAGGAGCAGCAGCCTCCTGCTCATCATCATGAAGTTTGGCTCCATGTCCACTTCCTTTGCTGGCCAGTGTAGATTGCTACAGGTGGAGGTGTATTGGGCACTGCGGCTTTGGTGAGTGTGTGCACTCGATTTCAGAGATCACAGTCTATAGGTGACTGTCAGCCTTGATGTCTGGTCCCTGCAGCCCAACATAGGTACTCTGGAAACCCAAAATGAAATGTAGGCTAGGGATACCTAGCAGTTAAAAATAAAATACAGATTGTGTCGCATGCCCTAATTAGAAAGAGCATACTGAGAATAAATAAATGAATACAGAGGCTACAGAATTTAAGTTAGGGTTTTGTTTTGTTTTGTTTTGTATTTTTTTTCCATGAGTAACTGTACCCTTGGCAAAACAGAAATAAATCCATTAAACTGATGACTTATACATATCTGTAGCCGAAACCACAGGGAGGCTTTTTCCAAAGTAATTGAAGAGAAAAATAAATGACATGTAAAGATTTTGACCATACAGTATGTCAAGAGTGTCATTTCATCCATCACCAGAACAAATGTCTCCACCGCCCCATGGTAGCTCTTGTCCAAAGCTCACTCTTGCTCTGAAGCCCCTGCTACCTACAGACAGGCTGAGCATAGTGAATTAGCCTCTCAGGAGGGGTTCTGCCTTCCAGAGAAAAACCTCACCACATCAATTAATATTTGTTGATTGAATGCCTGCTGCATATGTACCACTAAGCAGGGGGAGACTGCATTCAAGCATGGCAGGCACCTGAGCGCTAGTTTAGCTTAAAAGGAGAAACATTGAATGGAAATGGGAATGTTGTCACCAGATCCACCAAATGAAATGAACTTGAAGGGTTAGAGTGTTCCTGAGGAAAGTGGCTTGCTTGCTTTGGCTAAAGCTAATTCTTAGCATGTTTTTATTGTTAGTCAGAGCATAGGTCTTTATGGAGGAGGATCCTAATCTTCAGGGGTGGGGAGCAGTTGGCAGGAGTTGGCTCACAGCAGGTATAAGCACTTCCTTGGGGAGCAGTACAAGACCCATCCTGTGAGTCCTGCCCTGCTGGGGGACATGGAGAGGAGGGACCTGGAGCCCGCTGCTGACCTGGCTTGGCTCCATCCCAGCATGTGACCCAGACCCCTTCCTCTCCCTCCCACCCCACCCACAAACACAGCTGCCGTCTTTCCACCCCTTGCCTTCGTAATCATCCTCACTTTCCCTAAAGCCCAGTACAGCACCTTGTACATAGCTAGTTCACTTCTGGTGTGGCATCTGTACCTAATTATTTAAGGTCATAGGATCCTTACTAGCTACAAATGAGACTCCAGTCAGGACTCGCCCTGCAGACTCTTAGAGAAGCATCTCTGAGAGAACAGTGGAATGTGCATGGCTGTCTCCACGCCTACTGACCCAGGGCTGTGTCCGCTTTGGCTGGAGTAATACTAGTCACTGAACCATATGCTGTGATTTTTTAAAGGTGGCAAAAGTTTAAAGTTTTAGAAAAATGTATTACAGCAAAGACACATTGCCCACTCAAAGTATTCCCCCTTTCCTTGAACAGACTTATCCCACTGCTCTTGTCACATTCTGAAGTAGCTCTGAAGTCTTCTCTCTTGAGTATCTTTAGCTGTCCTACCATGGCTGCCTCAGTGCCCCGAACTGATTTAAAATGTTTACTTTTCATGCTCATTTTGGCTTTGGAGAAAACCCAGAAGTCACTCCATGCCAGATTCAGTGGGTAACGTAGATGAGGACACACCATATTCAAATTGCCATAGACATTCTGAATCATTGGAGGACATAGAGGCAGCCATAAAAAGACTCTCAAAGGAAGAGGACTTCCAGAACTGCTTCGGATAATGCCACGAATGACGGGGTAAGTGTGTGGCTGCAAGGGAGAGTATGCTGAGAGGACTTAATGGCAGTGAATCAAATTTTAAATTTTTTAAATGTTATTTAAATACTCACTGTATATATTAATCACAGCTTGAACTTATTTTTGCCAAAGGCAGCACTGATTAATGATGGCCAAGGACTTTGTTTTCAATTATGGTGACTTTTTAAAACTAATTGTATAAATAGTAGTGTTTACCTTCATCTCTCTGAATTGTTAATTTTTATAAATAAGTGTCATGATTTATTAACTACTGCCAGGTTTCAATCGATAGGACATGACAAGATATGTAAGATAATGAACTTTATCTTCAAGTGTGCGTTTAATGAGTACATCTCCCTGCTATGCTTCTCAGTACCATTAAACTCTGCGGCTTTAATTTATTCCATGTACGGCCTGTTCCCCAACCCACCCTGTCCAGTGGTGAAGTGCATTAATGGAGTATAAGACTCTAGTGCTCTAACTCTAATCCTTACTCTTTTTCTTAACCTGGAGACTTCTCTAAGCCTCAATTTCCCCATCTCTAGACTGGAGAGTATAGTCGCTGGCCTACTTAGCAAGGTACCCGGTGGCAACAAAGACAAAGCAGCTCATGTTAAAGTCATTACGGAGAATTATACAAATGTTATATTTAAATATTATTATGCCCAAAATTAAAGAGCAGAGAGCCTCTCTTTCCACCTCTCAGTTGTTCCCCTTTTATCCCCTCAGCTCTGTGTTTACCTTGTGAGAAGCCTCCTTAAAAATCATAAAGGGATGTTTGTGTGGAAGCCGGACCTCTGAAAAACTGCTAGATCCCAAGCCATGTTCAGCTAGCAAAAGCCACCCCTATTCTAGGCTACCACCTTATAGACAACTAGTGCTGCCCCATTTCATTCTGTGCCACGATGGGAAAGCAATTCTCCTGTCCCTGTGAGCACATGCCCCTAAGCCAACCTTTGCATTCAGCACCTTATGGTCCTCATCTACTAGGGCAGAAGTGGACATGTGAGTCCCCTACAATATTAAACCTTGGATTTTCAAATAATATTGAATAATGGCTTTGTATAAAGGTCATTTGTTTTTATCACTAAAGTAAACCTTTTTATAGACAGTAAGTAATAATGTCTTAAATCTAGCCTTCAAGAGCAAGGATTTCACACTTATTTCATGGTATATTTTTTGCACTAATCATTTCATGTTTTTTACTTATCGTAGGAGATAGAGAGCTCCTTCAATGAATCCGTGCTGAATTTTGAAGTGGAGAAATAATTCTCCTCCAATTTCAGAGAAATTGAAGTTTACTTAAAGATGATTAAAATCCTTCTGACAGACTGAGGTCTCTCTTCCAAATGCTGCAATTTTAAGTATTCCAGAACTATCTTGGCACATGTATGTTTATTAAAGAGTGGATGAAAATAAAACTGGTTAGTGTAGCTGCATTATCTCACTGAACTACATCTCACATTGTTTTGTAGGTTTGGCAGTGAAAATCAGAGAGGCATTGGCTCTGGCATCCCAGCTGCAGATTCCTCTAGGGCTATCTGCTTAGGAGATTTTGCCATTTCATTTCCCAAAGAGATCCTTGTTCCATGGGAGCATCCTTCCCAAACAGCAGACCCTCTTCTCAAAAAGTCAGGAACAAGAGGGCTGGAATTGTGGTTGGGGAGATTGCAGAGCCAAGAGCCACAGGTCAGGGTGTTCCAGCCACAGCGTTGAGGGGGGTGATTCCCCTGGGGTTCACTGCAGCCAAATCTCAGCAGCAGGATCAGCTCCTGTAATTGTGGCAAAATGTTCGAGCTCACAAACCAACAATTAGAAAATATGTGAGCTTTATGCAGCCAACCCCTAAAATTGAGATGGACTCATAGTTCTTTCTAAATTGGATCCAGATAGCTAAGCCTGGTGATTCTCTGGAGAGCCGAGCCACCCTCCCCTCTTCTCCTTGGCATGTTTCTGCCCAGCTCCTTTGTGCCTTTTACATGGTCTTTGCTGTTCATTCGGTTTCACGCTGCACACGAGCCCTTTCTGCCTTTGTTTAACTAACCCCCCAGAACCCCTGATGCTGTTTAGCTGATCTGAATTCAGAATCCCTCTGAGATGCTTTTAGTTCAGAACATTTTATTAGGAAAATCTTCTATGTCTATACCAATAAGATTTTTCAAAAGCCACCCCATCGTTCTCTTTGTCTTTCAACTGACATTTTAGTCTTAAGTATTCTAGGGATGCCATCAGTTCAGCCTCTTATCACATTAACCTCGTATTTGTATTCTGTGAGACATCAGTCTTTAATATTCCAGAAGACAAATAAAGAACCCATGAAAAAGCCAGAGCCATTCTACTTTCTCCTTTTAGTACAGAATGATGTTAAGGAGCTATCAAGTGGCTTCAGGTGGCATTGGAAATACCTCTCGGGCTTTCAAAGGGCAATTTAGAGCCAAGCAACCTGAGACTGCATTTATGGCTGATACGTTATGAATTTTTAGTGCCTCACCTCTTCCCTTCCTCCCGGTCTGTGAGGTAGTGCTAGGATTTTTTTTTTTTTATTCATTTCCAGCAACTCTTAGACCCCTGGTGAGCTCTCTGTGTCTGAGTCCTCCTTTTGCTTGAATGATTCTGTCTTGAGGTATGGCTGGTAGGCAGTTACTGATGTATTGTGTAGAACTTTTGTTGCACTGGGACTCTTCATTGCATTGAAGGAGATTTAGCAACATTCTTGACCTCTATCTGGTAGGGGCCAATGACATCTCCTAGTTGTGACAATGCAAAAAATGACTTCAGGCATGAAGCGTCACCTGGAGAGCAGAACTGCCCTCAGTTGAGCACTTTTGGTGCACTGGAAAGAGCAGAAACCCAGGACCAAGGACTGAGGCTCAAATCTCACCCAACTTGGGTAACCTTGACTAAGTCCATCAAAGCTCAGACACTAGCTGCAGGAAGTTCTGTGACAAACTAATGCTGCAGTAGGTCTCAGTATGTTTGCAAAAGTCAAATTTCCTATCATCTATATTCTTAATGGTAAAAATACATTAAAATGTGCAGTAAATAATGAAAATCCAGCTTTTGTATTTCACCAAAGGTGCCCTTCTGGTCCTTTTGCACAAAATGGCTCAGTTCAGGGTAGATTTAGCACTCATAGAGAACTTGCTTTATGCTCAGGATGGGAAGAGGCTAAACTTCAGGTGGTATCTTTTATGTGTCCCTTGATAGCTGCTCCCAGGCAACCAATGGCACCCAGGTAATTACAGACTGAGTTGCCTTCAGGCTGTAAACAAAGCTATGGATGATTGGACACTTTCATTTATCCATCCTGTTTGCAATCAAACTTATTTGCATTTCTTTACTTCCTACAGCTGACACTTGTTTTTTAATTTTGTGATGCCCAAGCATTTTCCCATTGCCCTGGGCCTACCAGGAAGCCTCTCCAGCAGGCCATCCTCTCACAGCCTCCTTCCTGGCTGTGCCTTCTTCCTTTCCTTATGCTTTTGGAGGGAGGCCAGGTGGTGGTGGTGGTGGTGGTGGGTAGCGGGTGGGCTGAATCTTGTTTGGAGCCAGAGCCTAATGAGCCATTCTTCTTCTGAGAAGCTCCTTGGCATCAGCTTCCTTTCAGCTGCGACATTATAGGACCTTGTCTGCCTTTCCTCCCAATTCCACCTGGGGACCCCTGTTACTTTATGTTATTATGACAAGAGTCACCTTTCTCTCTCTTTTAAAAAGTGAGATCGACCTTCCTTCTGTTTCTGAAATGTGACTTTACAAAAAAAAAATCAAATAAAATAACACTCTACGGCAATAAGCTACCATAACCTAACTCTGAAAGTACTAAAACAAAAGAACAGTTCCATTAAGACTTTAGCTGTAGCATTGAGGACATACACACCCCATTTTTTTAAGGTTCTTGAGTGCTTATGTTTGTTAAAATAAACAAGATGGCTGTGTTGCCTACCCTGCTTTCTGTAAAATGTGTAAGAGTAAATTTAATAAAATGCATATTTTTGATGTCTAAGCCATTTTCCAAAGCAGCATTGTTCAAAACAGCTGCATAAATGATGAAGAGTTGGGTGTGTATTTATAGAGCACTTTGTAATTTGCTAATCCTTTAAAAGTATCCATCATGTATTTTGCTATGTTCTTTTTTTCTCTCAGTTTCTACATGAACCTGCAGTAAAAAGTTTCTGAGCTGAGCTTGGTGCTTCATTCCTGTAATCATAGCACTCTGGGAGGCTGTGGCAGGAGAATCATTAAGTTTGAGCCCAGCTTAGGCAATGTAGCAACTTAGTGATAAATAAAAAATGAAATATAAATGGAAAATAATAAAAACAGCTGGAAATATAGCTCATTGTGAAGGTCCTGAGTTAAATCCCCATTACTGCAAAAATAAAAAATAAAAAAGTTTCTAGTTCCTCTTGAGAGTACCATTTTCCCCTCCCTGTACAAGGGTTAGCAAGGAAACCTTACATGTACATAGCATGTCTTCTTTTCTATGTGCTGCATGAAAAACTCAATGTGATTTTTCACGTATGGAAGTTTGTAAGAAAATAGCAATGTTGCCTGTTTCCACTGGAGAGCAAAGTGTCCATCCTCTAGGTGTATGTTTAAAGCCATGGTCACTTTGGCATGCCCTCAGTCTGCTGAGGCATCTTTGCTATACACCTGGCCACCGATCTGACACAGCTTCAGGGGTGAGTTCCATATATGGACGTGCAAGGACAGCACGGGGCTCAGATAGTAACAGTGTCTCCTGCAAGACAAGAGTACAGGCATTTAAACAACCACAGAATCGCCAGCAACCCACATTTTCCTATTCGGGAGGAGCTGTTACTCATTTTTAATATTTATCTAATGGACACTTCCAAAGATTGCTGTCTGATGCATTATGCTTATCTTCTACATATATACTAACCCAATGTAGGTCATGTCAGTAGATGTATTAACATTGAGGAAGTATTGTTTACCATTCATTTCAGGAAAACATTTAATATATATGTCAGAATTATGATGTTTTGTTTTTACATACAGTCAACTCTGGTGAGGTCACATTCTTTGACCTCATCCATGGAAACAATCAAAGCGACCCTTTTTGGGTACCAGACATTTCAGCCCAGGTTTAACTTCCTTATGCTGCCTAAGTGAAAGTCAGCAACATGAGCATCAGAACTGTGATTCTAATAAGCACTGCTGCCAATATTATAACCATTCACTGTCCCCAATAATGAAAATGAAAGCTGTTCCTACTGTTGACCTGTCTAAGTTGGCACCAGGAGGAACCTGACACCTGGAGGGGAGCAGAAAGGCCCAGTCTCAAACAGTGGGATTTGTTTTTACAAACGCAGACATGATAATAGCCAAGAGTCTCTAAAGGATGGTTCTAATCCAGCTACCCTGGGTATAGAGATGCTCTCAAGTAGCCAGGCAGGGTTGTGGGATTCAGCCAGGGATGGAGATGAGATTAGAGTTGCCGTTTGTTTGATCTGCTTTCCTATAATGCCTTTATTCCCTCCCTCACACCTTCACTTCCAAATCACAACTCTTCTTTATCTCACGAATGCAAAGACTCCCAGGAAATTACAGAATAACCCTCCAAAGGAACATCTACAAATCTCATTCCTCTTCCCCTGCCCATGTCTCCAAAGAATGTCCACTTAAAGAGAGTAAGAAAAACTTTCTAGAATTTATTTCATTTCTCCCCATGTGGCCATCCCAGAGAATGAAATCTACACACTTTGAGCATCAGTAGCCCTAAAATCCTGCTCCCTGCCCTCTCTTGTTGAGGACCTGGGGCCTTATAGACACCACATACTTCATGAGGAGAGGGAAGGCTGTGGAAATTTTCATGTGGAATTCTTTTTTTTTAATCCAGAAGTAAGTAGATCTACCTGGAAAAGTAACTATATTTTACTTTTCAGATTAACTTAAAAATCATTCCTAGTTGAGGAAGTATAATGTTAAAAAAACAAAGAACTTTGAAGGCAGAAGAATCCAAAAAGGGTGTTTACTAGCCCCTCAATAATGAGCCCCAATGTGACCTTGACCTCATCCCATTGTGACACATAAAAGTTTCACTTCCACAACAGTAAAATGGTAGTGGATGGAGATTTAGGTCAGTGGTGGAGCAGCACTTGCCTAGCAAGCATGAGGTGATGAGTTTGGTCCTCAGCACCAAAAAAAAAAAAAAAAAAAAAAAAAAAAAA